>NC_136959.1:28825493-28860493 GCF_032717465.1 Coenobita brevimanus | reverse complement strand
CAGCATAATAAATTCGTCTGGCGTCAGCTTGAATAAAATACCAGAATTATCCTGAGCATGACACAGAGTTAATGGTCACAGAAGTAACATTTTCAGGCTCATATGACTCACTCTCAGCTGAATAAAACCGTCTGTCGTCAGCTGGAAAATATTACTAAAGTTATCCTTATCATAAAAGAGTTTATGATTTATAACAGTTTAACAAGATTACACCTAAGCATGCAGCAGTGTTGTGGTGACCCTGCATACGATAGACAGACCCAGTGACAGATATATAGATTGGCAGACAGATAGATGCATAGATAGATAGAGACATTGTTACAATGTGTAAATAGGTAGACTCCGACAGGTGCATAGATGGATGGAGGCATATACAGATACTGATATGTAGATAGGCGGACACAGATAGATGCATAGATAGAGACATAGATAAATACTGATATGTAGACAGGTAGACACAGATAGATGCATAGATGGGTACAGACATAAACAAAAATTCTGATACATAGATAAACTGGATAAGATTGGGCAGATACATAAAGACTATTCAAGATCAGTATATAGATAGAAAGATTCTGTGATAAATACATACAGTACATACATACATACATATACATATACATACCTACATTCATTCAGATAAATAGATAGATAGATGGTGAAAGGCAGCAATACAGTGATAGATAAGGAAAAGTAAAAAAAAACGTACATATACACACAGGTAGATAAACAGAAACGAAATCATGCAACAGTTGTAGATAAACAGACGCAAGAACAGCCAACAGTTGTAGATAAACAGAAGCAACAACAGCCAACAGTGGTAGATAAACAGAAGCAACAACAGCCAACAGTGGTAGATAAACAGAAGCGACATCAGCCAACAGTGGTAGATAAACAGAAGTAACAACACCCAACAGTGGTAGATAAACAGAAGCAACAACAGCCAACAGTGGTAGATAAACAGAAGAAACAACAGCCAACAGTGGTAGATAAACAGAAGCAACAACAGCCAACAGTGGTAGATAAACAGAAGCAACAACAGTCAACAGTGGTAGATAACTGGGTCTGGTTACTGAGCACCCAGGATCCAACCAGAACCCACAGTCTGTGTCTTTCTTTATATATATTTTTTCTTTTGCTTTACTGTTTTTTTTTTTCACAGAACAATAAAACTCTCTCTCTCTCTCTCTCTCTCTCTCTCTCTCTCTTTGACCTGTGACCCGACAAAATCTCTCTTCCCGAGGTCTAATCTGCCCATCTGTGGGGCCCAACTCAACGGATATCCACTACTGAAAGGGAAGTCCATAATATTTTTTCTTAAATATCTCCCTTAACTCTAACCCCAATTCTCCTGATTATTTACTTGCTAAATTGTGTCCCCTCCCCTGACTTAGTAAATAACATCAACATGCCCCCAGTACGAGTTCCTTGTCCCTCATGTGGAAACATATTCTTCAATGATTGGTTTCCGAAATTCGGAAGGCCCGATGCAAAATGTTTTATGTGCTTGACCAATGAAAATATTCAGTATCTAGAAAGCTCTATCAAAAGTCATCAGTATGCAATTGAGGATCTGAAACAGGAAAATGCAGACCTCAAGACAGAACTCAAAAAAGCGAAGGAAAGTCCCCTGAATACGACTCAATATCTAGAAAGCACCATTAAAAGTCATCAGTATGCACCTGAGAATCTGAAAAAGCAAAATGCAAACCTCAAGGCAGAGCTAAAAAAAAGTGAAGGAAAGCCCCCTGAATATGACTCCAGCCGACCAGGCATTTCAAATAGCATGTAATAAACGAAAATGTAAACAAACGCCCAAGAAAACACCCGAAATTCCTACATCCAACAGGTTTTCCGTTCTTTGTGATGAAGGGGAAAATAGCAGAGTAAAACAGGTCATCCATATGATTGTTAAACATAGAAGCCAGGATATAAACAAAGCAAGTGGACGTTTCCTGGACACCAAATTCAGCACTAGGGAGACCACCACACTGGTGGTTGGTGACTCCATAATAAGAGGTCAGGGCGCTGCCTTTGCATCAAATAATAAAGGCAAGAAAAGATCAGTGAAGGTTGTACCTGGCAGCAGGATTGACATGAGCACCAAAGATATTGCAAGTACACCAGTCAGTCGAGATGCATGTCTTGTAGTAAATGTAGGAACAAATGATGCACACGACGGAGGTAGAGTTTCCACCAAAAATATCTTGCAGAAATATGAAGCCCTTCTAAAAGTAATGAAAAATAAGTCAGATAAGTGCGTGGTGAATGGTATATTGCCAAGGCTACGTTCCAATTCTTACTACTGGAACAGAGTAGTAGAAATTAATGGAGCCCTTAAGGAAATGTGTACCAGAGAAAACATATATTTCATTGATGTCTGGAACAGATTTGTTGAAAAGCCAAGCCTCTTTAGACAAGATGGTGTACACTTAAATGCGAAAGGAATTGCAGAGATGGACAAATTGATAAATATGGCCGTTTTTAAAATCCACGAGAATGCAGGTGTGGCGGAAACACCTACGCCCCCTGGGGACCTCACGGACGCTCCCACCTCACCCACCTCGCCCATCACCCCAGCCCCGCCCCTCACCCTCACCTCACCCCCCCTTATCTCACAGTCGCTCAGTCACCCTTCCCCTCCTCTCCCTCCCTATCCACCCCTCCACTGACCCAGGGAAACTAAATCATAATTCCCGGGGAGATGGTGTATCCGGATTAGCCCTACAGCCAAAGCCAACCGCAGAGCATATTAAAGTATTATCATTCAATGCTCGCAGTCTTAGAAACAAGTTTAACGAACTCAAAATCCTTCTAAGTGTCGAAGATTTTCATATAATTTCCGTAACAGAAACGCATCTTGATATAGGTAATAGAGATTTATTAGCTGAATACCAGTTAGACTCGTATAATTTTCACTATAAATGCAGAGAAAATGAACGCCTAGGAGGTGGTGTTGGGATATATGTAAAAAAATCACTTAAACCCAACAGAGGTAACCTTAAGTGGACAGAACACCGAACTGGTCTGTGTCAAATTACGTTTAAAATATATGAATATAAATATTGTTACAGTCTACCGTCGCCCTACTCATACTCCAGAGGAAGACACAAAACTATATAGTACCTTGCAGGAAGTTCTCGACGGGGACGAAACGTTGATTACCAGCGACTTCAACCTGCCGTCAGTAAATTGGAATACAGTTACCGGTAGCAGCAATAATGACAAAAGAATGACAGATTTCATTAAGAACAACTTTTTATTTCAATGTGTCACGGAACCGACAAGACAGGGCAATATCTTAGATCTTGTTATCACTACAAATGAAGATATGGTCTCAAGCCTCACTGTGGGTGAACATCTAGCATCTAGCGATCATAATCTCATAAGATTTTCCATGAATCTCTCACATAATGAGTACACAAGTAAAACTAAAATGCCGGACTATAAAAACGCAGATTTTAACGGCCAAAAGGATGCCCTGAGTACACTAGCTGAACACATAGAAAGAATTAATGATGTAAACGAAATGTGGGCAGAATTTAAGCACGTATTCATGACCGCTCAAAACAAGTACGTGCCAATGAAATCTAGACAAAACAAGGGTAGAAACAAACCAGCGTGGTTTAATGCCGATATCAGCAGAGCAGTTAAAGAAAGAAACCGTCTCCACACTTTGCTTAAAAGTCACACCAGTGAATTACTCACAGGGCAATATACCAGTAGTAGAAGAAAAGTTTAAAAACTCATTAGAACAGCTAAACGACAATTTGAAATTGATATAGCAAAAACAAGTTCTACGGATCCTAAGCTTTTTTATGGATACATTAACTGCAATAACAGACTCAAGGCGGGCATTGATCCACTTATCAGCGACGAGGGTGCTCTTATCTCGGAAGATCAGGAAATTACCTCTACTGTAAATAAGTTTTTCAGTTCAGTTTTCACAGTAGACGCCAATGACACCATCGAAGAGAGCATCAAATGTCAATCCAAAACGCACTAAGTGATATGCATATTAGCAGTAATGAAGTGAGAGAAAAACTTAACAAAATGAACAGTAGTAAGACTCCCGGCCCAGACAATTTCTACCCTAAAATACTAAAAAATGTGATGTATGTAATATGCAGTCCTCTAACATCTATCTTTAACAAGTTCCTACAACAAGGAAAGGTTCCAGCAGACTGGAGACTGGCTAACGTGACCCCTATATATAAAAAGGGCAGTAGAGATCAACCAGGTAATTATAGACCAATTAGCCTAACCTCTGTCTTGGGAAAGATCCTCGAATCATTAATTAGAGATAGGATAGTTGAGTTCCTAGAAACTAATAACGTAATTAGGAACAGCCAGCATGGCTTTAGAACGCGATCATGCGTGACAAATTTAATTGAGTTTTACGATACACTTTTTAAAATGAATGATTGTACCAGGTCACTTGATATAATCTACTTAGACTTCCAGAAAGCCTTTGACAAAGTGCCGCATGATATATTCATAGGTGGATACGTTGCTGGTTATGTGAGAGAAAGCAACGAGTCGTTATAAGTGGAGTAGAGTCAGACTGGGCTCCAGTGACCAGTGGTGTTCCTCAGGGATCAGTGTTGGGACCAGTCCTATTTATTATATACATTAACGATATCGATGTTGGCCTAAGCAATTTCATTTCTAAATTTGCAGACGACACAAAAATCGGCAACACTATATTAACTGAAGAAGACTGAATTAGCCTTCAAAATGACCTTAATAATATTATCAGCTGGTCAGAAAAATGGCAAATGCCCTTCAATGTAAGTAAATGTCAGGTACTACAATGTGGGAAGAAAAACAAAAGGTATGATAACGAAATGAAGGGCCAAATCATTAGCAAGTCCTCACTAGTTAAGGATCTAGGCGTACTAATTTCAGATGATCTGAAATGTTCAAATCAATGTATCTCTGCCCCCAATAAAGCCAACAGGGCCCTAGGCTTCATCAAAAGACATTTTACATATAAAAGCAAAGATATCGTAATCCCCCTATACAAAAGCAGAGTCAGGCCACACTTAGAGTTTGCAGTGCAATTTTGAGCGCCTCACCTAATTAAAGATATAGAAATACTGGAAACTGTCCAGCATAGGGCTACCAAGTTAATCCCGTCCCTGAGGAATAAACCATACCTCGAGAGACTCAGGGAATTAAACCTATTCTCTCTTAGAAAACGGAGACTCAGGGGACAACTGATAGAATGTTTTAAGATTCTAAAAGGCTTTAGTAATACTGATTCAAGCAAGCTATTCACAGTAATTGCCGAGACTGTAACTCGAGGAAATGGTATGAAGTTGCAAGCAACGAGGGCTAATCTTGATACCACCAAAAACTTCTTCACTTACTCTGTTGTAGGCGAATGGAATAAACTCCCTGGGAATGTGACTGAGAGTGGTACCATAAATATATTTAAAAAGAGACTGGACATGTATCTCGACGAAATTGGTATCGTTTAGTTAGGATGGAGCAATTATTGCATATTCGCGTCTGCATTCATGTGTCTATTAGACACAGACAATATTTTAGAACATATATAATAGATAAACATTCTATTCATCTTTTGATTTAAAAAAAAAATTGCAGGCATAGAGTAAGTATGTGGCTGTATGCCCAAATTTTCCTCTTCCATATTATTCTACTTTCTGTCGATCCTATAAAATTCCTTCGGGTTTTTCATTCCTGCAAGGTATTACTTCCTCTCTTGTTTCCTGTACGGCAAATGCCGGAGGGTCTGGAGGGTGGGGGAGAGAGCCTTCTGTTGTGCTATCCTTTTCTTCTGCTCCTGTGCACTATATTAGGATTAAGGCCGGACCACCTCGTAGGGACCGTAAGGTCCGTGTGATCTGTGTATCTCTGTAACTATGTAACTCTCTCTCTCTCTCTCTCTCTCTCTCTCTCTCTCTCTCTCTCTCTCTCTCTCTCTCTTTCTCGTTCAGAAATAAATCCATACCTGTACACTGTGTGGAATATTTGTTCATTATACATGGTGAACGTTTCTATTATTCATTCCTTTAATACGTGGATATATGGGATACAGACCTTTTTAGCCAGGAACTGCATGATAACTAAGGTAGCTGAGTGGCAACACAGAGATGGAGAGAGAGGAAGAGGCTGGCAGACACGCTATTGGAAAGAAGAAACCTACAAATATATTGCACTGCCATGGAACTAACTTAAAATTAATAAGGTGGAGTTGAGAGAGTTTGGAATGATGATGATAATGATGATGACGAAGAAGGTGTTGATGTAATTGACTGTAATAATGATGATGATGATGACAGAGAGGTGTAGTTGTGTTTTCAAGTGGCCGTCATGGATGAATTAAGTGACAGAGAGAAGAGACAGATAAACATAAGGCCAAACAGACCGACAGACGGATAAAAAGACATGGAGATGGATATGTTGATAGACAGAGACGTATGTCTACGCAGAGACAAAAAATACAATGATGACATAATAGAGGCATACAATATTAACATTAGTGAAGAACAGAATCACTGTTCTTAATAATGGGATGGATAGAGAAAATGAAAGAGATACAGATACAGTTAAAGATTATATTTTCCATACATCTATCTGGTAGAATCACTATGTAGCACATAGGCATGAGTGGATAGAAAGGCAGTTACACATAGAGTTCAAGATTATATTTTCCATACATAATTTGGCAGAAACTCCTACAGCCAACACAGGTGGATATCTGGGTGTGGACTGTGACGGCCCGGGATCGAACCCAGACAAAAAGAGAGTTTCTTTTTCTGTATCAAGCCTGGGTTCAAAATTAGGTTAGTGTGTGTGTGTGTGTGTGTGTGTGTGTGTGTGTGTGTGTGTGTGTGCATGCGTGCGTGCGCGCGCGCCTTATGTTCCCCGTTTGTGTATGTCAGACTTTATCTGTTCTCTCTCTCTCTCTCTCTCTCTCTCTCTCTCTCTCTCTCTCTCTAACACAAGGATAAAAATTTCCTCTGGCTTACGTAACTAAAAATTCACTCTCAGACTATGTATAGATCTATATGCATGTTTATCCATCTATCAGTATATCGATCTATTTACTTACCCGCCTACCTAACTACCTACTGCTAACATATATACCTGCCCATCTACCTACTTAACCACCTATTTATCTGCATAGCTATCTATCTGCCTATCTATCAGCCTATTGTATTAAAGCACCTGCTCACACGGTCAGAAAGATGATATCTGGGTGCTTAAAGTAAGAAATGTGAATGTCGGGGGTAGGGCTGTGAAAGGTGGATCGAAAAGACCTGGGACGAGGTCATAGAGGGTAGCCTCAGGCATAGGTGAATGAAAAGGGAGGCTGCCAGAGACTGAGCAACATTGAGAGCCGACCATTAGGTGAGTAAGGCAAACAAATGCAAGCATGTTGGAGCCTTTTAACATGATACGATAATACCTCCAGCAAAAGGAGAGCCAGATGAAAAACACAAGGTTTGTGTTTGGGTGGGTGATGCGTAAAAAGCCCTACCACCACAACATACCAGCCTTCCTCATATACGCTGCTAACCCATATTGTACATCCACATTGTTATTGCTACCACCACCCCTCTGTGCCTGCCACCACAACACACCAGCCTCCCTCATATACGCTGCTAACCCATATTTTACATCCACATTGTTATTGCTACCACCACCCCTCTGTGCCTGCCACCACAACACACCAGCCTCCCTCATATACACTACTAACCCATATTGTACATCCACACTGTTATTGCTACCACCACCCCTTTGTGCCTGCCACTACCCAGACACACCGATACATAGATATACTGACCCATATCGTTGGTGGGGTGAACCAAGTAAATTTATTAACAGTGTTACATACCCTATGATTTCATCATCCTTTGTATAATTCTAATGTACACTATGCTGCATGTTTGATCACGATTCGCCTCTTGGCTTCCATAGTGACCAGGCTTGCGTGTTCTACCTCACTCCCCCCTTCTCCCCCTTATAGTAGAGTAAGTCGTTCTTTCTGTTGTTCAGTGCAGGAGTGTCAACTCTTCGTCCTCTGTGCCCTCATTTGCGCGTCCTTCTTGCAAGTTGAATCAAGCTCTGCTGGCCCCCTATATAATGAGCTCAGTCTCTGCATTAATTGCCACTTAGATCTACTCCTCATTTTGTTCACATCTCTGTCCTCCCCTGTATAGTGTATTATAATTGTGAGTGCTCAGGAAGTCTCCAACCATCTAGCTGCTGTGTAATTTGAGCATGAGTGTTATTACCATTTTTCTTCTGTTGTGTAGCCTGAGGCGTTAATTCGTAGGCCTGGTAAGGTTTTTGTGATTCATGTCGGGTTTTTAATGTCAATCAATCATTTCCTGTGGCACCCTCGGGGATGCATAGGGCCTCGATGAACTCACACCACCACATCCTATCTTGTGCTAACTCCTCAAGATCTCCCCAACACTCATCTCCAGCTTCCCGTCTCATTGTCCTCACCCACGTCTCTTTTGGCCTTCCTCTACCTCTCCTACCAGGTGCCACCCACCCTGGTGTACCTCGTTCTATTCCCTGTCTCCTATACACATGTCCTAGCCACTTCCATCGTGAGAATCTAATATATTCATCGATCGGCTGCACTCCCGTTATTTCTCTAATTCTACTATTTGGTATCCTTTCCCACCACTTAACTCCTAATATTCTTCTAAGTGCTTTATTTTCAAACACCAAGAATTTATTTTCCATAGTCACTGTGCTGTACCAAGACTCGTGTCCATAAATTAAGATACTCCTAACCATTACCTTATAAAGTTTGATTTTTGTATGCACAGAGAAATTGTTATTATTCCAAATATTTTTAAGCATTCCCATTGCCTGATTAGCCTTCTTTAACCTTTCCTCGAATTCAAAGTTCAAAGAACCATCCTTGGCTAAATAAGTACCTAAATATTTAAACCTATCAACTTGCTTTACAACCATACCTCCAATTACACATTCCTGCGCATTTTCCATATTCATATTGATTATTTCAGTTTTTCCACAATTAATAACCAAACCCACCTTGCGACCTTCACTCACCAAACAGTCCAACACTCTCTGCATCTCTTCTGGCCCATCACAAATCAAAACTATATCATCTGCATAATCTAAATCCAAAAGTTTCCTGTTCTCTCCCCAAAGTATACCTGCACCGGTTTCTGTTCCAACACGTTTCATAATGTAATCAATGACCAATATAAATAGTAAAGGCGATAGAACACCACCTTGAATTACTCCGGACTTGACTTCAAACGAATCACTCAGACAACCATCAACCATCACTTTACAAAATGTGTCCTCATGCATGTTCATAATGACCCTCACAAACTCCTCTGGTATTCCATAATGTCTCATGATCTTCCCCATAGACTCTCTCGAAACACTATCAAAAGCCTTTTCAAAATCAACAAAACAAAGACTTAACGGTACTCTCATTTCATTAACTTGCTGCATCAAATGCCTAACTATAAAGATCTGATCATTGCAACCACGTCCCTTTCTAAAACCAGCCTGTTCATCCCTCAGAATACCTTCAACCACCGGCTCCAACCTATTTAACAACACTCTACTGAAAACTTTCAAAGCTATCGGTGACAAAGAGATTCCCCTCCAATTACCACATTCACTCAGGTCTCCTTTCTTCGGAACTTTAACAATTACACCATTCTTCCAAACTGATGGTAGTAACCCCGTCACCCATATCTTATTGAATAGCTTGGTCAAGATCATTATTAATCTATCCCCCTCCACTTTAAACATTTCCGGAAATAAACCATCCTCCCCTGGTGCCTTATTATTCTTTAACTGTTTTACTGCTTTCTCCACTTCTGCAAGCCTCAACTCTCCTGTTTCTATATTTAAATCTTCCTGAGCAGACGGTATATCCTCTTCTGGTGGTATTGGTCTATTAAGAACTGTCTCAAAATGCTCTTTCCATCTATTTTTAATATCTCCATCTTTGGTCAATAAATTTCCTTCCCTGTCTCTAATTGGTATTTCCTTGCGTTTACCTGCATTACCACTCAGTTTTCTAATCGATTCATATGCTATTCTTTGACTCTGTCCATCATTTTTGTTTATTAGGATTTCAGTCTCTGCAACCTTTTCGTCCACACATCTTCTTGTCAGCCAATATTAATCATATTTTGTATCTGTAATAATATATCTTGCTTTAACTGAGCATTATCCGGTTTTCTCATTTATCAGGGCTGACTTAGATAAATTTGTTCTTGCTAAATTCATGTTAATAGAGGCTATTGCAGTTAACCATATATGTAACCTGTTTTGCCATTACATTATCCTTATGAGTATTGAATGTTTAGTTGATAGTTTGAGCATTAAACTTTAACTTGTAATTTTACCTAACTCTTTTGTTTTGAACCTGGAACTTTGCGGGACAGTAGTGATTTTAGTATTCTCACTTGAAGTGTCCATTATCTCTCTCTGTTCCTTAACATAAATTTGGCGACGTCTTATCAGGATATTCAGGATATTATCATAAGGATATTAATTGATATTTTGTGACTGTGATTTATTCATGATGTCTACTATTACTACTCTTGATGAGGCCAAATATTTCTGTCAAATGTGCAACCAGTGTGTGATGTAGAAAACAGAACAAAGAATGAACTTAAGCTTGTTGCTCAACAATTAGGAATTGCTGTTCGCTCTCATCATTCTAAAGATCAAATTGTTGACATGATTAATAAAAGCTTGTTTAATGTAACTCCTCCAGATGAGCAAATGCAGATTGAAATAGCTAAGTTACAGCTAGCCCTGCAGGAGGCTCGTGCTAAGGAGGCTGAGTTTCAGGCTCGTGCTAAGGAGGCTGAGGCTAAGGAGGCTGAGTGTCAGGCTCGTATTCAGGAGGCACAGGCTCAGGCACAAATTGAACTTGCTAGGATTCAGGCAGACCATGAGTATCGCGTGAGACAAGGTGGAACTGGATCATCTAGCTCTGATGTTTTTGATGTGGCTAAAAATGTTAAACTTGTCCCTTCTTTTAATGAATCTGATTTAACAAAGTATTTTCAGTTGTTTGAGAGAGTAGCTACAGGTTTTAATTGGCCCAAAAAGTATTGGCCAGTACTCCTTCAAACTGTTCTCACCGGTAAAGCTCAAGTAACTTATGCATCTTTGCCTCAGGATCAATCTGATAATTATGATGTAGTTAAGAGCTTGATTCTTAAGGCCTATGAGCTTGTTCCTGAAGCCTAGAGAGTAAAATTTAGGACAACTTATAAGCAAGATAAGCAATCCCATGTTGAGTATGCAAAAATCAAAGATCTGTTAGAGCAGTGGTTAAATTCTAAGAATGTAAATTCTGATTTTGATAAATTTAAGCAGATGATTTTGCTGGAGGACTTCAAAAGGTGTATTAATAAAGATGTAAGCCTATATCTAGATGAGAAAAGAATAGATAATTTGTCTGATGCTGCAGTTTTAGCTGATGAATATGTTCTCACTCACAAGAGATGTTCTAAAGAAAAAAGGAAAGCTTAGAGTAAGTACGTTGCCTCTACTCAGAGTACAGGTAACAGGAAAGAGAATAAAGATGATATTTCTCAGGAAGTAAATATCAGCTTCACCTCTAGATTTCAGAAAAGTAAATGTACTTATTGTAATAAGCTTGGCCATACTACGGAGAAATGTTTCAGGAGACAGCATGATGTGAACAAAAAGGAGTCTTTAAATATTCAGTCAGTTGGTTTAGTGTCCACCCTTGAGAGTTCCCAGAATTCTTTAACCGAGTTAACTGAACCTGCTTTGAGGGGTAAATTAAATTCTCATGATGAAGCTCCTCTTTTGAGCAGTAATGTAGGTGACACTCTCAAGAGTTCATGTGCTAATTTCCTGTCTGATGGTTTTGTCAGCCCTCTGGACAGTAATGACAGGAAATCAGTTCAAATATATCGTGATACATATGCTTGCCAATCCCTTAAGCTGACTAGTGTTCTAGGCTCTAATGTTAATTCCTCTGATGAAACTGTAATCTTACAAGGTGTAGGGAATAATTACTTCCCTGTCCCTCTGTGCAGAGTGAATTTAGAGTCTGGTTTTGTTAATGGTTCCGTTATGGTTGGGTTGGTTCAGACACTCCCAATGTCAGGTGTAACTTTCTTACTTGGAAATGATATTGGTCGAAGTCAAGTGTGTCCAGCTCCTCAGTTGTCTAGTGAACCAGTGACTGCGACCCAGGATTGTGATATCCCTGAGGTGTTCTCTGAATGTGCTAAGTCTAAAGTTACTGGTGACTTAGAGGATAATGATGATGATGATGTTATCCTAGCTGACACTTTTCTTGCTAATTTGGACCACTCACCAGATGAGGCAGTACCCCGTAGTGTTGATAATTTGTCTCGTCAAGAGTTGGTTGAGTTGCCGGTTGCTGACCCTGAGTTGAAAGGTCTAGCTAACTCTGCTTGCAGTGAGGAAGAATCAGCTGGTGCTTCAACTTGTTATTATATAAAGTCAGGAGTACTTATGAGAAAGTGGAGACCCCCAACAGCATCAGCCGACTGTGAATGGGAGGTTGTACATCAAGTTGTCATCCTTCGTGTTCGTAGGCAGGATATTATTAGAGTGGCTCATGATTCCAGTTTGGGAGGACACCTTGGAGTGAGGAAGACTGTGGCACGCATTTTGAAACACTTCTACTGGCCAGGTGTCTTCAGGGATGTTTCCTGGTATTGTAAGTCTTGTCACACCTGTCAAGTTGTGGGGAAGTGTAATCAGACCGAAAAGGTTGCACCTCTAGTTCCCATTCCTCCTTTTGAGGCGCCATTCACCCGTGTGTTGGTGGATATTGTGGGCCCTCTTCCTTAGACTTCTGCAGGATTTTCTTATGTGTTGACCCTGATTGATATGGCTACTCGTTATCCTGAAGCCATTCCACTTAGAAATATCTCAGCAAAGAACATGGTTAAGGAAATGCTAGGGTTCTTCACCAAGTTTGGTCTGCCCAAGGAGGTACAGTCAGACCGGGGAAGTAATTTCATGCCAAATGTTTTCAAGCAGTCTCTGAAAGAGTCGGGCATCACCCAGATCACGTCTTCAGCTTACCATCCCCAGACCCAAGGAGCGTTGGAGAGATATCATCAAACACTCAAATCGATGCTCAGGAAATACTGTTTGGAACATCAGTAAGACTGGGATAAAGGTCTTCCATTCGTTGTATTTCCCGCAAGAGAATCTCCAAATGAATCACTGGGCTTCTCATCCTTTGAACTACTGTTTGGCCATGAAGTAAGAGGACCCCTTAAGCTACTCAAGGAATGCTGGCTGTTGGAGGAAGATGACGTCAACCTGCTGGAGTATATGATGAAGTTCAAAGAACGGCTGTCCACTGCTTTACAGCTGGCGAGAGAGAATTTAGGAGCTGCTCAGGAGAAGATGAAGACTTGGTATGATAAGAAGTCCAGGTTACGCCACTTTCAGCCAGGAGATCGGGTTTTGATTCTGCTACCAGTGCATGGGCAACCTCTTCAAGCTAAGTTTCGTGGTCCTAATTTAGTGGAGAAGAAACTCAGTGATGTCAACTATGTCATCGCCACACCAGATCGTAGAAAGAATAAGCAACTTTGTCACATCAACATGCTAAAGTTATATCACAGGCGGGACGAAAATAACCCAGTCTGCACTGTAGCTGTTCCACCCAAGTCTGCAAGTGAAGTTCTCCCACGCAGCATGAGCCTGAGTGATAGTTTGGGGAAGAATCCTGATATCATGAATGATCTCCAGACTAAGCTTTCTCATCTAGCTCCCGAGGAAAGGCAGGAGTTTTCGGCATTACTGCAGGAGTACCCGCAAGTGTTCCTTGACACTCCAGGAAGAACCACTGTGTTGATGCATGACGTTGATGGTGGAGACACAAAGCCAATTAAACTGCCTCCTTACCGTGTGAACCCAGTGAAAGTTCCTCTCATCCAGAAGGAGCTTGGCTACCTGTTGGACCACAAGATGATTGAGCCCTGTCAGAGCGAGTGGAGTTCTCCTGTCACTCTAGTCCCTAAGCCAGGTGGGTCACAGCAGCTTTGCATCAACTACAGACGTGTTAATCAGTTTACCAAAACAGACACTTACCCTCTCCCTTGCATGGAAGATTGCATAGACAAGATCGGAAAGGCTAGGTACATAAGTAAGTTTGATTTGTTAAAGGGATACTGGCAAGTACCTATGACTGAACGTGCTAGGGAGATCTCATGTTTTGTAACACTAGGAAAGACTTTTGCATGTTCTGTTATGCCATATGGTATGAAGAATGCACCAGCCACTTTTCAGAAGCTCATGAATGTTGTAACAGAGGGTTTGGCAGGGTGTGTTGTTTATATTGATGATGTATTAATCTTCAGTGACAACTGGAAAGATCACCTATGCCATGTCAGTAAATTTCTTGAGCGTTTGGTTCAGGCTAATCTTGTAGCTAATTTATCAAAGTGTGAGTTTGGCCAAGCTAAAGTTCAGTACCTTGGGTACGTAATTGGTGATGGACATGTTGCACCACCAGGAGCTAAGGTTCAGGTTATAAGTGATCTTCCCAGACCTAAAAGTAGGAAAGAGCTACAAAGATTTTTGGGAATGGTAGGTTATTACAGGAGATTTGTTCTTAACTTTTCAATCCTTGTAACACCACTTACACACCTACTGAAAAAGGGAGTTAAATTTGTCTGGACCAATAACTGTGAATCCTCTTTCAGTAAACTTAAAGCTATCCTATTAAGTCAGCCAGTGCTCGATACTCCAAATTTTGCTAAGCCTTTTAAGATGGCTGTTGACGCAAGTGATACAGGAGCTGGGGCTGTTTTGCTGCAAGAGGATGATCAGGGTATTGAACACCCTGTATCTTATTACAGTAAGAAGTTCACTCCACCTCAAAAGAACTACTCCACTATTGAGAAAGAGCTTTTGGCCTTGATTTTGGGTTTACAGCATTTTTCATTTTATTTGTGTTCTGGTTTTGACCCCATAGTCATTTATACCGATCATAACCCTCTGAAATTCCTTAGTAAGTTTAAAGATAAAAATCAGAGATCGACAAGATGGAGTCTACTTCTTTAGGAGTATTCATTAGACATACAACACGTCAAGGGGAAAGCAAATGTTATTGCAGATTGCTTATCAAGACTTTAGACAGATTGTTTTAGAGTTATAAGAAATTTCCTTTTAGAGTTATAAGAAATTTCCTTTGTAAATTTCTTTTTCTTTGTTGGGAGGTGTTACATAGCCTATGATTTCATCATCCTTTGTATAATTCTAATGTACAGTGTGCTGCATGTTTGATCACGATTCGCCTCTTGGCTTCCATAGTGACCAGGCTTGCATGTTCTACCTCACTCCCCCCTTCTCCCCCTTATAGTAAAGTAAGTCGTTCTTCCTGTTGTTCAGAGCAGGAGTGTCAACTCTTCGTCCTCTGTGCCTTCATTTGCGCTTCCTTCTTGCAAGTTGAATCAAGCTCTGCCGGCCCCCTATTTAATGAGCTCAGTCTCTGCATTAATTGCCACTTAGATCTACTCCTCATTTTGTTCACATTTCTGTCCTCCCCTGTATTGTGTATTGTTATTGTGAGTGCTCAGGAAGCCTCCAACCATCTAGTTACTGTATAATTTGAGTATGAGTGTTATTACCATTTTTCTTGTGTTGTGTAGCCTGAGGCGTTAATTCGTAGGCCTGGTAAGGTTTTTGTGATTCATGTCGGGTTTTTAATGTCAGCCAATATTAATAATATTTTGTATCTGTAATAATATATCTTGCTTTAACTGAGCATTATCCGGTTTTCTCATTTATCAGGGCTGACTTAGATAAATTTTGTTCTTGCTAAATTCATGTTAATAGAGGCTATTGCAGTTAACCTGTTTTGCCATTACATTATCCTTATGAGTATTGAATGTTTAGTTGATAGTTTGAGCATTAAACTTTAACTTGTAATTTTACCTAACTCTTTTGTTTTGAATGTGGAACTTTGCAGGACAGTAGTGATTTTAGTATTCTCACTTGAAGTGTTCATTATCTCTCTCTGTTCCGTAACAACAGACACTTCAAGTAGACCTGTTCCATTGCATCTAACACTAGATGATTTTGTCGGCCAGGAATGATAGCTGTGCCACCTTTAACACTCTCATCGTAGACACAATTCTGTAACTGTATTCCAAGTAACGCCAGGCGATTTTATTCAACTGATTTATGACACAGCCATGTAGTGCTGCTAATAACACTCTTAACCTCCAATGGTCGGCACTGAGGAGTAGACTGTAGCACCAGTCGAGCAGGGCAGTACTCCCGAGGTGGATGGAAAGCTGATGACAGGGAGTGCTGGAGCTCCCGTTTCATCAGCCTTCAGGACTAGTTCCTGACCATCCCCCTTTGCTGAACTTTTTCAGTGTCTCAGTTACACAGAGAGTAGGCCAGAATGCTCTCCAGTACAAATTTCTCTAACTATCTACACCAAACTACATGCACAGTACACACTACACTTCCTTTTCCAAAAATAAAAAATCATGGCGACAAACACACAGCCTCGGAGTCCCCAGGGGGGAGGGGAACCATAAATGCCCCCACCATCCGCCCCTCTCCCGATGACGACTCGAGGTGCCTGGAACCACTGTCTGACTCTCTTCTTCTTCATTTCTGCAACATTCGCGGCCTTTCCTCTAACTTTCGCTCTGTTGAGCACCACCTCTTCTCCTCTAAACCTCACTTTCTTTTTCTAACGGAGACTCAGCTGTCTGAGGCAACTGACAGCAAACCCTTTTCTGTATCCTCCTACTTTCTCTATACTCATTTCAAAGCCAAAGGTGGCTGTTGTGTATATATATACGCAACGACTTATCTTGCTCTCATGTTCTTGAACTCGATTCTTCTGAATTCTCTACACTCTGGCTTCGGCTTTCCTGTCATTCTCTGACTAAATATATCTGTGCTGTTTACTTATCCCCTAATTCTACTGACTATCAAAAATTCTTCGACTATCTTACTTCTACGATGGAACACATTCTATCCATTTCTCCTTTCTCTGAAATCTCCATTCTAGGAGATTTCAATGTTCACCACCACCTTTGGCTCTCCTCTCCTTTCAAGGATCCACCTGGTGAACAAGCCTACATCTTTTCTATCCTTAATGACCTAGAGCAGCTTGTACAGCACCCTACCCGTATCCCTGACCGCCTTGGAGAGAGCTCCAACATACTTGACCTCTTCCTCACAACTAATCCTTCTGCTTACTCTGTTAATCTTTTCTCTCCTTGGGCTCCTCCGATCACAACCTTATTACCTTAACCTGTCCTATTACTCCGGTACGGCCTGTGGACCCTCCAGGGAAACGTCGTCTGTGGCATTTTGGAGCCGCGGACTGAGAGGCCCTCAGGCAGTACTTCTTTGATTTTCCCTTGAATGATTATTGCTTCCGTGGCCAGGAGCCATCTGAGTGTGCCTTGCGCATTATGGAGGTTATTCTCTCGGGCATGGAAGCATACATTCCTTTCTCATATCCTTTGACTAACGCAAGAAAGCCTTGGTTTAATCACGCTTGTTCTAATGCTGTTCGCAACAAGGAGAGGGCCTACAAAAGGTACCGGAGCCAACCCACCCCTGAATCACATCATCTTTACGTTTCTGGCCGGAATCGTGCTAAGTCTGTTCTTTGCTCTACTAAAAATAATTTCATCCATACTAAATGCTCTCAACTCTCCAACTCGAATTCTTCCCGCTCCTTCTGGCACCTTGCCAAAAATCTTTCTAACAACTTTACCTCATCATCCTTCCCTCCTCTTTTCTACTCTGATGGTTCTGTAGCTATTTCTTCTACTGATAAAGCAGATCTCTTTGCACAGACTCTCTGCTCCAATTCCACCTTAGACGATTCTGGTGCTGTTCCTCCATCACTTCCCCCCTCTGACTTCCTCATGACTGACATTAAAATTTCTTCAGTTGATGTATTTTCTGCCATCACTGGCCTCAGTACTAACAAGGCATATGGGCCTGATGGGGTCCCTACTGTTGTTCTCAAGAACTGTGCTTCTGTGCTTACACCCTGCCTAGGCAAACTCTTTCGCCTTTGTCTGTCAACTTGTACCTTTCCTTCTTGCTGGAAGTTTGCTCTCATTCAGCCGATCCCAAAGAAGGGTGACCACTCCCAACCCTCCAACTATCGTCCAATTGCTTTAACGTCCTGTATTTCAAAAGTTTTTGAGTCAATTCTCAATAGAAAAATTTTAAGGCATCTTTCCTATCACAACCTTCTTTCCGATCGTCAGTATGGGTTCCGTCAGGGACGCTCCACTGGCGATCTTCTCACCTACCTTTCAGACTCCTGGTCATCCTCCTTTCGGAACTTTGGCGAAAGCATTGCCATTGCACTTGACATCTCAAAGGCTTTCGATCGAGTCTGGCATAAATCTTTAATTTCCAAACTGCCCTCCTACGGTTTCTATCCTTCTATCTGTGCCTTCATCGTTAGCTTCCTTTCTGGTCGTTCATTAGCCGCTTTTGTAGACGGCCATCGTTCTTCTCCTAGATCTATCAACAGTGGTGTTCCTCAGGGCTCTGTCCTATCACCAACTCTCTTCCTTTTATTCATCAATGATCTTCTAAGCTGTACATCTAACCCCATCCACTCATACGCTGATGACTCCACCCTTCACCTTTCCATTCGGTTGCTGCAACGCCCATCTCAACAGTTGCTTCAACAAACAAGGGATGAGGCTATGGCACACCTAATGTCTGACTTGGCTCGTATCTCTGACTGGGGTAAAAATAATATGGTTGTTTTTAATGCATCTAAGACTCAGTTCTTACACCTATCAACCCGACAAAATCTTCCACAGGTATACCCATTAATGTTTAATAATATTCAGCTTAATCCTGCATCATCCTTGAACATGCTTGGGGTTTCATTTACTCGGGACTTATCTTGGAAAGATCATATTACATCTCTTGTAAAATCTGCTTCCAAGAGATTGGGTGTGCTAAGCCAACTCCGCTCTTTCTTTACCCCTGCACAATTGTTGACTCTATACAGGAGTTTTATCCGCCCCTGTGTGGAGTACAACTCTCATGTGTGGGGAGGCTCCCCACATACAGCCCTTCTCAATAGGGTGGAGTCAAAGGCTTTTCGTCTCATTAACTCTCCTCTTACTGACTCCCTTCAACCTCTGTCTCTTCGCCGCACTGTTGCATCTTTATCTCTTTTCTATCGCTACTTTAATGGTCACTGCTCCTCTGAACTGTCTGCTTGCATTCCTCCACCTCTACGACGGGCGCGTAGCACCCGTCTGGCAGCAAACTCTCATTCCTTTTCTGTCCAACTCTCTAATGCAAGAGTTAACCGTTACTCCCAGTCTTTCATTTATGCAACAGGTCAGCTCTGGAACTGTCTCCCTCTGTCTGTATTTCCTGCTGCCTATGATCTCCAGTCTTTCAAACGCAGTGTGTCCAGGCATCTCAAAATGATCGGATCTTGAATTTGGCTCTCTATTGTATTTTGTTTTTCTCTTTAAGGGAACTGTTACTGCGGGCTCATGGCCTTTGGTTCCTTCTTCCTCGCATAAAAAAAAAAAAAAAAACTCTAGTATTGTGTTCCAGCTGGCGTCAGGCGAATTTATTCAAGTAAGGGTGGGTCACAGGTGCGTAAATGCTTAAACACAACAAAATAATAATTCCCACCAGGAATGACCGTCTGCGAAGTACCTATATAGACCGACACATGCAATCCGATGTAGAGTGCAACAATAGAGAAATAAATGAATGTTAGGTTTATCGATTGACAGGGAGTAAAAAAAGAATAAGAAATACTTACAGAACATGAAGACAGATAATTATATATCAGGACGAAAAGACAGGAAAATAGACAAGGAGAGGAAGGAGACAGAAATCACTACAGAAAACACAGGTAGATATTTGAGTGTGGTGAGTGAGGCCAGCGATCGTACTATGTTTTCGTATATGGGTTTCTTTTTCATTTTTATTATTTCGCGCCATCTACCGTTAATCTGACTCTATCTGCGTTCTTTGATTCTGTTCGCCTCTCTCTCTCTCTCTCTCTCTCTCTCTCTCTCTCTCTCTCTCTCTCTCTCTCTCTCATATAACTGGAGTAGCAATGGGTCTTATACCCTACATTGTCTTCCTCTTTCCTCACGAAGTACTTCACCCATTTCTCAGCACGCACACAAGTACAGTACACACTCACGTCATCGACCTACGTTCGGAATTCAGACATTACACACGCAATCCTCATGCACTCAACTCTCATCCAAACACGCAGTATGGTACATACTTATCAACACTCGCACTAGAAGATGAACTTATTTCACACACTCACACACACACACCAATGAGTTCCCCCCCACACGCACCTTCACACACGCACTTTTCAAAAACTTACTCTAATTCTGCGTACACTCACATCTACTTTCCCCAAAATACAGTTGCCTCGTTCTCAGACTTCCTCTCCTCCTTCTCCCACAAATAACCACAACAGCCATCCACGAACACAACCACACTAACATATCCTAACAACAAATAGGTCAGAATGGAGAAAGCCGTTAAACATTTGTGTCATTAGTGAAAGTATGCTGCATAATGATTCTGATAATGTTGAGGATGGTG
Source organism: Coenobita brevimanus (assembly GCF_032717465.1). Lineage (NCBI taxonomy): Eukaryota > Metazoa > Arthropoda > Malacostraca > Decapoda > Coenobitidae > Coenobita > Coenobita brevimanus. Next base: position 28,839,871 of record NC_136959.1, on the reverse strand, counting down.
TTGCCGATAACGACATCGACGTCGACGATAAAGGTGATGGTGATAATGATAATGATGAATTACAAACACATTAAACAGAAGCCTGACGGCCAAACCGGAAGAGGGGCCTGATCAGTGACATAGATCCAGGTTTCGATTCCGGTAAACCCAGAAGGTTTCTTTCTTTTTTCATTACAGGTATTTGTTGTATACTTTGTTTAGTATTTACGCTTCTCTCTTTGTGCAGATAATTCTTGTTAACCTCTTTTATATTTAGCTTAGTTATCAGTCCTGCGAAAAAGAATGTTAACATTCGGCAACGCGCCTTACTCCACTGCAAAATTGAACATCTCTCTCTCTCTCTCTCTCTCTCTCTCTCTCTCTCTCTCTCTCTCTCTCTTTAACTACACTAGCAATGGGTCAAGTTGCTTCCATTGTTCACGCACTCCTTAACCCTCCTCAGGTAATGTGGGGTCTGTGGGACCCCACGCTATTTTTCTTAGTGTTTTTCATATATTACTATAAGATCTTGGGATCTGGTTTTCCCTCTACCTTCCTGACTAGTAGACTAGTTTAGGGAGGTGATGGGGTCAGTTCGGGATCTGGCTCTGTTTTTGTGATAAAGGGCCTTTGGGGTCCAGTGGACCCCACTTTACCTAACCTGTAATTATTTTCCCATATATATATCTTCCATACAATTTTTTTTTTTTTTATGACGTTCTTCTCTCACTGCTTACAGAAACATTGGCCATTACTGTACAGCATGCAATGATAGAACACTGGTGGAACATATCAGTGTTGGTATGGCAGCCACTAATTTCAGATGGTATAAAATTTGTCAATGTTTTTTCATTTAATTTTCCATAAAATATTTCGTCACTTATATTTCCATACATTTTGCACTAAATAGAAGGAAAAGGCCTACAGAAGCTGTGTAAAAGTGATTGTTTCAATAAAGTTGTTGTAAGTATTTTTGACGATTTTTTAAAGATTGGGGTCTGACAGACCCCACATTACCTAAGTCAGGATAAAAGTATAGGTTTACCTGAGAAGGGTTAATCCATTTCGCAGCACGCACACACAATGCGGACGTACTTTCCAATAACCTACACCCAGAATCAACACATTACACACTCTCTCCCCATGCACTGAGTTTGCACACACACACACACACACACACACACACAAATGAATAAGAAGGACAAGGAGCAGCGCACGTATCGAAAATTAATACACACACACACACACACACACACACACACACACACACACACACACACAAATGAATAAGAAGGACAAGGAGCAGCGCACGTAATGAAAAATTAACACACAGACACACACACACACACACACACACACACACACACACACACACACACAAATTCTCTCTCTCTCTCTCTCTCTCTCTCTCTCTGTTGTTCACCTAAGTGCGCGTGCACACGTGTGGTCGAACAAGTGCTGGCATGTAAGCAACACAATAACCAACACGCTGCGAACATGTTGGGAACAGCAGCGTCCAGATCATGTTGGCAACATCATGATGAAATCTCGGCTGCCTGGTATGGACACACTTATCCCATCGCCTCTGCTGCCAGTGTTCGAAGCTACGCTAAAACATGTTTGCATACATCTATCCAAAAACTGCTGCATGCATGTACCCAAACATGTTGCCAACCTTGCTGTCAGCATGTGTTAGAGGGCCCGTGTGGACTCGCATTAATATTAAGTCATAGGAGCCACAGCGTCTTAATACTGGTACCATGAACAGTCAGATGGTCGGGAAAAAAGACATTGTTTCGTTGCAGCTGACGCCAGATGATTTTATCCAAGTCAGAGTGTCATAGGAGCCTGAATGTGTTAATATCTACCATTAGCGAGTTAATGCTTTTGTGGTCTATCCTTACTAACACGCTCACGCCCTTATAATCTCTCTCTCTCTCTCTCTCTCTCTGGTGTTGGTACAGGCGTAAGAGAAATCTTTCCACTATCTTCCACTAACGTACACATGTACAGTATTTCCCTATGCTCATCTGTGGATCTATTTATCAAAAGAGTACACAGTATACGTAAATAGCAGTTTATTTATTTATTTTTTTCTTTCTTCGGTAAACACATTTCAGTACAAACGCAAAAGAATATATCTGAAAACAATTAACAATAAACACATTTAAATATAAACATACATATACCTGATCACAGGTAAACATACTGAAACATAAACACACTAAAACACATTCCATACAGTAATTTACCATAAACGCTGTTAAACATAAATATACTAAACTATATATCTGGAAACAAGTTAACACAAACACAAAACCACTAAATCATATACCTGACAGCAATTTAACATAAACACCTATAAACCTAAGCACAGTAAACATGTTCATGCCAACAGTGTAAGAGAAATACACCTAAACCAACACAAAGAAAACAGAACCCCGACACACAGACAGGAGGAGGCTCCAGATTCGTCACCAAAAAACAAGGCTTCGATTCCTACCATCAAACCGGGTTCTCTTTTTCTCCTGTTTTCGGTTCCATTTTTTTTTTTTTTTTTCATTCTTTGTTGCCGTCCAGTCACCTGCCAGGTATGGTGTACAGTTACCACCAGAAGTCGTGTCGCCTCTGCCGCCATTTTCTCCATGGCCTTTGCTAATCAGTCCAGTGAACCAGCAACAACCGATGCGGATGTGTTGATAGGGCTGTAGACCATTGGCATCAGTGTCGCCTGGTACGGCTTCACCACACGAATTTTTTACTTCAAGGAGAGAGAAGCAGGAGAGTAGATAGTATTTTTGATGCTGACTGTACATGGCGTTGATTATATTGCAATAGATTAAGTTCGGGTTGTTGCGAGTAATTAATTTTATACCCAGTCTCTCTCTCTCTCTCTCTCTCTCTCTCTCTGCCAATCCTCATGCCATGTAGCCAACTGTGTCCATAACCCCTTCAGTACGGTGAGGTCTTCTTCACTGTATTCTTGCTATCCACACAGTATTTTACTCAGCTCAGGAGAGACTTTGTGAAGTAGACGGGTTTGCTGCAGCCTTCCTTAACCACCTTCACTACTAGGCTGCTCTCCTCTGCCCAATATAATCCTCTCGCCCCACCAACAACAACACAAAAATACTCTTCTCACACACAATCTTATCTCCCTCATTCATACTGTATTTAACTTCTCTATCTTATCTATTTTCTAATTATTACATTTACAGCTGTTGTGTACTCATGCCGTTTATCAGTGGGAAATCTTGCTCAGATGATGATGATGATGATGATGATGGACAGCGACGATGATGATGGCAAAGACGACGATAACGAGGACGACGATAATGATGATGACTGCAACGATGATGATGGTAATGATAATGCTGATGATGATGATAATGGTGATGATGACAATTAAGTTTCAGGTCAATTTTATCTTTCGGATGATGTCTGTCTAGAAGACTGTGGAGTAAAGAGATGAAATACTTTGAATTTATATGTAGACAGGGAGACAAATACATTATGGTTACATAGGAGGAAAAGAAGCCACACCGGCAGTCACTGGTACATTACTGGGTCTGGACAGAGACGGCCAGGGATCGAAACCAACGTTGCTTTGAAGGCTTTATTTTTTTACGTAAATCATACTAGATTTGGTGCCTGATCTGTTGTCTTGGTTAATAGTAATTCTCTCTCTCTCTCTCTCTCTCTCTCTCTCTCTCTCTCTCTCTCTCTCTCTCTCTGTAACTGCTCTAGCATGGATCGGGTTTCCTATGTTGTTCACACGCATCTTCGTTACTTCCGCAGCACTCACACACTTGTATAATGCACACGCACTTTTCAATAACCTACACTCAGAATCTAGCCTTTGGTCAAACACTGCAAACTCACTCAACGTGCTCTCAGAAACGCAATATAACATTGAGGAAAGCACCCATGTAGACTAAATGCACACACACACACACACACACACACACACACACACACACACACACATACCGATTAGTAACAAAATGCTAGAGAAAAAAAGATTGATATGTAGATGCAGAAAGAGAGAGAGAGAGAGAGAGAGAGAGAGGGAGGGGGGGGGGTGTTACCGATGGATAGACAGATACCTGTTCAAATAACACAACATGGAAACGAAGATAAATGAAACAGAAACAGTGTCTTATGAATGAAGGCCTGATAGACGGGTTAACGGGTATAGTGCCAAATAGACCGAGAGACAGACAAATAGAAAAAGAGATAAGGAAATAGATGGATATATAGACAAAACTGATGGTTACATAGATTATTATCCGCACATATGTCTGGCAGAAACTTCAATACCCAACACAGGTGGATGTCCGGGTATGGACTGGGAGGACCCGGGATCAAACCCAGCCGCGAGAGATCCTTTTTTTATATCAGGTTAGGGTTCAAAATTGGGCTCGTTTTTGCATTTGTCACAGTTGATATACGCAGTCAGTGTAATCTCTCTCTCTCTCTCTCTCTCTCTCTCTTTCTCTCTCTGCCAGTCCTCATGCCATGTAGCCAACTGTGTCCATAACCCTTTCAGTACGGTGAGGTCTTCTTCACTGTATTCTTGCTATCCACACAGTATTTTACTCAGCTCAGGAGAGACTTTGTGAAGTAGACGGGTTTGCTGCAGCCTTCCTTAACCACCTTCACTACTAGGCTGCTCTCCTCTGCCCAATATAATCCTCTCGCCCCACCAACAACAACACAAAAATACTCTTCTCACACACAACCTTATCTCCCTCATTCATATTTGCCTTCTTTATCTTATCTATTCGCTGATTATTACATTTACTACTTTTAACTCTTGACATTTATCAGTGGCAAGTATGGCTAGATGATGATGATGATGATGATGATGATGATAATAATAATGATTATAGCTTTTAATTTTGAAGATCAGTTGACTGTAAATGATATCAAGCAACAGACTGCTAGATGGTATATGAACTGCAATGAGGTGATATACAGACAGATATAGAGCCAGATACATTTTGCTTACATAAAACCAGCAGAAGCCACACCGGCCAACATTGGTAGATAACTGGGTCTGGATAGTGAGGCCCGGGATCGAAACCACATTGTATACATGGCTTCTTTTTTAATCGATCATTGCCTGATTTATTTTATTCATTACTGTTTTATGTATCATCTCTCTCTCTCTCTCTCTCTCTCTCTCTCTCTCTCTCTCTCTCTCTCTCTCTCTCTCTCTCTCTCTCTCTCTCTCTCTCTCTCTCTCTCTCTCTCTCGTGTATGTGAATTAATTAGCAATGGGAAGAGCCTCTTCTAATGTTTTCCTCTATTCATGCACTCTTTCATCCATATTCCAGCACTCACATCCACTCACTCCTGCACTCACACACGCACTCACTAACATGCACACTTAATATCCATATACACAATCCACTACAGACCATCACACACACACACACACACACACACACACACACACACACACACACACACACAACACGCATCTTCTCACTCAGTTTTTAGAAACTCACTCTAATCCTACGTACACTCACATCTACTTTCCAATAACACAGTTACCTCGTCCTCAGACTTCCTCTCCTTCTCCCACATATAGCCTACCCACCACAGCCAACCACACTAACTTATCCTAAGAACAAATAGGTCAGAGTGGAGAAAGCTGGCGTAGATCTGTGTCATGCAGCTGAACGATACTGGATGATGATGATGATGATGAATAATTACAAACATAATAAAAGAAGAGCATTCGGAAGCCGATTGCTAATCGCCCGCCAGAATATGCTATTGGCCAAGTCCAAGATTCTGGCCATATCTTGATACCCTGAAGGTTTCATGTTGATAGCTCAAGCCGTTCAGGAGATATAATAGGAATATGCACACACACACACACACACACACACACACACACACACAAGCGGGCATAACTATGATCGCTCCGCCTTGTAAAGGCTAATAAACATAAGTCTCGCGGGCAGATCGGAAGAGGTTTCGAGTCTAAGCAACATTTGAGGTTTCTCTCGTGTTCTTGATGTTTTATATTTTTAATATATATTTACACTTTTCCCTCAGTGGTGATATTTCGTGACAGCATTTTTTTTTCCAATGCTTTTTGTTGGTGTTGTGAATTAATGGCTTCATACACACATTAGGTTTGTCACTCCGTGAAGAGCCACCAATACTGGAAAGAACAGTACTGAAAAGATGACAGGGAGGACAGGAGGAATAAAAAGGCTGGAGGACAGACATAGAAAAAGAATGATAAATGTGAAGGAAGAAGTATGCCACACTACGTCAAGTGAGTGGATGATTGAAGCCACTGTCTATCACCTGGAAAACAAACTAATGATTATTAATTTTAATCTTGTAATACCAAAACGATTTTATTCAACCGAGGATAAGCAGGTAGACGGAAGCCCATAGATAGCTAGGTGGACAGACAGATAGATAGATAGACAGACAGACAGATACACTGTTAGTTAGGAACAGATAGATAAACAGATAGACATTTAAGATAATGAAAGCAAAAGAAAGACAGAAAGATCGATAGACAGATAGACAAATATATAGATAAACAGACAGATAGATAGTAACAAAGACAGATACAGCGATAGACAGATAGACAAAGGGATACATAAATATATTGCTGGATATAATAGGCATATAAAGAGGTACAGTCGTGGTCATTCATCACCTATCCTCCTTTAACCCTGCCTCAGGCTGACTCCTTTATGCACGGCAAGTCACAGTGGAGTAAGCGGGGCTGAGAGGGAAGGGCCAAAAAGAAAAGGGAAGGTGGGTGGGGGGAAGAGCGATGATGCGGGGCTTGGGTGAGGGAGGGGAGGGAGGGTAGGTAGGGGAGGGAGAATGAAATGCGAAATGGTGGTCACAAATTTTGTCTATTTTCTTTAATTCAGGGAATGATATAAAGGAGTTAATATTCGGTAGATAATGTTACATTACACCTTGTATAGTGACGTCACATAACAAGCTCAAGGGCTGGCTCGTGAGAGAAATTTACTGACATGACAGATCAAACATTAGTGCGGAGCCAGATATTTGTATTTATCCGCGTATTTTGACCAGATACAGAATGGAACCTGGATGGCTTTGACTTCCATAATGTTTGTGTAAGAAACGTCCTTTACCCTCACATGTAATTAGTTTTGGAACTAAATATCATATGCAAGCTTTGACATGGCAGTGTCCACGGTATATATGATCATCCTCTCGGTATCACCCCCTCTGTACAGTCACCATCCTAACTATTTTATGGTATCTCTATATGAAAAGGCTACTTAAAATAATTGTGCATAAAAGGTAAATAAATCTGACGCCTGTGCACATGGGTTGATATAATAACGATATCTCACAATCTGTTGCTTGGACTCCATGCTGGTATGGGTTTGAATGGCCGTCCAACAACCCCCCAACACCCTCTCATCGCCTCGGAATGGTATTTTCCTCCGAAAAACAGCTATTAACAAATTGGTGGACAAGGCAATAGTGTGTTGTCTGGAAACTTCTGGCTCTGCACTAATGTTTGATCTGTCACGTCAGTATACTTCTCCACGAGCCAAACCTTGATATCACCACCTATCTAAAGCTTGTTATCTGACGTAGCTATACAAGGTGAAATGCAGCATTATCTACCGAATATTAACTCCTTTATATTATGCCCTGAATTAAAGCAAGACAAATAATGTGACTACCACTTTGCATTTCCTTCTCCTTCCCCTACCTAACCTCCCTCCCCTCCCTCGCTACACCCCGGCACCATCGCTCGTCCTCCCACCCACCTTCCCTTCTCTTTCTGGCCCCTCCTTTTCAACCCCTCTTACTCCACTGTGACTTGCCGTGCATAAAGGAGTCAAACTGAGGCACGTGATAAGTGATTATTTATGACCACGACTGTACGCATTACACGGATATAATAACTGAGATCGTATAGTATTTGGAGGACAAGATATCATCAGGAGTTGATTTGCTGTATATTGAGATGATTAGGCACAATTTGTAATCAGAACATTTATCATCGAATGGTCGGTCAGGCGGGAAAAAGTGCGATGTCAATGACTGTTGATTACAAGGCAGCATCAAACGCTACCGAGACCGTTGCTTTGTCTATGGGGGGAAAAAAGTAATCACTTATAATTGCAGACACAAATCTAACAGGTAGAGATATGTAATATTAAAGATTGTTAATATTCTCATGGCAACGCTGGATGGTCTCCACAAAAGCAAATCCCCATCACTCTGAGAGGTGATTGTCCCCACAGTACTCACAAAGTTAGTAAGCTCCATGGATGCACAAATGTCCCTCGACTTCCTCTTTTTGGTTTCCGGCAGTTCACTGGGTTTACGTGTGCTACCACTACTGTTGCTACTGCTACTACTACTACTACTACGACTACTACTACTACTACTACTATTACTACTACTACAACAACAACAACTACTACTACTATTACTAGGCTACTACTACTACTACTGCTACTGCTACTACTACTACTACTACTACAACAACTACTACTACAACTATTACTACCACTACTGTTGCTGTTGCTGTTGCTGCTGGCATTGCTATGTAAGTGATGGTATGGTTTGACGCTGTACCCCATAGAGTGCTTTAAAAGGGCTTAACTCACGTCCTGACCACTTTCGCACCTCAGACACCCCCCAGTCCCGACCATTTTTGGGATTTTTTTTTTTTTTTGACTAAAACCTCCGCTTTTGGTGAGAAACATCAAAAATTCATAGAGAAATCGCTCACCTGAGGTTCAAAATACCCGATACAGGTAGGAGTACCTCCTTACCTTACAGGGTTTTCTATCAGGCTGGCTGCAAAGGAAACGAGTTCTATGGGAGGATAACTATTCCACACCACTCCTAAACCATATTTATTTATTTATTTGGTATGAATTTAAATGTAGTATGAGAGTATATTGGTTTTCAAACAGTAATATAGGCATTATAAGCATTGTTTCACTCACTAACTCATCACCATTCCTGACCTTCTTTTGCCACATTACCTGATCATCATTTCTGACTGTTTCTTCCTCTAATGCTATGTAAACTTTGTCCTTCACATTGCCATCGATTGGGGAATCATTCTGGCCCTGAATGTCTTTGTTGGCCAGGTCACTTGTAACAGGTGAATTGCCGAGACAATGGCGTGCGGAGGGGGGGGAGGTTATGCGGTGTAAGGCATTGTCCCTGCTTAGCATCTTGTAGAAGAATAGAGGAAGGTGTCCCATGTATACATATGAAAAATCATGCGCGAAAATTGAAAATTGTGCAAATTAGGGACCTTGCAATTACAAAACGTACCAGTACATTGACGGGACTGGCAAATGCAAAATGTTGCAACGTACCCATACGTCGATGGGACGTCTCGGGTTAATATAAAAAAATAAAAAGGAACAATTGCACTATGTTAGAAGTGAGATGGTGAAGAAACGAAGTTATAGCAGGAGGCTGAAAATACTTTAGAAGATAGAAAAAAGCAAAACAGGGGAGAACATTATGATCATTTGGGTATGAAGATTATAACTAAATCTCGGTGAAGCACTCCGGGTTAAAGTCCGATATGTTCAGAGAGAAAATGCAAAATTTCTCATGAATTCCAAAAAGACGGTCACGAGTGGGTGGCACTCACAGAATGCAAACCTATTAATCATGATTTTGGCGTGCATGGTGAAGGAAAACAAATGTTTGCACTTATTCTTCCTGTGGGAGGATATTAAAACCATGGAGGGTGTGTAAATGCTGATAATAGGATGTGAATTATCTTTGAATTTAAAGGAAATGCAAAATAGGGGTAAGATTTTGCAGAGGAAATGGTATGGAAGTGGAATGATTTCTCTGTAAACACTGATCTCCGAGACAATAGTAGAATGTAGAGAACACACACATACACACGTACACACACGCACTCCCCCTTTCCCCCACTATGTCTGTCTGTCTGTCTGTGTCTCTGTCTGTTTGTCTGTCTGTCTGTCTGTCTCTCTCTCTCTGAGGACATAATGAAAATCCAATAATGTATGCTCGTACTTCAAGGCAATGTCTCCTTTTACGCATAATGATGCGAAGCCGGTGTCATTGTCAGTAATCTAGATACACATCATTATTAGCTTTATAACCAGCTGGAATTATCATGTATATTACGGAAGCTGGAGCTTACCTCACAGGTACATGCAAAATGGTAATTACGTATATTATTTTCATCATCTCATCATTATCATTATCATTAGCTTGATCTTACGTTAGTCCCCTGTATGGCATGGGCGTCTTCCAGCTTTTTTTCATTCTCTACTTTTAGTTTTTTACAAGTGCTCGTGGGCCCTTAGGGCCCCTCGCACTTGCTCCTGCAGAGAGCTCTCATATTTATGTGCTGTTCTAGTGTAACGTTGTCACTTGGATTTTTTGCAGCTAACCAATTGATCATGTTATTTGCAGCTTCGGGAATGGAACCCAAGTTTTCCGAACGCAAGTCCAAAATACTTTAGATGTACCTGTGGGCAAAAAATTCTACAGAAATCCTATGCCGGGCCCCGGGAGTGGCGTTTTTTTGGTCAAAATGTGATCGCTCATTAAATATAGTAAAAGTTTTTCAATCGTGATGGAACCAAGTTTTTTCACATCAGAGATTTTTTTACGATTTCTGTGCCAATGTTGGTGCGATCTGAATGTGTAGTTTCGGCTGCCCAAAATACACACACACACAAGTATATTAGATCTTGTCCCATCGCATCCTAGCAAATTTACAGACAACACCGCAAGTCGCGGACATTGTTTTGCAGCTTTGAAATAAAAGGTTAACACATTATCCTATAATTTAGTATACAGCACAAGTCCTCTTGATACAGTATCGAATCCACTATATTATAATGACTGCCTCTTACAGCCATCCTCTGAATACCAGTGATATAAATCACCCGTAATTTGTGAGCGAGCATTCAGTTTCCAGGCCACAACTCCTCAGCATGGCGAAATACTCTGTCAGTCAAATCACCTCAATTCACGCACACTAAAACTTAGCCACTCGCTACGCACGCCTTCCCCACCAGTTCGTGACAATTTTCATCGCTGGGGCGATGCAGGCTACAGCCCTGAACTTGCCAAGCGTGACTTTCAGCCATAGTGACCACTGCCTGACTCACAGTCATGACCCGAGCTTCAGTGTTGTAAGTCTGGACGGGGTATATCCGATACAAATCTTCCGCAGCTTACAGGAGGTGCAGGCTACCGTCAGGCTTTACCGCCGACACCAAACACGCACGGACACGGACAAACCTACTGCTTCATGTCGCTCTCTGCCACCACCAGCTTACTCTAAATCCACACCCATTCTTTTTCTCTGTGCCATACTTACCTCTGAATAATTGGCTGATTCATCCCGACACATACACGGACTGGTGAAAGTAACATGAAGTACTGTTATTAACTCTTATTATATAATAAAGTTCCCTTCTTCAAACCGACTGCATATGTCGTCCTCAAGAATGGTAATGCTATCATAATTTTCTCTATTTTATTTTGCTTCCATATTTCCTTTCACGCAAATGGTACAAAAGACCTCCAAGCAGTATTAAGTAAGTTACAGTCTCGCACATCATCAAAAATCCTTCATCTATGCCTCTCAGTTCTTTGCCCGTTAACTTTCTCACTAAAATATCCACATGAAAAATAAGCAAATCTTCAATGTCACCCTCTATAGCAGATCAGAGAAATATATCCTACTTTTTGGGACAAAATACTTCTCGTCATTTGAACATCACTGGAGTGGCAGATTTAACAGAAAAGATGTTAAGGGTGAAGGTCAAGGTCGTAGGGCATGGTCAAAGATTTGGCCATGAAGGGAATGTGGAACGTGGGTGTTACATTATCTGAGTGCTCATTCTTGCTGTAGCTGTTCTTTTATCTTGCAGGTTTCCTTATCAATCAGCATTACCTTGAAAGTGGCAGCCACAAGCATGATGGCGGTTGAATATTAGCTACGTCGCCGGAAACTTTAGCTGTCTGTGGCACCTGTCTGTGTCAGGAGTCTGGAGTAGGTGTCTGTTTCTGGTGTCTGTGGCAGTTGTCTGGGGAAGGTGTCTGAGAGAGGGGGGTGTTGTTAACTTATTAATGAGACAGATATTATCTCGCAGCTGTGTGGTGGGCTCTTTGCAGTTCCTAGCTTGTGGATGATGACGTTAACATTATACGCCACACAATATTAATATTTTGACCGCTGGGGTGACCGTTTAGCCTTAATTCTACAGACACTTGGGATGCATTGCACGACGAAGACCCTGCAAACAGAGTGTAAGTTGCTTCTGCAATAGGTCATTCCTTGCAACTGAAGCAGAAGTGACCAACTCCTGCTCATTTATCATTTTCCTTTTATACGCTCCTGGAAAGAATTTTGCAGTCCTGTTATCACAAAGAAAGCGAGAATAATGAGCTTTGGCTGAGCTGTCAAGTCAGAGCTGGGGGCTTTCCTTCTAAAACAGCCCAGTCTGGCAACATATCTCTTTTCATCATTTCAAGGGACAAACGGATATGTACAGGATACACCCTAATGATTATGACTGTCTTCAAGCTTAAAAATTTGAAGACATGTTGTAAGGCAGTGACCCTCCCAACAAAGCAACTGTTGTGCAGTGTAAGTAGGATCACTGATCGCTTCTTTCGTGAATTCTGCGTGACAAATGTATCACTCACACTTTGTCACTCGAGTGATTAAACTAGCCAGCCACTTTTCGCAGACACAGGTTATCTTCACTGAACTCACAGAATTACAGCAGGTACAAGTGGTGATAAATTTGTCAAATAATGACTATCGACCATTTGACCTGACGCCATGGTCATCAAGCCATATTAATTATATATACATATTTGATGATGTAATTACTGATACATAAATGCCTTTACAACTGCAGCTTCAAAGGGGCTGGAGATATTATAATAATGTTTAAGTGAAGTGCTAAAGGGTTGGTGCTGAATGACTACTGGAGTGACTGTAGGCTTGTAGGTGGCTGATAACTGGGTAATTTGGTGTAATGAGAGAAGGAAGTTACGATGCTAGTGTGCGAGAGAGAGAGAGAGAGAGAGAGAGAGAGAGAGAGAGAGAGAGAGAGAGAGAGAGAGAGAGAGAGAGAGAGAGAAGGTGGTGTGGTAGGATTGTGGTAGCGAGGGTGGGTGGTGTGGTGGCAGTGTACTGTAGTGTGGTGAGAGAGAGAGAGACAGAGAGAGAGTGACAGAGAGAGAAAAAGAGAGAGAGAGAGAGAGAGAGAGAGAGAGAGAGAGAGAGAGAGAGAGAGAGAGAGAGAGGGAGAGGTGGTGTAGTGGTAGTGTGGTAGGGAGTGTAGATGGTGTGGTGACAGTGTGACAGAGCCAGAGAGTAGGTTGCATGGTGGTATAGAGTGACAGAGAGAAAGTGTAGGTGGTGTGGTGATAGTGTGGCAGGGAAAGTAGTCGGGTGTGGTGGTAGTACGGAAGAGAGAGTAGGTGATGTGGTAGAGAGAGTAGGTGGTGTTGTGGCAGTGTGGTTGACAGAGTAGGTGGTGTGTAGCTAGTGTGGTAGACAGAGTGGGTGGTGTAGTGGCAATATTGTAAAGAGAAAGAATGTAGGTGGTGTGGTGGTATTTTAATAAAGAGACTAGGTGGTGTGGTGGCAATGTGGTAGACACAGTAGGTGGTATGGTGGCAGTGTGGTAGACAGAATGGGTGAAATGGTCGTAATGCGACAGAGAAAATAGATGGTGTGATTGAATGTGGTTGGGAAAGTTGATGGTGTGGTGATATGGTGGTAGTGTGTTAAAGTATGTGGTGACGAGGTATGGTGGTAGTGTGGTAACTGTGTGATAGAGTAGGTGGTGTGGTGGTATGATGATAAAGAGGGTATGTGGTGACGTGATATGGTGGTAGTGTGGTGGAAAGTGTATATGGTGTGGCGATAGCTTAGAAGAGAGAGAGCATGTGGGTGGAGGCAGTGTTATCTTTTCCGATAAAATGGTCGTATTAATTGAAAAGTTTTAAGATATGAATGCACGTGAGAGTCGTGGGAAGGATTGTATCGGGAGAACATGATTACGATAATGGGAAGGCTGATTAAAACAAACTAACAAAGCATCATTACTCAGTGCACGTCTAAGTTATTAACAGTACATATGTTAATTTGGTTTTTGGTATCTCTAATCTCATTTCATAACCTCCTATTAGCCTTGTATATGTTTGTCTTGTTTCCCTCGATTTCACGAAACTTATCACAGTTGCTATTAGTATTCTGTGGTTACAAAGTTGCCACCTCATGATGTAGTGTCACCTTCAAATGATTCTACATTTACTGACAAGCCACATGGTTTCTTGTAGCCCTGGAAACTATTTACTGCGTTGGGTGGCAATCCATGTGGACA
>NC_136959.1:28802993-28820493 GCF_032717465.1 Coenobita brevimanus | reverse complement strand
TCCCATAGAGGTGTGGGAAGTTTTGATGATGATGGTGATGATGCTGCTGCTGCTGATAATGATGATAATAACAATAATAATAATCATCATCATCATCATAACAATAATTATAATAATTAGAACACCGTAAAATTGTCCAAGGACAATTTTGATCATGAAAACTTCCCACAACCATTACCTACTAGAAGTCGAACTATAAACGGACCTTGAGGTCAAGGTCACTGATCTTGTACATGTCACCTTAGATGTAAAAGTCCATCAAGTTTGTTGGCTCTAGCTTTACTCTTTCTGGAAAAATTTAAGTGATTCTGTCAGGACTCCATATTATAATTACAAATCATAATGAATAGATAGATAAATAGATAAACAGACAGAGCTCCAGGCAAGTCTGGGAAAGGGAAATGATCTTGCAAGTTAACTGAGGAAATGTTGACAATACACAGGAAGTAGCAAGTCAGGGGATGATATAGGTAGTGTGTCGGCGAGATAGCATACGAACAAAGCCTAGTGACCATACACACACATACACACATACTCACACACAGGTTTCTAGAACTTTCCAACCACAGTGTAACACACGTGACACGACCCCTGCTACACCAGAATTTAGGAAGCAAAGCTGAGAAGGAGGCTAGCATTAGAACCGACAGGTAGTGGAGAGAGTGAGCAAGAAGAGGAGCCCAACTAGACTTACTTATTATATTGTCTCTGTAAGACATACCCTGCTCAACTTAGATATTCTCTGAAGATAATAAATTAAGATCAACTCACTGTATTCATCTTTAATTCCTACTACAAGAATTGAGAGTGACATTTGGTTGGCAGTGAAAGTACGGACCTCGTCTTCGAATCAACAGTGAATTTCTACAAAAGCAGGCGAGACTCTACAAGATTAGCTTCAGTTCTACAATGAATTCCTACAATATACATGCCCACGTGTCTACAGTTGATTCTGCATTATCAAGAATGAAAACAAAAAAATACCTCTCACAACCAGCAACTCACAACCAACTCCTGACAGTATTCTCTCCAACCTCCCCTCCGTCTCCCCGATCATCATGCTGATGTAGAGGTGAAGAGGTCACAGGACGCCTTGCCAGTAGTTTAACAAAGTACTGATACAAACAATCTTGCAATTTCTACGACGAACCAACGAACTACAACCATCTACAATCAACTACAAGTAACAACTCCACGAGTCATCTGTATAATCTTTTACACGCTCCTACAAGTAGCGGCAGTCTTCATCCCACAACGAGTAAATCACAAGAGGAAAGGACCGAGAATACATCGAGAAAGAAAAAAACAAAACAAACAAACGAAGAGTGAGGCACGACTCACAACTCACAACCACCAGACCTCACCCTCCTCTCTCTGGTATATCCACCCAATCTCCACCGCTGACGCAGGAGTCAAGAGGCCAAGACGACGAAGCAAATACCAAGCCCATATTCACAACTCATCTTACTCACTTATCTTCACTGAAGTTACTCATCGCTACTCATTTACTCACCACAGTTACCAGTGTGGGAAGTCGACGTCATCATACGTGTGCTGAGACGACGACAAGCCGTGTGTCTGACACCCCACAACACGTCAATCAACCCGTGAAGAACAACGCTATCACCACGTGCAACACCACTCACACCATTCCCACCATGGTAAATATTAGTGAGTTACATAGTTACTTCATCTAAACGATACACAGTGATAAACAACACATTTTGCACAAACATATAAAACCTGCTGTATAATTACAACTGAAATATATATACCTACTTCAGTTATCTTCACAATTCAATCATTAAATACGTGCACCAACAATAAATATTCTACACTACATATATTCATTCATTTATTATAGCATTTTTTACCACCAACGAGTGTTACCATTTATACCTACATAAAATACGTGTTTCATACATACGGCAATACATTATTACATCTACAAAGTGATAAAGATAATATACCATCACAGTTACTCAGTGAGCGATTAAAAGAACTGTATTAAACATTTATTAATTAAAGCTACCTAGTGGAAACAGATAAATTAAGTTACAAGGAAAACCAGAAAAAATAAATGGCCAACACAAATGACGTTAGCAAGAGTGAACATCTTCCACACAGTCGTGAAGACAAAGATTTCCACACAGTGCTGACACACATATTGCCCACGATAGGTGCAAGTGAACAAGTAAGTGTATATAGTTAATACTGTATATAGTGTATATATATTTTTTATATAAAATAACAAAATACGGGACTATATAATATCATTTTCAGTAATATCTGTGCAATATAAACTAAACCTTAAAAAAGGGTCCCAAGGGAATTAGCCAGCAATTATGCAACCATGAACAACACAGAAAAAGCTTAGACAAACGAAGAAAAACAAACTTTAGAAAATCAATACATACAAAAAAAAAAAAAAAAAAGGAAAGAAAGAAAGAAAAAGAAATAGAGTAAGATCACATAACAAACAAATGAAAATAAGTGTAAGTGTTACTACAAATGCCAAAATGCCACATAAACTCCTTCTATAAGTGAAACAAAAAAACAAATTGTTGTCTCCACAAGCAAGTGGCATGGCACATCATCACATAAACTCCTTCTATAAGTGAAACAAAAAGCAAACGGTTGTCTCCACAAGCTAGTGGCATGGCACATCATATCATCGACCGCAGCATGACCGGATTCAATGTCAGGACTGCAATTATTACAATTATGTAACTACAAACAATATGTAACAATTATGTAACGACAAACGATTGCATTATATTACACTTGTTACAATTATGTAACTACAAACGATATGTAACAATTATGTAACGACAAACGATTGCATTATATTACACTTGCTACAATTATGTAATGACAAACAATATGTAACAATTATGTAACAGTTGCATTAACAAGATGTAACTTTTATGTAACTTTAACTACAATTATAAGGCCAACACAATTATGTAACAGTTGCATTAACAAAATGTAACGACAATTATAAGGCCAACACAATTATGCATTACCACAATATTATGTAACAATTCATAAAATATTACAATTATGTATTACTACAATGTTACTACAATGTAACAATTACAATACAATTATGTAACAATTCACAACGTTACAATTATGTATTACCACAATGTTACTACAATATTATGTAAAGTCATACAATTATACCACAATTCTGTACTACCAGTATTATCATACAAGTTAGGTGAAATATTAGACATTACTAAAGGGATAACTCAATATGTAATGTAATAACCTAGCAGTATTACCATTGCACAATTATATGCGTATGTCTGTTATACATACACATCCTACAAAATGTCATACAACAACCATTGCATTTATTCAAATATGTATACAACTTGTTTAAAATGTAATATTACTAGATCATTGCAATTTACTATGAATATTGTATGTGTATAATATTATAATCAATATTATGAACTAATAGATTAGCATATGTCAATGATGATTGCTGTCGGAGGACCCTCAGCGGTGCGGCCGAGCAATGTCAGGACTCCATATTATAATTACAAATCATAATAGATAGGTAGATAAATAGATAAATAGACAGAGCTCCAGGCAAGCCTGGGAAAGGGAAATGATCTTGCAAATTAACTGAGGAAATGTTGACCATACACAGGAAGTAGCAAGTCAGGGGATGATGTAGGTAGTGTGTCAGCGAGATAGCATACGAACAAAGCCTAGTGACTATACACATACATACACACATACTCACACACAGGTTTCTAGAACTTTCCAACCACAGTGTAACACACGTGACACGACCCCTGCTACACCAGAATTTAGGAAGCAAAGCTGAGAAGGAGGCTAGCATTAGAACCGACAGGTAGTGGAGAGAGTGAACAAGAAGAGGAGCCCAACTAGACTTACTTATTATATTGTCCCTGCAAGACATACCCTGCTCAACTTAGATATTCTCTGAAGATAATAAATTAAGATCAACTCACTATATTCATGTTTAATTCCTACTACAAGAACTGAGAGTGACAACTCCTCTGTCTTTCAGACTAGTCCAAAATTTTGGACCATAGGCGATCTCAGAGAATAATGACCCGATCTGGACTATATTAAGCATTTCATTCTGTCCATGTCCTAGCTATATGCTAAAAAACATCAGCCTTCATATTTATGTGATTCTTGCTCTTTAGGCTAACTTTTTTTCTCGGGTCCCATCGGTTCCTGCAGTCAGATCAGGAGGTTATTTAGCCAATGAGTCAGCCAACCAGTACTATAATATGGCAAAGAATGAAGGCTGTAACTTAAACGGTATGCTGATGACAGCAATTTATATCTGCCCTAAAAGTGATAATGATATTAACAAAAACAAGAAAACTTCAGACAGAAGTATGGAAAGTTTTAACAACAACAACAACAACAACAACAACAACAATAATAATAATAATAATAATAATAGTAATAATAATAATAATGACAAAAATACTGAAACTTCCCACAGACATATGAAAATTTTAATCATATTGACAAATGGGAGTATGGATGGGGTATATGTGCAGGAGTAGATGAGAATGAGAGGGCAAAGGAAGGAGTGTGTATAGTTGTGAGTAAAAGATGGAAGAAGAGCATAAGACAGTATGGATCAGTTGGGTCAAGGATTGTGTGGGTAAAGTTGAAAGTTGGAATACAAATGTGGGCGATTGTGTGTGTGTATGCGCCAACGCAAGATCGTGCTAGAAGAGTGAGAGAAGAGTTCTGGACAAATGTGGAAGTGTGCATGGAAAAGTTTGGAAGGAGTGAGAGAGTGTTTTTGATTGGTGATATGAATGGTAAAGTTGGTAATGTGAAGGTGGATGGAATAGTTGGTGAGTAGGGTGTGCCTGCTGAGATAGATGAGAATGGGAGTGCGCTAGTGGACATTTGTGCTGGGAGGGGGTTGGTAATAGCCAATACCCTCTTCAGGCATAAAATGATCCACAGGTATACATGGCGAGTGATGAGAAGGGTGGGTGGTGAACTGAATGAAAGGAAGGCAATGATTGATTATGTGTGTGTGGATGAAAGGATGCGAAGATGTGTAAAGGATGCAAGAGTGTATAGAGGTTGGGGAGTGGACTTTCTGACCACTACTTGGTGGTGGCCAGAATTAGGTTGCAAGTAAGATGGAGGGAATAGAAGAAGGGAAAGACGAGAGGAAGGAGTAGTTGCAAGGAGAGTGGAAAGGTTACAAGAGGATGAGAAAAAGGCAGAGTATAAGAGAGAAGTGGAGGAACGATTGGGCAAATATGAATTGGAGCAGATGGGAGACGTGGAAGGTGTGTGTAAGATATTTACAGAAGAAATATGTGCAGCATGTGATGTGGTGTGTGGAAGGAAGAGAAGACGGAGGGGGGGTGCAAGGAACAGCGTGGTGGACTGAAGAGGTGAAACAGGCTGTGGCACAAAAGAAGAAAGCATACAATGAATGGATGAGAAATAGGGGCGTGGAAGAAGTTGAGAGGCGGAAGAGAGAGTTATATGTGGAAAGGAAGAGAGGTGAAAAGATTAGTAAGAGAGAGTAAGAAGAGAGTGGATGAGGAATTTGGAAGGAATTTGAGTGTAAAGTGGAGGGACTGTAAGAAAATGTTCTGGAGAGAAGTGAAAAGAGTAAGACAGGGTGGAAGTGAAGTTAGCAGGGGAGTGAAAGATAAAAATGGTAGATTACTAGTGGAGAAGGGAGAAAAAGTGAGCAGATGGAGAGAACACTTTAAGGAATTGTTGAACGTGGAGGATGGAAGTAATGCGAGTATAAGTGGCTGGGGAATGGCTGGGAGAAGGAGGGAGGTGAGAAGACAGGAAGAAATCAGTAGGATGGAAGTTGTGGAAGCAATGAAGAAAGTTAAATCGGGGAAAGCCCCAGGAATTGATGGAGTGTGTGGTGAAATGCTGAAGCATGGGGGAGAGATAGTAGTAGAATGGATGTGGAAGATGTGCAGATTGGCCTGGGAGGAAGGTAGAGTCCCGGAGGATTGGAAGTCAGGTATAATTATTCCCTTGTACAAAGGAAAAGGGGAAAAAGAAGTGTGTGGTAATCATAGGGGCATTTGTCTTCTTAGTATAATAGGAAAAGTGTATGGTAGGTTACTTATAGACAGAGTTAGAGAAAGAACAGAGAAATTAGTTGGAGAAGAACAGGGAGGCTTTAGGAAGGGAAGAGGTTGTGTAGATCAGATATTCATTCTTAGATCTTTAGTGGAAAAGTTTCTAGAGAAGGGAAAGAAGTTGTATGCGGCTTTCATGGATTTGGAGAAAGCATATGACAGGGTGGATAGACAAGGATTGTGGAAAGTGTTAAGAATATATGGAGTAGATGGGAAGTTGTTGAATGCTGTGAAGAGTATGTACGATGGTGCGAAGGCTGCAGTGCGTGTGGATGGTGAACTAAGTGAATTTTTCTCTGTGAAAGTTGGTTTGAAACAGGGATGTGTCATGTCTCCATGGTTGTTCAATCTGTACATGGATGGGGTAATAAAAGAGGTACAAGGTAGGGTAGTGGATGTTGGAGTGGCCCTGGTGAGAGAGGATAGTGTTTGGAAACTCCCTGTACTGTTGTTTGCAGATGATACTGTGTTGTTGAGTGAAGACGAAGGGGAGCTGCAAGGCTTGGTGGATGAGTTTGAGAGAGTGTGTAAGAAACGGAACCTAAAGGTGAAAATAGGGAAGAGTAAAGTGATGGTCTTTGAGAGAGGTGAAGTCAGTGAATGTACAGCGAGGTTGGATGGTGAGGAATTGGAAAATGTGAGTACGTTTAAGTATTTGGGTAGTGTGATGAGTAAGGATGGAGGTTTGGAGGGTGAAGTGCTTGAAAGGGTACAGCAGGGAAGAAAGGTTGCTGGTTCCTTAAAAGCAGTGATAAGAAACAGGGAAGTGAGCATGGAAGTAAAAAAGTTACTACATGACAGTATTGTGATACCAACTCTAACGTACGGAAGTGAAGCTTGGACATTGTTGGAAGGACACAAGTCAAGAGTGAGAGCAGTGGAAATGAGTTATTTAAGAGGAGCCTGTGGAGTCACGTGGAGAGACAGGCTGACGAATGAGGATATAAAGGAGCGTTGTGGTGTTGATGTGGATGTGATAGGAAGCGTTGTGATGAACACACTGAGGTGGTTTGGCCATGTGGAGAGGATGGAGGGTGAAAGATTGACGAAGAGAGTGTATGTGAGTGAGGTGGAGGGTGGAAGAGGGAGGGGGAGACCGAGGATGAGATGGAGGGATGGGGTGGAGAGGTATATGAGAGAGGGGGGTGTGAGTTGGGAGCAGGGCAGTGAAATGGCGGGGGACAGGGCGACTTGGAGGCGATTTGTTTGTGGCCACCCCAAACGGGATTGAGGCGTCTGGCAATAGATAGATAGATAGATAGACAAATACAAGACAACTTCCTACAGGGATGTGGGAAGCTCTTAGTCATTACACCCCAGAAGTAAATAACCATTACCAACAAACCATTCCCAAAATCCACCTACCAACAAACCATTCCCAAATCCACCTTCCAGGAGAAAATATTGTAAATCTAACCTAACTGCAAGAAACAAACTTCAGCTAGTGCGCACTCAGTGAAGCACATCTCTCCGACAACCAAGCTGCTCTTCATAATGTGTTAAGTTTTCTCATCACTGATTAGGGTTTCGCAAAAAGTGTTTTCCGCATCAAGAATCTGTAATACGATCCGAATCGGTCATGTAAGTTAATCGATAGTTCCCTGGGACATGGGCTATCTACCCACCAGATATGGTCTAAATCTCTCTTTTTGTTTTTCAGTAATCCTGCTAACAGACAAACAGACTAACAAACAAATGAAACTGCCATAGGCAGGGCGCATGCCGAATGGATTGGATTGGAATTTGGATATAGACCTGGAATGGAATTGAAGATGATAGTGGGTTTAGGAGAGATCCGATGAGAATTGACGGAGATATGAATTTTAGAAAATTTGCTCCATATTCTCTCTCTCTCTCTCTCTCTCTCTCTCTCTCTCTCTCTAGGATTATTACTTATTGTCCTGTTGAGATCACTGTACAGGTCTTGCTGCAGAAATTCCAGACAGTACAGGCTTGAAATAGATCTTTACTTACCGTCCTGTGGAGATCTCGCTATGGTTCTTTTGGCAGAAATTCCATATTCCTGCGTAGGATCTTTATCTAAACCCCTCACCCAGCCCAGGGCCTTTGACCGACTCCGAGGGAAAACATTAGGCTTCCAGGGTTTATGGATACCTACCTTTTTTTTTTCTTTCTTTCTTTCTCTTCAGAACGATTGGTGCAAAATTGTGACCTGCAGAGTGCAGACAAACAAACAAATAAACAAACAAGCATACGGAACTGACCAACATGTTTGCCGAATCGAAAGATTCCGGCAAACAACAAACATACAGGAGTGAAAACATACTCACCTTGTCGGAGAGAATTAACGATTATTCCTTTCACTTTACTTCCTAATGAGTCTGGAGACTCACGTCAGACTTTTTAAACCGTTTTTTCGAGCATACAGCAATACAGGCACTCGTGGTAGGATTAATGCGCGCGCGCGCTTTTGTGTGTGTGTGTGTGTGTGTGTGTGTGTGTGTGTGTGTGTGTGTCCATTACCTTCTAATTTCTTATTCGTCCGTTACTATTATTTACGAATATAGGTAATGTAATGGAGCTGTGGTAGCTCCATAGTCCATAGGTAGCACAGTCGTCTTCTGGTGAGTGTTTAGGTTCCGAATCCACACACGACTGGAGTACGGCTGTATGTCCTTTAATATACCTTGTAAGTATTGAGGCCAATGATGGTAGAAAATACATTAAGTTAAGACATTTTAATGTCAGCCATTAGGAAGACAGAGTGTGGAAGTGATGGAGGAACAGTACCGGAATCATCTAAGGTGGAATTGGAGGAGAAAGTCTGAGTAAAGAGTTCTGCTATATCGGTAGAAGAAATAGCTACAGAGCCATCAGAATGGAAGAGAGGGGGAGAGGATGATGAGGTAAAGTTGTTGGAAAGGTTTTTGGCAAAGTAGAAGAAGGAGTAGGAAAAATTCGAGTTGGAGACTTGAGAGCCTTTAGTATGAATAAAATTGTTTTTTTCAGAGCAAAGAACAGACTTAGCGCGATTCCAGGCAGAAACATAAAAAAGATGAAATTCAGGAGTGGGTTGACTCCATTACCAAAAGGAAGGTCCTTTCCATGATGTGGACAGCATTAGAACAAGTGCGATTAAACCAAGCTTTATTATCTACATTAGTCAAAGGATATGAGAAATGAATGTATGCTTCCATGCTTGAGAAATTAACCTCCGTAATGAGCAAGGCACACTTAGATGGTTCTCGGCCACGGAATCAATAACCATTCCAAGGAAAATCAGAGAAGTATTGCCTGAGGACCTCCCAGCCAGCAGCTCCAAAAAGCCACAAGCGATATTTCTTGGCAGGGTCCACAGGTCGTACTGGAGTGATAGGACAGGTTAAAGGAGGTGCCCAATGGAGAGGAAAGATTAACAGCATAAGCAGAAGGACTAGTTGCAAGAAAGAGGTCAAGTATATTGGAGCTCTCTCCAAGCGGGTCAGGGATATGGGTAGGGTGCTGTACAAGCTACTCTAGGTCATTATGGATTGAAAAGATGCACCAGGTCGATCTGTGAAAGGAGAGGCGAGGCAAAGGTGGTGGTGAGCATTGAAATGACCTATAATGGAGATTTCAGAGAAAGGAGAAACTGATAGGATGTCTTCCATCATAGAAGTAAGACAGTCGAAGAATTTTTCATAGTCAGTAGAATTAGGGGATAAGTAAACAGCGCAGAAATTTTTAGAGAATAACAGGATTGCCGAAGCCAGTGAGTAGACAATTCAGAAGATTCAAGCTCAGGAACATGAGACCAAGATATGGTATTGCATGCATGTACGAGTACGAGTACACAACAGCCACTTTTGGCTTTGAAATGAGTATAGAGAAAGTGGGAGGATAAAAAGAAGGGTTTGCTATCAGTCATCTCAGACAGCTTAGTCTCAGTTAGGAAGAGAAGGTGAGGTTTAGAGGGGGAGAGGCGGTGCTCAACAGAAAGTTAATGGAAAGGCCACGAATGTTGCAGAAATGAAGAATAAGTGAGTCAGAGTGTGGTTCCAGGCATCTCCCTGGGTTGTCACCGGGTAAGGGGCGGATGGTGGGGTATCTGATCCCCCCCCCCCCTCTCCTAAGGACTCTGGGGCTTGGTTATTGATTTTGTGTGTGTGTGTGTGTGTGTGTGTGTGTGTGTGTGTGTGTGTGTGTGTGTGTGTGTGTGTGTAACATTTCGATTAAGAAGTGAAGTGTGTAATGTGCACGTAGTTTGGTGTTAACAGTTAGAGAAACTTGTACTGGAAAGTATCCAGGCCTACTCTCTGTGTTACTGAAACACTGAAAAAGTTCAGCAAAGTGGGATGGTCAGGAACTAGTCCAAAGGGCTGATGAAACGGGAGCTTCAGCTCTCCCTGTCATTAGTTTCCATCCACTTTCGGAGTACTGCCCTGCTCGATTGCTACTACAGTCTATTTTCTTAAGTTCTTGATCTGCATTAGGAAGATTCGTTCTTATACGAGTATACCGAGATAGGGGAAGTTTTGAGGCAAGAGAGATTAACATCAGTTACCATTGTCTGCTTCAGTGCGACATTTTAGAACCAAACATGTTCGTCTGGCGATGACAGATGACATGGTAGTAAAGAGATTCTGGCAAGGGGTTGGCAAGTTCATGTTTTAGAAGTCATTCTATTAAATCTTTTACGAAAAAGTACAATGTATTATTGGAACCGCAGTATTTTCAGTGGAAATATTATAAAACTTACTCTCTCTAACCGAAAGCCGCAAAGCAGATACACAACCACAGGTAGGACGCCTCAACGACGGGGACCAATTATCAGCCTGGAGATCATTTATTTTCGTTTCAAAAACCAAGATCACTTATATATATATATATATATATATATATATATATATATATATATATATATATATATATATATATATATATATATATATATTTGGTCATACGTTTACAAGGCTCAGTCCACACACACACACACACGCACTGACAAACAAACATACACAGACTCATACACAAACACATGTACAGCATACAAACATAAAAAGATACACACACGAAAGGGTACCGTAATTTAGGATGAAACTACAATATACTGGAGTATTACGATGCTGTATTTCAATAACATTTTTTCCATCGCGCTCACGACTAATGTGTGTGTGTGTGTGTGTGTGTGTGTGTGTGTGTAATATTACTTGATTATGTAGAGAATAACTGATCCTTCCAGAATATTAATGATTCTTTAATGATCAGTCTGAACTATTCACCAAAGGTAGAATCAAATATTGTCACAGACTATTTTGCATACCTTATAACATTGCCAAGTCCTTGAAAAATAGTTGAATGAGCATGATTATGTAACATTTTGTCTCAGCAGTTTAAAAATTTCATGGTTGACTTTACATATATATTTATCACAACTGTAGGCAACAGGTGGGAGCAAGACAAGTCATCGGACGACCTGCATGCGGCTAGGAGGCCATAGGGTACCTGCCATTAGCTACAGGCATCATACATTCCTTCTACGACTGTCTTCGATCCTCTCCTTTCATTCCTCATATTTCTATTAATTCTCATTCAACTCTCTTCTCTTTATTTCTGCATTTCTCTAAATATGATATATTGTAACATTTCAAGTTTAATCTCGTCAAAGTGAACATCTGACTGACCGAGAAGGATTATCCAGGGCTTGGCATAGCTTGATCTTTCGAAACATGACGTAGTACGATTTCCGAAAGCTGACAGAGTACAGTATGATTGTCCTATGCTTGGCCTAGTATGACCTCCCTTAACTTCATATAGAATGGTCTTCCTAAGCTTGACTTAGTATAACGTCCATGAACTTGACTGACCAAGACATTGCTATGTTTGGCATCTTATGAATTTCGTAAGCATGGCCTAGTATGACCTTACTAAACTAGATCTACTTTAGTTACAAGCAAACGAACGCAGCGAGCGAAGCGATGTTTACTTTCAGCTGAGAAATGAGCGGCCCGAGACAACCCTGCCTGGCTCGACACAACACGACCAGACTGAAATGGTTTTCAGAGGCTAATAACTTTTCCTATGTGAGAAAGAGAAGAGATTCTTTCAGCAGGTAGTAGATACTTCCAGTAAATTTTGTTTTTAGCTATATATTTACTCATGAGACCAAAGAAACACCTTGGAATCCCAGCTTTCCAAGGCAATGTACAGTCGAGGACAAAAGTTTGCTTTCTGTTTCACCTCTTTCATGTCTAACATCTCTCTGTTGCCTAATATTCGTAAGCTGGGAGAGGTCTGATATGTTTCTCTTACCGTAGGTGAATTTCTCTTACATAATTCATTAGCGAGAGACTGACAGATAAGTCCTAAGTGTGAAGTAGACGCTATGATATCGAAAGCCAACTTTTGTCTCTGACTGTACCGAGGGCTTCATTTGACATGCCCCACTATGAAATTGAATTTAAAAAGATTTCCTGTTGCAACACCGTTTTCTTGCAATAATTCTAACAATTAATTATAGGATATTACGTTCATAATTTTACATGAACTTTTTTACTATGTTCAGGGGGTGAAATCAGCAATGGTAATTGCCTCATTTCTGGGCTTTATCATTCGATACAGAGCTAATAGTTTAACGACGCAGTACATTGACAAGGCAAGTCTGGAGCAGAGAACTGAGAATTGCACATGTGATTAATGCTATGGCGCCTCGCTATATGCAAATCCAGAAAGAAAACGTGAGAGGGAGAGAGAGCTAACACGGGAAAGTATATATTTTAGCTCAGTTATTCTTCTGTTATTGTTCAACTTCCTCACCAAAAATTTTGAAACTTAACTCCAAGATGAAATTATGATGATAAGAGTATGTACAAACGCTCGCTCGCTCGTGACGCGCTTGCAAAGCGCACTTTACTGGTATAATGTTCATTACTTTGACGTAATTCGGCTTCGACAGTCTTGTCTTGTCTTAATATAAGTTTCCTACTCTTTACGTAATATAGCTACTATAATTAAGACCTAGAATAATACCGTATAAGCCCTCCCTCCATTTCATACCCAAACCTCACTTCCCCCACACCACAAGGAAATACAGAGGCAAACAAACGGCCGAATAACTTTAACGCGCCAATATTATCGGAAACCTGTAAATGTCAGCACTAAATTCGGAGCTTTATATCGCAAGAAATTAAAATCGAAGCTTTATATCGCAGGAAAGCCTTTGTTGTTTGCTGTCGTTTACGTGCTCACTGATGCCGGAGCGCGTGTGAAGGAATGTTTTTGGAACGTCTAGGGGAGATGGAGGGTAAATGAGGAAAACTGGAAGACAATAATGGCTAGGAAACCGTGAAACAGATATATCAATTTATGGGAGGGATATGGATAGGTATGGCGTACTACACACGAAACAAATAGTGTGAGCTGATCAGGACTGTTGGTTAGAAATGTGGATAGAAGAAGAGTGAGAAGGCCAGGAGTGGAATCAATGTCGATGAAGTGCGAGTGGAAGAGGTCTGATGAGAGGAGGACTGCCGCCTGTGAATCGATTAGAGGTAAACAGTGAAAACAGATACCGAGTGAAAATAAAGAGTTGTACGGATTCACCGAAGGTAGGTTGAGATCTATTTAAGGGGTGGTGTTGATGGATGCAGGAAAGAGAAAAAGGAGTGGTAAAGTTATGATGAAACGAAAAGCAGTTGAGAAGACTGAGACAGACAGACAGACAGAAGGACAGACAGACTGACAGACAGGTTGAGAGATAGGCAGACTGATAGATAGATGGATAGATAGGTAGGTAGGTAAACAATACAAAGACACTGATAAAAATATTTTATTGTAGGATGAAAGTAATGGAAGCAATGAATAAAGTCAAAATGTGGGAAAACCCCTGGAACTGATGAAGTGTGTGATGAAATGCTGAAGTACGGGGGACAGTTGTTGTTTTAGATTTTCCTCCCTTTGGGAGGACCGGGCCAAATATGGGCCCGCCAGAGTGAATCTTGACGATAGCAGGGTTCAAAGAGAGCTACTGCTGGGGTGGAATCTTCCACCTATTGTATGGTTACTCGTGAAAGGTTAACGAGGTGGAGGATAAGTGGCGACGGTGTCAAGTAGGACTGTGGTTGAGGCAAGGGCGACGATCTCAGCAGCAGTGGCAAAGGGAGAGATCCTTCTTATAAGTCTGCCATCTAAGGTGGCGCGGAGTGTGGCGGTGGAGGGGAAGTCAAGCAAGAAGTGGAGGAGTGGCCAGTCTGCAGTTTCGTGACAGTGAGGGCAAGGTTCAGGGGCAGTCCCTGCTATTTGAGAGTAGCAGGGGTAGCCAAGCCATAGGCGGCGTAGTCGTACGACCAGCGAATTGGGCGTGTGAGGGGGAGTGTTGAGGGGCTCATAGTTCGTCGCCCTAGCATACCAGGTGGAGGAGCGAGAGCCCTCTGCTACATGTAATTCACCGGGTCGGTCAGGATCACTTGATGGTCGTGATGATCAGCTTTTACCCTCCCGGAAGGGAGCTGAGAGCTCATATAGTCCGATCTAAGGGCAAGGCTGTGACCTTCACACACGCACACACCCGTCCCCTTGCTCGAGGGGGACAGTAACCACCCACTTCGTCAGTGAAACTTTTCGCAACCTGAGCGAGGCGCGAACTCCCGTCCACCAGTTGGCAAGCGGGAACGTTGCCACTGCACCAGCGAGCGGTGTGAAAGGGGCTGTAGGATGGTACTGTTGACTGCGTTTCAGCCGAGAACGGCTATTTCTAAGGGGAAAGGTGATGGCAGATCGAGCGGCGGGGTCAGCACGCTCGTTGCCAGCGATGCCTACGTGGCTGGGCAGCCAGTGCAGGTGGATTACCTCTCCACTCTGAACGATGGCGTCGGCTACCACTAGTATGGAGGTCAGCAGGTTCACATTGTCAGTGAAGCGTCGTGCACGGAGACCGTGCAGAGACGAAAGCAAGTCAGTGTGGACGACCACACGTTGGTGGCGGTGGAAGTGGGCGTGTCTTAAGGCGCCTAAGATTGCCACAAGCTCTGTCTCGTACACGGTGGACGGGGGAGAGATAGTAGTTGAATGTATACGGAAGATGTGCAGACTTGCCTGGGAGGGCGGGGGAGGTAGAGTCCCGGAGTATTGAAAGACAAGTACTATAATTATCTCCCTGTACAAAGGAACTGGGGAAAAGGAAGTGTGTGGTAATTATAGGGACATTTATCTTCTTAGCGTAATAGGAAAATCATATGGTAACATACTTACTGACAGGGTTACGGAAATAAGAGAGGATTAATTTGAAAGGAAGAGGTTGTGTAGATCAGATATTCATCCTAAGGTGTTTAGTGGAAAAGTTTCTAGACAGGGGAAAGAAGTTGTATGTGGCCTTCATGGATTTGGGGAAAGATTATGACAGAGTGGAAAAACAAGAAGTGGGAGTCTGGCAATAGATAGATAGATAGATAGGGAAAATATTAAAAAGCATATGGAGAACATGGGAAGCTGCTGAATGCCGCGAAGAGTATGTATGAGGACGTTAGGGTTGCAATGATTATGGATGGTGAACTGTGTGAATTTTTCTATCTAAATGTTGGATTGAAACAGGAAGTGTCATGTGCCCAAGTCTTTTCAATTTGTATATTGATGGAGATACGAAAGAGATAGGAGGTAGTGCAGTGGATGCTGGAACAGCCTTGATGAGAGAAGGCAGCGTTTGGAAACTTCATGTTATGTTGTTTGCAGATGATTCAGTGAAGGCGAAGGGGAACTGCAAGGCTTGGTGAATGAGTCTGGGAGAGTACGTAAGAAACGGAATCTAAAGGTGAATGTAGGGAAGAGTAAAGATGTGGTCCTCGAGAGAAATGTAGTCACTGAGCGCATAGAGGCTGCATGGTGAGGAAATGGAAAATGTGACTGCATTTAAGTTCTTGGGTAGTGTGATGAGTAAGGATGAAAGTTTAAAGGAAGCAGCGCTTGTAAGGGTACAACAGGGAAGAAAGGTTGCTGGTTCACTGAAACCAGTGATGAAGTGGAGTGAGCATGGAAATATAAATGTCGCAGCATGATATTTTTGTGATATTATTATACTTGGAAGAGAAGCTTGGACCTTATTGGAAGGACACACGTCAAGAGAGAGAGCAGTGGAAATGAGTTAAATAAAAGGAGCATGCGGAGTTACATGGACAGACAGACTGACAAATGAGGAAGTGAAAAAGTGTTGTGGTGTGGATGTGGGTGTGATAGAAACAGTTAGGAGATATATACGGAGGTGGTTTGGCCATGTGCAGAGGATGGAGAGTGAGAGACTGACAAGTAGAGTGTATGTGAGTCAGGTGTAGGAGGGGAGAGGGAGGGGGAGACCGATGATGTGATGGAGGGATGGATTGGAGAGATATATGAGAGACGGGGAGGTTAGTTGGGAGGAGGGCATTGAAATGGCAGGGGAGAGGGCGACTTGGAGGCGATTTGTTTGTGGCCACCCCTTGCAGGATTAGGGCGTGTGGCTATAGATAAATATATAGACTTTAGAAATTGCCTAATTAACAACTTGTCGAATTTGATGTTCAGTACTAAAAGATAAACAGGATGATCATATTTTTGCTATGGTTCTCAAACAGTTTTCCCTTTTGTCCAGTGATTAAGTGTAGGTGTTTCTCAAGTTATGGAAAGAAACAACATACAGATTTTAATGATCAATTAGCGGGGAACCCGGTATTGCCCAGGTATTAAAAAAAAAAAAAAGTGCCTACCGACATTGCCTGGGACCCTGAGGGGGTCCACCCCGAGTGGTAGTGGACTCCTGGAGTCCCATTTTATCCACTGGACCTATGTTTCTTCTTGGACCCATTTTTTCAAAGATATACATCTTCCCCATGGACCTAGTGGTACATATAACGCATCCACCCTGTGATCCAATTTTCCCGAATCACAGACCCACCTAACCCACCTGTCAACCCACGTATTCCCCATGGACCTGTTTCTCACTACCCAACAACCCACCCTTCCCAATCAATCACCCACTCACCCTTCCAACCACCCACCAACCTACCCTGCCCATCCACTCACCACCCACATGTTACCCACGCATCCTGCTCACCCGCCCATCCACCAACCCTGGCCACCCACTAATCCACCCATTCACCCACCCACGTTGCCCAAACCTGCCCCACCACATCGACCCACCTCATTCACCCGCCCTCCCCTCCTATCCACCGACTCACCCAACCCTTTGAAATACTAATACGATTGACTTAATTAGTGACTAGACTGGCCCTAATTTTACCATCAGGACCGTCACTTTAACAGTTTTAACTAAACAAATACATTCCCAGTAAAAAGTACCACTGTTCGATTCCACTGCATCGCTCTAGATAATTCTCCCTTAATTTCCATAGTAAACGCAAACAACCAGAAACAGCTTTAAAAATATTGATAGGACG
>NC_136959.1:28787993-28797993 GCF_032717465.1 Coenobita brevimanus | reverse complement strand
ACTTCCATATTAAACTAGGAATTATTAGTCCCATCCGCATGTACATAATGGGACAGTGCACAAAGCGTTAACTATAAATAATAATAATAATGGATTGACAGTTATGTCAAAATCAGTGAAGACACAGACTGTGATGAATACAGATGTTGTGGTGATAAATGACAATCTCCATGTTCAGTTATGTAGCAGTAACATTGCACATTGTTATGAAAGCAGCATTGTTTACTAACGTGTTAAATGAGCTACATACTATGTCAGGGAAAGTAAGTTAATAGTCTCTCTCTCTCTCTCTCTCTCTCTCTCTCTGTTATTTATCACTGTAGGCACGCTAATTAGGACCCATATATAGCAGTGGTGTCAACGAAACTTTACAATTAATATTGTTGGCATTTATTTTATTACATACACGCATATCATTCCCTCTGTAAATCTGAGTATCTGGCTGGAAATATTAGTGCATTCCCCTTGATTTTAATCTGTCAAAATTAATGTAACTATTTCACAATTTTGCCAAGAATGAATGGGTAAATATTGCAATGACAAAAATCATCGCTCATATTTTGGGTCACGGTGGTTTCCTGTGCAGAATATATGCGCTCAGAGCTAAATTCGTGGTTGTTGATATATGCCTCAGCATGCTATCACGCGGCTACAACACAGACATAATTACCACATTACCTTCCACGCCGCTCCCATACCATAGGGTCATCTGGCAGGGTTACCTCTCGTTACGTGTAACTGGAAATGAATTATGAGTGTTTATTTATTGTCTGGGCCATTACTGGAGTTTTCATGTCCCCCTTGAATGCTCAGACAGATGATGCCTCTAACACATTGTCATTACATTATTAAACTGCTGGATGGCCACATCTCCGGCACCTTCTCTTGTCTGGGGCGGGCGCAAGGAGCAGGTGGTGGTGTGGGTGCTGGGAAATTATTAGTGGCATGAAATTATCCCTTGTATGTCGAGGGCTTTATGTGGAGCGTACATTATGGATGATGATGCCAATATTATACACCACATTGTTAATAATAATTTTGACCTCTGTGGTGGTTGTCTGATCTCAGTCTCACAGGCACTCGAAACGCTGTGCTGAAGTCTGTTAGAAAATATTATTCGTTAATAATTCGGATACATGAGAGTACTTTGCTGCTTCCAGGATTGTTAAGACCCTCTCAGAGAAATAACAGGAATTATTCAAGGATTTAACGCAAAAAAAATATATATATATTATTGCTTACCGTACCTATTTTGTAAAAGTTATATACCAGTAAGTTTTTGTTGTTGTTGTTGTTGTTGTTAAGACAGGGTATATTATGACAAGACGTGGATCTTTGGTTTAAGTTAAATTTAATTTAGGTATTGTGTGTAATAACGAAACTGAAATACATGTTTCCCATCTTTCGGTTAATTGATTGATTGAGAGAGAGAGAGAGAGAGAGAGAGAGAGAGAGAGAGATTTTCGGTATGCAAGCTAAAAATTGAACGAATTCTTGCTGCAGTAAAACTAATCATGCATCACTCTGAACTGCTGTGTGCTTTTAGGTCTTTCTGTACTGCATGTTGCACTGTTCTTTCTTTTATGTTTTTTCTTGCGCAAACGCACCTACTGCCTCCTGTTGTTTAGTTCAAAAGTAGTGAGTAATAAAAGGAAATATATGCCAGTGGGCATCAAATCCTTATTGACATAATTTGCAACATCAGACTTTATGTTATTTGCTTAATAATACTTTTTGTGCGTTTTCTGTCAATAAATACTTTTGAATTGAAGTGAATTATGCAATATTGTTTGCCGTCAAACAGGGTAGGGGCAAACGTAGCCTGTATTTTCACATCAGAATATCTAGCACCAAAACTCGTTGAAAGTGCAGTATGCATACAAACAAAAAGGTTTTAAAAAAGTGACTGATAATTTACTGTAAATAAAAACATAAAAATAACAACTTGAACGTTCACCCACGGAACATATTAGACTCGTAGCCTATAATTTCCTTCCAGCACAGGGACTGCCATGAAATACGACTCCAAGAAACCTGTCACACTTTACTCGGGCAGTGCAATGGTCACACAGGGACATTAGTTCACTCAGTCATTCAACCCAGCTTCTTGAAATAATTGTTTTTTTTTTTTTTTTTTTTTAATAACAGAACGGAGGAAGGAAAAACAAATGGAGAAAAAAAAAATAATCCATACACCAAATTACTGGTGTCCTCTGTTCATAAAATATCTGTAACAGTTAGACTTGAATAGTTGTTGGTTGAAATTTGGAGGAACACAACTCTGGGGAAGCGAGTTCCAGAGAGATGCAGTTCGGGGAATGAAAGAATTCTGATAGGCAGAAGTTCTGCAATATGGTTGAGTGACATTCCAGTCATGAGCGCTACCAGATGCCCGTGTAGCACGAGGGAAGGCATGGAGAGGTGGCACCATGGATGCAACTTCGTCTGAGCATTTGCCAAAAAAATATCTGTAAAATAATGCAAGGGAGGCAACATTCCTTCTTACTTGCAGGGGAGGTAGTTTATATGTAATGGCAAGGTTGTTAATGATTCTAACAGCTTTATTCTGAATTTTGTCTAGTTGTCTTAATGCAACCTCTCCACAACCATTCCACAAGGGTGAGCAATATTCAAGCTGAGAGCGCACATGACTCTTATAAATTATAGCTAACTGCTCATCGGCGAAGAAGTTACGGACTCTGTACAATAATCCAAGTTTCTTTGAGGCGGTTTTAGCAAGTGATCTGACATGAGAGGTCCAGCTGAGGGCACTGTTAAGTGAGACACCAAGAATTTCAATACTTTTGGAGATGGGAATATTAGTAGCACTGAAGGTAATGTACGAATCTGGCAATATCTGTCTATTAGTAAACTGTATATATTTAGTTTTACTAGCATTAAAAGAGACAAGGTTATTTTGTCCCCATTCACTGATTGTAGATAGATCTTGATTTATGGAGATGGCTGTACTGAGTTGAGAGGTAGAGATATTAGACTTTGTAAATGGATGTCTGAGTGTGAATGAACTATGTAGTGTTGAGTCATCTGCATATGAGTGAATGGGATTGTGAGTGACAGATAAGAGATCATTAATATGAACCAGAAATAGGGTTGGCGCCAGAACTGATCCCTGCGGCACGCCGGCGTTAATTGAGGGGAAATTTGAATATACATCATCTACTTTTACTCTTGTTTTCCTGTCACTAAGATAAGAAGAAATCAAAGGAACAAAAGACGTTAGTCCATAGCAAGGGAGTTTGGACAACAGGGAACGGTGCCATACTCTGTCGAAAGCTTTAGAGATATCAAGAGCTACTGCATGAGTTTCTCCAAAAAGATCAATTGATTGATGGATGGTATGAGTTAAGAGATTGAGTATGTCAATGGTGGATCTTTCGTGGCGAAAACCGTATTGTCTATCATTAATTAAGTTGTTGGATTCAAGATGTTTAACAATATGCTTATTAATTAAAGTTTCAAATCCCTTACCAAGAGAAGATGTGATAGCTATTGGTCTGTAATTGGAGGGGTCAGACGAACTTCCTTTCTTCGGAACTGGGTGGATATTGGCTTCTTTCCATGAATTTGGGAATAAAGAAGTACGTATGCATAGTCTGAATAATTTAGCTAGGACAGAGGCATGTTCAGGGGAACACTTTTTTAAAACAATTGGCGGAATTCCATCTGGACCTGGAGCTTTGTTGGTAGGTAAATTGTCTAGGATGGATTTTACAAATCTTGTCTGTATTTTAAGTGGGGCAATTTCGGGAGAATCAAGTTCCAGTACTGAGACATTCTGGCTGGTATCATCTATGGTAGAGTTTCTTGCAAAGGTACTAGCAAAGATATCTGCTTTCCCACGTGGGTCATTTGTAATATTGCCATCTGAAGATTTTAGTGGGGGAATGGAAGATAACTTGTTAAAGTTATTATTGAAAGAATTAAGAGTTGACCAGAATATTCTATTGTCATTAGGGTTGTTAAGTAGTTTTGATGCTTGCTTTTGAAGAAAGTTTGATTTAGAAAGATTTAATACAGCTTTTGCATGATTTCTAGCAATTTTAAATTGGGAGAGTGATTCAGGTGTTTTTGATTTTAAGTAAGAGTTATATGCTAATGACTTTTGGGCTGTTGCTCTGGCACAATTGCCATCAAACCATTTTTGGAGAGTTTGATCTTTTAGTGAATTGTTGACTTGGTATGAATAAATCCATACCAGCTAGTATTAAGTCACAAATGTGGGACTGGGTAGAATTGGGATCACTAGAGAAGAAAGACTGCCATGGAACATCAGCAAGATAATTTCTAAATCCATCCCAGTCTGCCCTGTCAAAGTGCCATCGGGTCACCCTGACAGGTTCGGAATGAGGAGGTGTAGGAGGGTTAACTAATGAGGCTTTGATGAGATTGTGGTCAGAGGATCCAAGTGGTGACAGTACCTCTATCCTGTATTGATCTGGATTATTTGTCAAGAATAAATCCAAGAGATGGGCATTATGGTCAGGATTATCAGGTATTCTGGTTGGTTGCTTTACCAACTGGGTGAGATTAAACGATTCCGCAAACAGCTCGCATTCTAGACCAGCGTCGTCAGTCCGGGCAGAATGCAATAACCATTCAACATTGTGTATGTTAAAATCACCCAAAATGGTAATTTCATTGCCAAGGTCAAGGTCAAGGTTACTCAACTGAGTGGATATGGAATCAAATACACTGGGTTCCAAAGAAGCATTGGGGGAACGATAAACTACACAGATATATTTGGTAATGTTTTGGCAATTTAATTTATATAATGAGTAATCAAAACTGGATGAAGTGAAGTTTAAAATAGTATCAACTGCATATTGAGATCTGATATAACAACAGGTGCCGCCCTTGTTTCGAAAGTTTGTAAGGAGATGGTAACCAGGAAAACAAAATGGAGATATATCGGTAGAGGGTGAGATTTGTGGTTCTGTGAGGAAAAGGGCCAAAGGGGATGTGGACTGAAGGAAAAAATGAACTGAGTTTAAATTTGTGGTAAGGCCGCGGATGTTGGTATAGAATAAGGCCGCACCGTCACCTCTT
This sequence comes from Coenobita brevimanus, assembly GCF_032717465.1. Taxonomy (NCBI): domain Eukaryota; kingdom Metazoa; phylum Arthropoda; class Malacostraca; order Decapoda; family Coenobitidae; genus Coenobita; species Coenobita brevimanus. Next base: position 28,792,926 of record NC_136959.1, on the reverse strand, counting down.
CGCCGACAAGCATTCCCGGAAATAGCAACAGTCGCTGCAGGCACAGTCGTTTGATAGCGACTGGGAGGACCCTGTGCCTCCAGCCCTACCCTGCCGGTGGTGGCAATCCGAGATACCACCTCATTTGATTGTGAGATTGCAGCGGCCATTACTAAAGATGTGAATAGAAGGTGTGATATGTTATGCGCATGTAGTGTGGTGTAGACAGTTGAAGGTAGAGGTATCATGAGAGCATGCTGGCCTCCTCTCTGTGTAAATGAATGCACTGAAAATGTTCAGAAAAGGGAGATGGTCAGGATCAAGTCCTGAGGGCTGGTGAAACGGGAGCTCCAGCTCTCCCTGTCACCAGCTTGCCATCAACCTCGGGAGTACTGCCCTGTTCGACTGGTGCTACTGGTAGTAGTGCTGGTAGTAGTTCATCTTATTTTCTATTTCCGTGTGATTTGTCTCTGTTTTAATGCTAATCACTAGACCTGAGTCAGCGGAAAAATATTATACTGGTGTCAACGACGCAGTCCAGTGGTAACTGGCACATACATACATACATATATATATATATATATATATATATATATATATATATATATATATATATATATATATATATATATATATATATATATATATATATATAATTTAAATTCACAGAATATTTTTGTCTACATGGACTAATCCAAAACTTTTATTCTAACTCCGGCATCCATTGTCCCGCAGTTTGAGCGTCTCTTCTTTTACCTAACTGCTAGTACTGGCTACTGTACAGCATCTGGTTGGATGGAGCTATGAGTTTATTCCCATGACCTAAATTTATATATATTAATTCGATCACATCCGAAGCATATCCAAGCTCCACCACGGAATATTGCAATGATATAACTCAGGGACAAAATTACCGTATTACCGTCGACGCCATTCAGCTACAAACGGCCATCCAACGGAGTTACCTTCTAGTACTCACAAAAAAATGTGACTGAATAGAATTGTGGGATATATTTGATATCAGAGCCGCAATTGAAGGTTTTTGGTCCTAACGAGTTTCTATAAGAGATGCTGTTACTACATGTTGTCTTTCAGTATGTAACCTGATGGCCGAGGTAATGAGCAGCCACATTGCCGTCAGCTTTATTTGTAGGCAGCGAGTGTCTGTGGCAGTCTTTACTGATCTACCAGAAGACCCGCCGACATATCATAAAAATACCCCCGCTAATACCAGTACACCAGTCCTGTATGAGACAGCCCTAGCATGTATTCAATATGGACGGTGGGTGTTAGTGCCGAAGTGGTGGCATGTAGAGGTGTATGGTATGTAGGAGGACTACTGGGCCTCGGAAGTAGGCTGAAAAGTTTATGCCCAGAGTCGGACACATTAGGAAAAAAAAAAAAAAAAAAAGGTGTCGGGGGTGGGTGTCTGGGCACGTGTTCTGAGGATGGTGTGTTAGGCAGATGTGTGCGGTAGATTTTTGAGGCAGGTATCCTGGGCGAGTGTCTGTGGCAAGTCTGTGGCAATGCCTATGACAGCGATGTGGGGCAGGTGTGTGGGGCAGGTATTTGGAGCTGACGTCTTTGGAGGGTGTCTGTAGCACGTGTTTGGTATAAGTATATGGGGCAGGTATGTTGGGCAGGTGGGGCAGGTATCTGGTGCGGATGTCTGTGTGATGTGTGTGAGAAAGTTTTGTGGGCTGGGTTTGTGGCGCGAATCTAGGGCAAATGTGTGGGGTAGGTGTCTGAGGCAGGCGTGTGAGGTAGATGTCTAATTCAGGTGACCACGGGAAGTGTCTGGCAGAGCTGGGTGAAACAGTAGGTGATGTTTGTGTCAGGAAAACTATTAATGAGGTGAAACATACCTTTCGTTTGTTCTGAAGTTTGTGGGACGCCTGATTTGTGAATGATTAAGGTAATATTGTACATCATACTGTTATTAACAACTTTTACGTATGAAGTGCAAGTACTACGAACATACTGCATGAGTGAGAGTGTATAAACAGGGTTTATATCTAATTGTAGGAATGTAATCTTTTAACTGCTGAGAAAATTTTCTTCTGTTACCCGAACTTTATTCGATTTCTCCCATTTTCCTCACAAGCAAACACAGAAGGTCAGGCTGAAATCCTCCCTAATGTACAAATCTAATTTTCCGAATATACCTATTCACATTCTCTGATGTAAATATATATATATATATATATATATATATATATGATAATTTCGGTCTTCAGAAGATGAAATGATGACCTGTTGCAGGGCTTTGACCCTGCAAACACGCCAACAGTAATCCAGGGTCACTGCACAAACTACAAATATCCTCCCACGCCTCTTCTACGTGAATTCTTTGTGGCAACAGAATCATTCACATTTTGCCGCTGCAGTAATCAAACCAGCCAGCCACTTGTCCTACACACAAATTACCGCTGCTGGCCCCATTGAATTAAGTGGGGATGGTGACATAATTACTGAGGCATAATGACATTCCCTACAGCAGCATTAAACGAAGTGGGGAAAATTATGAGCAGGTTCTAATGAGGTGCTAATGGGAATTTGTTTTAGTGATTACAGATTTAACTGTGTGTTTATATCTGGCAGCTGGTTAGGATATGCTGAAGTAGGAAATTTCGATGTTCGTGTGGTATAGAGGAGGTGATGTGGTGGTAGTGTGATGGAAAATGTAGGTTGTGTGGTGAAAGTGTGATGCAGAAAGTCGGTAGTGTAGTGATAGTATGGTAGACAGAGAGCAAGTAATGTGGTGGAAGTGTGGCATAGAGATTCGGTGGTGTGGCGATAGTGTGATATGGAGAATTAGTGGTGTTATGAAAGTGTGGTAGAGTCGGTAGTGAAGTGATACAGCTGTGGAGTAAGCGTTGTAATGGTAGCGTGGTAGAAAGGGTAGGTTGTGTGGTGGCAGTGTGGTACAGAGTCGGTGTGGTTGTTGTTTGGTGAAGAGAGAGAGAGAGAGAGAGAGAAATACGCAATTGCATGGCTGATATCACCGGTGCAGATTTTTTCAAAGTACGGGGGAGGGGGAATATGACATTTAACACTGAAGTGTTAATTTGCACCCGGCCATCACCAAGAGATATGAACTGATAGGGCGGCTAATATATCACAGGAACTAAATGTCAAATGAGATTGTGCGAGAACCCCCCCAAAAAAGATACAGCCAAATCTGGCACCTCTCCAGCTTTACAGTGAAGCTCATTTTAAAAGCTTAGCTTGATACAAAGGATCAATTTACTTTCAGGTTTACAATATTCTATGATGTTTGAGTTATCCTAAATGTTTCTAAAAACATGCCTTTTTAGTGTACAAAATATAAGCACTTCGAGGGTAATTGTAGACTTAATTTTGTATTTATTCTGAACTGCTTGAACTGTAGGGGGGGGCCAGTTGTGGGGGGATTTATCCCCCCAACCCCCAAGATCTACACCCATGTCTGACATAGTGGAAATAGTAACGTTAATACTGCACTTCCGAAACGTTCATACTATTTGATGAATGGGAGAACAAAAGAGCGATATACTCGTAAAGAGAAAATATTCTGAAAATGGAGGGATAACTGAACTAAAGGATCAGCTAGTTTTGTATATTTTTGGTGACATTGTGTATGATTTTCGTTGATTTTTTAAAATTACTCCCATCGTTTATTACCAAAAATTTCCATTATTATCGATGCTGTACCTTGATTTTGCTTGTTATTCTTATTTATAAAATTAGCATCAGTATTAGTATTGCCATTATTATAACTAATGCCATAGTAGCTGCTAACACAACGGGTGCGTTTTGAAATTTTGGTATGATATATATACTGTACTGTTGATGATGATGATGATGATTATGACCCCCTTTAAGGAAAGGTAATATTCTCTGCAATACGTGCATAATACACACACACACACACACACACACACACACACTTTATGCCTACCTCAATCTACCCTGACACTCCAATTTTTTGTGTTAAGTAGAGCCATACAAGGAGTAACGGGAGGCACATCTGTTACAGACAACTCCGTAACTTAATTGTTCTGACACCTTGACCATATCTTTTCCTTGCTGCTCATTGAATCATATATTTAACACTGTGGAACTCAATGTGTTGGGAATTTTCACTGTCCGAAGACTAAATATTGCAGTGGATGTCCATTATATTACACTTCTTCAGTCATCCCCGATTCCTCTCTTCCAAAGCACATAAATATCACACTGAATATGATACACATAATCAGGTTTGAAAAGTTATGAATGCTGTTACCGGTGATGTGTTAACTGTATACACCAATGTGTAGCTCAGTGGTTGAAACACTTGGTTAAACATTCGTCTGAAGACAATATTGGCAATATGACTTTTTTTCCATTGCTAATATGTTTTCAATAGTTTCATGATCTCCAGCCTCAAAAAGTCCATATTCTTTGGTATTTAAATAACAGAAGGATCTAGAGCAATCGTAGGAAGACAGGTCCTGTGTTTTAACTATATAATCTGTATAATGCAACACTGGTTTCTATATTCTTGCCTGATAGTTAAAGTTTATATATATCTGTACCAAGTCACTGGAACAGGGGTAATTCAAGCCGTTAACGCAACAAAAATTATCCTTCGGTAAACACTGCATCCCTCCTAAACTTTCCTCCATCCCACTTGAATTTTCAGGCATTTATAACTGCAACAACACACTTCACCTGTTTAAAGACAAGTGAAGATTACTGCAATAGTTTAAGGAGGCTAATTAAATGTAGACGATTTTGCTTTGTATCAAGGCAAACTGTGCTTATCTGTTGGGTAGTTATGATGGGAGTAGTTTGGTTTCACCGTAAATGAAGGTGGAAGATAAGCGGCGGGACAGAAATGTTTGAGTTGGTGGAAGTGTGTAGAGGATTAGAAGGGGGTACGGTAGGAATGTGTGTTGAGAAAAATGAAATGCTGTAGCAAATGGAAAGA
>NC_136959.1:28735493-28782993 GCF_032717465.1 Coenobita brevimanus | reverse complement strand
CAGTGTGAAAATTGCATAGTGCAGAGTGTGGATATTCAGGGGTGGTGCAGCAGCCTTGTCTGGCGCTATTAAGGTAGGCAGCGGTCAGTCAGGCCCCAGCTCCATTCATTCCACTGAGACTATGAACTTTCCCATGCGGGACAAGCAAACAAGTCACCTCCTGAAGCAGTGACCCCTGGTACATTAAAATAATCCCAATGGTGGCTACGTAACTAACAGGGACCCTCAGTGATCCACAGCACATCACAGGTCGAAAGTATGAGTAGTGACCTTTAACTCAGGGCTATTTGTGTATATCCTAGTCTGTGCATATACTATATTTGCATTTAATAAAAAAAATTGATCCTGGCTCTAAAAAACTAAAATAAAATAAAATAGAAAATTATACATACACAAGTGTTTTATTCAGAAGTAAACATATTAAGTTGGGGGTTGGATGCCAAATACTTATCCAGGTTACCTTTAAAGGTTTGTACTGTTTTACAATGTATTACGTTGGAGGGCAATTTATTCCATATATTTACAACTTTATTGAAGAAGAAATGCTTAGCTTCATGCGACTGGAATCGTTTGCCAATTATTTTATGCCCATTGCCTCTAGTGTAATTCGAGCGATCAACTGCGAAGTATTTATCGACAGCCATGTTATCATGTCCTTTGAATATCTTGAATACTTGAATTAAATCTCCTCATATCCTCCGTTTTGTTAGGGTAAAGTGATTCAGGGCTTCTAAACGTTCCTTGTACGGTTTATTCCTCAATCTTGGTATCATCTTTGTCATCTTTCGCTGCACTCTTTCAAGCTTTTTCCATATCCTTTTTATAAGACGGTGATCAAAGCTGAACGCAATACTCCAAGTGTGGGCATACTAAGAAATTATACAAAGTGAGGATGATATTATCGGATTTATATTCAAATGCTCTGCCTATGAATCCAGTCAATTTATTGGCTTTTTTCACAGCTTCTGTACATTGTTTGCTTGGTTTCAGATCATTTATTATAACTCTTAAGTCTTTTTCATGGTTTACCCTATCAAGTTGGACATTATTCATGCTATAACTTGCTCTTACATTTTTACTGCCAATGTTTAACACTTTGCATTTATTAATATTGAAATCCATTTCATAAAAATAACCTCTCTCTCTCTCTCTCTCTCTCTCTCTCTCTCTCTCTCTCTCTCTCTCTCTCTCTCTCTCTCTCTCTCTGTCCTCTTCTTTTCGTTTACACTCTTACTTTCCTTTTTATTATTTCCTCTTTCTTCCTCTTTACATACCTCTTTGCTTCCTCTGTCTCTCACATCCTCTTCTTCCCTCAAAACACCTGTTTTCCTAGTCTTGAATATTGTTCCCTTCCCTCTTTTTCTCATCTTTTTCTCTATCTCTCTTTTCTTTTACTTTCTCCTCTTCTTTTTCCTCTCTCCTTTTCCTAAATTTTCTTCCCTAGTGGCCTCAATTCTGCTACTTTCTCTTCTTTTTTTTCTCTCTCCTTTTCTTAAATTTTCTTCCCTAGTGTCCTCTCTTCTCCCTCCATCATCTTCCTTCAGGTTCACCTCTCTCCTACCTCATCACGCTTTGATTTTATAACTCTCCCACCCACTCCCCCCTCTCTCTCTCTCTCTCTCTCTCTCTCTCTCTCTCTCTCTCCTACACAAATACTCTCTCCTCTTCCATCATTCTTGTGCTATATATATATATATATATATATATATATATATATATATATATATATATATATATATATATATATATATATATATATATTTATATTTTTTTTTTCAGAGTTGTATCGTTGCCTCTCGCACTCTTTCACTGTCCATTTTCTGCATTATCTCCATCTCTTCACATATGTTTTTTCCCTCCTAGTCCCCTTCCACCATCCTTCCCTCCCCTCCCCTCTCTCTCCCTCCATCCATTCCTTTCTCCTTAGCTTGTGTATCTTACATTATTTCATCTCACCCTTCACGTAACAGCTTCACATTTAATTGCTCCTCCTCCCTCCACTCTCTTTGCCCCTTCTCCTTCGTCATCTTTTGTTTACATCATGTCAGCTGTCTCTTTAACACAACATTACTGTTGGACATCCCTCATATCACACTTCTCTCTTTATCGCTCGAACTTCTCCATTTCATTGATTGCCATTACTTCATAATTATTCTCTCTCCCTGTGTGTGTGTGTGTGTGTGTGTGTGTGTGTGTGTGTGTGTGTGTGTGTGTGTGTGTGTGTCAACTATGTAACTCGAACAGTTTTGATCCGATTTTAACAAAACTTTGCAAAAGGCCTTAGAGTAAGGATTTTTCAAACAAATTTGGTGGCAGGGTTTACTTAATAAAGAATAAAATTCAGTAACTCGATTTTGAGAGTTGTTGGTCGAAAGTCTATGTCACAGGTCAAAGTACAATGTTCGGCCTTAGTCTAGTTTGTGGCTTCGCGTGTTGCAGTCTCTGAAAAATCAAAATTTCTTGTTTTATTTTGAGGATAGTGGTTGGAGTTAAACGAGGAAAAAAAAAAACATGATATAAAAACTTTGCATCAATGCCATAATCTTTTTTAAACTTTTGTGTATGTATATGACGACCCACATTGTAGTGCGTTATTATTTTGGTCTGATGTTGAGTGTGAAAAAATATGTAAGAAAACAAGACTCCATAATTTGAAGGAAAACTCTGAAGTCACGCTGATTTCTCGGAAGCGAAAGGAAATGTTCCACGAAATATACGAAAAGATGAGCTGTAAATACGGAAGAATCAGGAGAGGGAGAAAAAATAGTAAAGAATGAAGTTTGGGAATCGCTTGGAACAGGTCGAAAAACGAGATTTGACAGTGGGGAGGTTTAGACGGAAATGGAGGTGGAAAGACAAGTGGAGCTAAGTGCAAAGTACGTTAAGCGAGTGATTGCATGATTGTGAGAAGTAATACAGAGATAGAAGTAAAGCTTTTAAGTGGATTCTGCGCAAAGTTCCAAAACATCAATATGGAGCTGGTTAAACGGTAATTTCCATATGGAAGTTCTGCTTCTTGGAATGGAAGAGGAGTGAATAGACTGGATCCTTTTATTGGGGATGTACAGACGTTGATAAGACAAAAGGGTGATGGACAAAGATGTTGGTACTGAAGGAAAACCACAAAATAAAATCTTAAGACTCGCGATAAGAGAAAACGATGAAGAGAAGAGAATGAAAACTACTGACACATGCAAAGACAGAAAAAAATTAACCTTACGAAGAAAAACACATTAAAGTTGGGAAAGATATAGAGAAAGAGTGTTATGTGGGTAGAGAAAAACGAGAATTAAAATGGGGCGAGATGCTGGAAAGATGCCTTACAAGACAAGGGTTTGTGAAACGACGTTAGTGACATGAAAATGTGTATTTGTAATAAAAATGAGAGCGAGTAATAGGAGTTATATAAAGCTTTAGCAAAAGAAATTAATGTGTGTGTGTGTGTGTGTGAGTGTGTGTGTGTGTGTGTGTGTGTGTGTGTGTGTGTGTGTGTGCAGTGGTGGCGTGTTTATAGCCTAGCTATATTAACTCATCCAGGGCTTGGCCCATGTTAAAGGCAAAGATAAGAATGTTCAAATAAGACGCCAAGCTTTTCAGCCGAATATTTTGTCTGTCTGTGAATCTTGCTATTTTGCTTATCTTTCACTCTTATAGTAAATTTGAGAGAGAGAGAGAGAGAGAGAGGGGGGGGGGAATATCGTGTCATGTGGATGAGTTCACTGAGATTTACTGAGTTTTATGCCAGGCGAACCCCAGGGGTCTCACCCTCTATAAACTCTGGTGGTCAGGGTAAAGGTCGATTACTGTGGAAAATTTTGTGCCTACGTAAGAACTGTGGCGCTCTCCACCCTGGGGGTAGGCCCCACCCTTTCTGGGGGTAGCCATCAGGGGTCTACCTGCCTAAAAGATGGCCAAATGAACGTCTACCATTAAGAAAAATTTGGTGTTCCTATGTTATAAGCCATGGCCGTGCCTTTGGAGTTTAACTCAACCTAAAACGTGACCTTAGGACAAACCTAACATTGTGGAAAATTTAATTTTCTTGGGCAAAAAGAACTTTGACATCGCTCTCCGTCACGGTCGCCCCCCCCCCCTTTCCCTCTGGTCCGTGAGGAGTGGTCACTGGGGCACCTACTCTGCCTAAGATCTGGCTGGGTAAACGTTTTTTTATATTTTTGTGTGTGTCCTACTCTGGGCATAGACTTCACAGCCTGCTCCCAAGGCCCAGTAGTCCTCCTGCATACCATACACCTCTACCTGTCACCACTTCGGCGCTAACACCCACCGTCCATATACATGCTAGGGCTGTCTCATACAGGACTGGTGTATTGGTATTAGCGGAGATATTTTTACGACACGTAGGCGTGTCTTCTGGTAGATCAGTAAAGTCTGATTTTTATGAAATTCAAATCTTTCCCTGTCCCAGCGGCGATCTGAACCTGGGTCCGGTAGGACAGCAGGCCACCTCTCTACTGATTGAGCCTCCGCCTCCCCCACTGCAGTGTGTATATTCATGTTCCTTTGGTTAAATACTATGGCTGTGCATAATGGCTTTGCTGGGATCCACGGAGGCTGCCCCCTTCTCCGTGAGGGGGAACCACCATTCCAAAACGTGGCAGGAGTAAAATCTATCAATATGCACAATTTTATGATCTCTGGTTAAAATCTTTGGCAGTGCATAACGACTTTGTTCCAGACCACCTGGGGTCGCCCCCCTGCAAGTGTGGGGCAGCACTCGGGATCCCACCATGCTTTTAGTCTGGTGCAAGTGAAGCTCAACCATTGTGGAAAAGTGTTTCTAAGTAAAAAAAAAAAAAAATTGCCATGTCTAGCGTTACTGGGTGTGACACCCAAGGCCTCCTCCCTTGTGGAGGGCGCCTCTTCAGGGTCACATCCAGCCTTAAACCTTTGCAGAGGAAGAGGTCTACAATTATCCAAAACCTCGTTTTCCTAACAGTCCTCCCATAAGGCCTCAATCCCATTCTTCAAGAAAATGCAGTTGCTCATTGAATGAGTGAATGACTCTTTGACTGTCTTAGAGGCAGGCACTCCATTTCGCCACCCCTTTAGGTGTGGCAAAATCCTCTAGAAAAAGAGAGGAAATGGGAAACTATAAAACAGTATAGTAAAAGAGAAGACAATGGGAGAGTGAAAGGAAGGAAGGAAGAGATGGGGAAAGGAGAGAAACTACAAGGAAATAAGAGAGAAACAAAGGAAGTATATGAGTAAAAACAAAAACAAGAGTAACTGGCGAAAAAAAAAAAAAAAAAAAAGAATATTAAGAGATAGAATAGAAGCTAAGAGTAAGAGAAAAAAAAATGAAGACAAAGTAGGCTGCATATTGCAAGGAAAGGGGTGTGGTAATGGGAGCCAGGACTTGAAGTGGTTCATTAGGCACCGGGTTAAAGGATAAATCGGGATTACACCAGCTGCGAGGTTGTGTATCCAGGTCATCAGGTCTCTCTCTCTCTCTCTCTCTCTCTCTCTCTCTCTCTCTCTCTCTCTCTCTCTCATTTTTGTTTCTTGTCATAACTGTTTAACTGCATCAAGTATTTAGACTGACTTTATCATTTAATGATCCTTGAATTTACAGATTTTATAAAAGCTACTCTGTGTATCTCTGTGTCGAAAATTACTGACTGATCCTGCTGCTGCTGAGACACACTGTACTAGGTAGGTGGATGGGTTGAAAGCCGAGTGCGTGGACTTATTCCTCCACTTTCACCAAATATTACGCAATGATCACTGGAGCGAACAAGTCTGCAGATTCTTACCAATCATTCTAATCTTGAAAATAATTACTTTTACTTTTCAACCTGAGTGATAGACAATGATCCAGCAATTTCAAGCATACATTTTGGTACCACTTGTAATTCAGATCCAATATCAGAGACGGGCTCATTTTGTTAGTTTACTTGTATTATTTATAATTTAATGATACAAAGACAGGTGGCAAAAAAGCATGGATGAAGCGAAATTATCTGGCTTTGAAAATCTTCGTAACCCAAGACGAATTTCCCTGTCAGACTTCTCTCTCAGTAGAATCTGTACACACTGCGATATATACTGTGGGATAATATACAGTGGTATAAGATATACAACGTGCAATGGGCACAACGACAGAATAAACAGGATATCTGGTCTGTGTTCAAAGAGGCACTGTTGCATTGACAGATGTCGAGTACATCATACAGTACTAGAGGAAGTCTGGAAGTGTGCAGATGTAAATCGTATTGTCTTTATTGGGCTGCCGCTTTCTCTTCCGGAACAAGGTTAAGGTCAACGTGCTTGTCTCTAAGCCCCATTGGTGGGTCAGGGAACGAGGGATGGTGTCTACTGCTGGCTGCAAGTGTTGGGAGCAGCATTCTCGATGATTAAGGAAGCTCCCAAACATCTTTTCTTAAGTGATTTACTTTGTCCATTGTATCTTAATGTCTTTTCTGTGTTATATAAATTCTTCCAGTATCGCCATGTTCTGCATAAATAACGTACAAAACGATATTAACCAGCCATATCCAAAACTAAATCGCTTGGAAAGAAGTGATGAGGAGCCTCCTTACCCGACGAGAATACGGGTCAAGGGGTCCTGGGAGAACTGCGGCTGAAGATGATGTGCGTGTAGGACTGCTGTACATTGTGCAGTTAACCCTCAGGTAAGTCCAGTTGACCATGCAAATCCCGCCTGTTCCTGAATGACAGTGCTAATTAAACTATTCCCATGAAACAAAAGGAACAAGAGAATATTAATCCAGTTCAGAACTGCTTTGAGTTAAGCTATAAAAATCATTTTTAGTTCCAATATAAAACCTTGGCTGTAATGTAAGCCCGGCAAGCAAACTTTTCTTTACGAAAGAACTCAAGAAGATGCATATCGACAGCACGAGCATCAACAGTACAATCAATCAATCACGTCCGATAAAACAGAATCTTTCGCCAGATTATGAAAGACAACTGTCAGATTTACAGTCCAGGTTCCTATTTCCGTCCTAGACACGGATGGGCTGGAGTAAGAAAGATTTTGCCCATTGGTCTCACAGCTGTCCAAGAAACTAAGGCCAGGCTTCTAGTCTGGAGGGCGAGTGTGCTTCTAAGTGTACCACCACTACCATCGTTACCTGTTTGGTTCTTCACGTACACTAGTCTTTCGATTTCCACTGAGTATCCTAGGTGTGCTTCGTACTAGAATATCCTACCTCTGTGGAGGAAAATGAGAACTTTAAAAGGCATTGACTGTGCCCAGACTGGTACGATGTGCCCTCGTCTCTCTCAGATCTCTACTCTTACTATTGGCCTCAGTTATGTTTGACATGAAGAAGCAGTATCAAGAACTGGAAAACTACTGTTAGAGCAAGACTTGTTGAACCAGTGGCTCCTGTGGTGCTCAGGTCATGTAAAACCATGCTTATTATAGCAAGGCACAGTTAATGCTTTAGAGAAACTTAGGGTATCTCGGAAGCTCACAAGAGATATTTTTAGAATTCAGGAAGAGATAAGTTGAATGTTTGGAACCTTTCCTCGATACTGATACCATTACCTGTGCACTGGGGTTTGCTGGCTGCCATGTGAAACTCATATACTACCGGTAGTATGGAAATATTTCCTGTAATTTTAAGCCAGTTTGGCTCCACTAATTGTTATCAACATTAGTTTACGATCGATGATTTAAAACTTTTGAAAAATATTCGTTACATCTACAAGAACCAGCCATAAGGAGGAATGCAACACTATAGTTATTTTACGTTTACTTTTATCAATATATTGGTTTGGGTGTTTATGCTACCTGATCAGCATTTTCGTTCTTGATCCATTTCCTCTCCAATAATCTATTTTATTGGCATAGTTCATATATTACTTACATATTAATGCTTTCCTCTGTGGTATCAAATGAAGGAAAAGGAAAATGACGAGTAAATTGTTGCAAAAAAGAATGAAACAAAGGCTACAAGACTGTAAAAATGTGTTGTTCCCAATAAAAACTTGCCCCATAACCATTTAGCTTAGGGAAGACTTTTCAGACTAGAGAGGTTGTTAGTGTTGTTGATCAATAGCAGTCTGTCTGACCAAGAAGACCCATCGGCCACTGGTAGGTAACAGTCTCCATGGGCCCCTCCTCTAAGCAGAGTACAGTGCAATAAGCCGTGTAGGGATTCACCGCCCCCAAGTGGTAGGCTACACGGTGCCTCATCTGGGTCAGACCATCGTCCTGTCCATGAAGAGGTGCAGAGTAATATGAAGAGGTTTGGCTTCCAGGAGGACATGGCAGCTGCCACATCCAGGGTGCACAGTGCCACCACGAGCAGGCTCCTCGTCAAAAACCCCTGGAGACGTAGTAATATGCATCATTCATTTACACTTTCAGTGCAAAAGGTCTCCATAAAACTGAATTAAAGTGTCTGAAGGATGCAAATATATATCCATAATGCACGTCACTACAGTAGATTGAAGGGATTAAAACGACGAAACAATGACTACCTTTTTCAGCGTTAATACAGAAAATATGTAAATGCATCCTCGCTGTAATGTGTCCAAACTTTTGCAATGCTATTAAAATCTAAGAACTTTTCCAAAAGCATATTTTGGTGAGCTTTCAAGTGGTCTTTGTTTCCCACAACCAAGTGAAATGCAAAGAAAATAAATGCCAAAGAATGACTACTGAGTCAGCAGCTTCTTGCGTGCATAGTATGACCACGAGATGGAACAGTGAGTTGCCAATTGTTTCATTTTCTGTCATTTTTGTTCACCTTCAATACATTTGGATATAAGGTAAATTACTTGGAAGTTTTTGCTTTTGAAACAATTTACAATGACTTGGCGTGTAACCCACGTACTGCAAAATGAACTCTGAAAATGTCATATGCTAATGACGCAAGGTACTCAGTGAGAGAATATATGAGAAAATGAAGGTTGAGATTAACTTATAGCCTTTCTCTCTCTTATTCTCTGTCATATAGGGGACGGGGGGCTTTTTCTGCAGTATGGCAGCTAAAACTGAGAAAAGCTAGTTGACCAACACGTGTTACTATTACAATATGTTTCTACTGATGTGCGTAATTTTGCTGTAGCCTTAATGTTTTCCGAGATTACAGTTTTGGCGCTCACTTTGGCGTTTGGGGGCATCTTTTAGTCATAGGTTGGCGAATTTTGAGGTCATTTGAGTCACATTTATTACAAACCCATTAAATTTCCAAAGATGTACGTAGTTCTGTTGTAGCTAAAATAATTTCCAAAGCACCACAGTCGAAGTGCTAAATTCAGCATTCTTTGGCATTTTTTTTTTTTATCACAATGGTGAATTTTGAAAGACAAGGCACATAAGTACAGTAATATGTACACGGCTACTTTTACATTAGCTTTCCACCAAGGAGCTTAAGTCTGCGTTTGGTTTAAGCCCTTCCTCCTGATAATGCGTTACGTATTTTATTATTGCTATTACCAGACAATTTTATTCAATTTAGGGGAGGTTTTATGAAGCGGAAGTGACATATACATCCTTCAGTAATCTCTTCACTACGAGAGATCTTTCCTGTGCTTATTTCGTCTGATGGTAACAATAATATGGAAACATACGCAGTCAATCTCTAGGGGCGCTTGTTGCTTTTTTTCAGCCATATATTGCCGATATTTGATAGAAAATGTAACATCTATTTCGTACCCATTGGTTTTCCAAGATATAAGTCCGCTGTAGCTGTAACAGTGTCTGAGTAAGTTTTTAAAGGTCAGTTTGGCGCTTCTGGCTTTTTTCAGTAATATCTATCTATCTATCTATTGCCAGATGCCTCAATCCCGTAAGGGGTGGCCACAAACAAATCGCCTCCATGTCATCCTGTCCAATGCCACTTCATGCTCCCAGCTCCCCCCCTCCCCTCTCATATATCTCTCCATCCCTCCATCTCACCCTCGTCCTCCCTCTCTCTCTCCCCACCTCAGCAATATAATGGCGATTTTGAGAAGGATCACTTAAGTAACACGTATTATTTTTCTACAACCTTTCCAGCGATGAGTGTAGATCTGCTGTTGCTTTAATAATTACCGACATACCTAAGTTTTGGTGCCTCGCGTTACCCACCTGGTATAATTCTACAGTTTTCTCGGCTGCATCGCTTACTGGAACAATTACTGAGAGAGAGAGAGAGAGAGAGAGTGGTATTGTCAAGCCGCTCCAAGAACTCATTAAAAAACACGAAGGAGTGGAGTCTAATGAAGCTAATTACATGGGAAGGGAGACCTGGGGGAGGAGAGCAGGGAGGAGGAGAGGAAGAGGGAGAAGGAGAGGCAGGGAAATACAATAAACAGAGAGAGGTGAAGGGAGAAATAGGGCGTGATGAGGAGGGGGCAAAAGGCGAGAGGGAAGAAGAGACAGAGGGAGAAGGAATGAAAGACGAGGCTTGAGACGAGAGGGAGGGTTGAGAGAGTGACAATAAGGAGGAGGGAGAGAAGCAGAGGAATGGAAAGGAGAGAAAGGGAATATTTGGAGAGAGAGAGAGAGAGAGAGAGAGAGAGAGAGAGAGAGAGAGAGAGAATTCTGTAAACCTGCATAAAATATAATGAGAAACCGTGGAAGAAGAGAAAGATTATGGAACAAGGACGCACTTTTAGCAGAGAGTGTTTAAAGATGCTGGGAGGTGTGTTGAGTTGGAGCAGGGAAGGTCAGAGAAGTGGTGGTGATTGTGGTAGACTGTGGTAGAGAAGTGGACGGTCGTGGTGGTGGTGAATTATGGTGATGGTGGTGGTGGTCGATGTTATGGTAGTGTTGGTGATAGTGAAGAAGGATGTAAAGGTGGAGATGGTGGTGAAGATTGTGGATGTTCTGTTAATAGGATATAAGCCTTTTTTTTTTTAACTAATGATTTGCAAGTAGCTAACATAGGATAAATCTGTGTGTGTGTGTGTGTGTGTGTGTGTGTGTGTGTCTGATGAGAATGATTTAAGGGTAGGGTTCGGCACGGTAAGGGGAAGAATAGAGTAAGATTGCTCTATGGTTTCAGTTTCGTCTTTCGGCATTGAAGAAGAGGAAGAAGAGGAGGAGGAGGAAGAAGAAGAAAAGAAATTGACAATATACACAGCGATAACCCAGGCATGGTAAGGCCGGATCGTATACGGCCTGTAACTAAAAAAAAAACGTGGTAATATTAACGAGTGTGATAGACATTGTTGACTATTAGCAATCACCATGTTTTCTGTCCCAGTGATGCAAAAAAGGTGAATAGAGGGGAAGGGGGATTATAAGAGCGATTAAATTTAGCGGTGTTACAATTTTGGTAATGGAAATAGGTGAATGGCTATGTGTGGATGAAACCATGATGTGAAAAAGAAAATGAAGCAATTGGTAATATTAAATCACTAGGGTAACTGTGATCAGCTTGCATTAGGGTGCTGCCACACTAGCTCGAAACATGTGACTGAAGAGATGAAACGAATCACCGGGTTAGAGCTGCTGTAGTATTCGAGTCAACGTTGGACGGACCCCTGAGACTCGCTTCCTCGTGGCGGTCACATGTTCAGAGGCAAGTGTGTCCGGGCCTTTAGACTAAGATAAGGGATGACACATCTCGATCTCATACATTAATATTCCCTCTTATACATTTAACATTCACACTGCTCACACAAATAATTGAATACACCTCACACATAACTCTCACTCACTTCTTACACTTACCCTCGTATTAAGTCTCTTTCCTTATATTCACCTTCAGTAGCTTTGTTTACTTTTCATCCTAATATTCATCACATTTTCTAATTATCATTCAGTACTACAGCCCGTCTGCTTGTACTTGCATCGTGTAAAGAATTTGTGTTAATTATCTGACATCTTATCTATTTGGTTTTTTGTTTAATACCAGTGAATTATATGACCTTTTTTTTTTTAAAGTCTATCTATCTATCTATTGCCAGACACCATAATCCCTTAAGGGGTGGCCATTTGACTTTGAGTTATTTGTTTTAAGGGGAGGGGCACTAACCCTCCACCAACCCACTCGTTCACACGTAACTTTTTTTATTACAGTTATTTTGCATGTCCATTCCTTTGTATATGTGTATATTTATGTCATGAATAAATTGATAATAATATATTATAAATAATGGAAAAAGGAAATAGCAGTATAGTAGTAGTAACAAAAATGCCTGACAAAATCGTATAACATGAAAACGAAAAAGAAAAATGTAATCCTAACTATTATTGCTCAACAGTGAAAGAGAGAGAGAGAAAAAAAGGGAACTGAAAACCCCTGAACACATGTAAACAGCTAATCAAACGGAAAGCAAAAATAAATAAATAAATAAAATGATGGAATGGATAGGGAAATACAGATGACGAAACACACAAAAAAAGCATAAACTGTATTTTGAAAACTGGATCGGATATTACGATTCTAGCCGTTTCCCATCACAGCCCTAAAAAAAAAAAAAAAAAAAAAAATACAGTACCAAGAACACAAATTCTCAAAAATTCGAGTACAAAGAACAAAAAAGTAAAGTTTCAGAAAAAAAAGAGCGAATCCAAATTATTGCGAAATCCGTCACAGAAACATGAGAACTACCCACTGAGAAATATATAATAGTAATGGAAGGCATATAAGCGACACAGGATTACTGGCAGGATGGAAGCGCCACCGCACGAAGCTAAATCAGAATAAAAGACGCGAGGAAAAGAAAAAGAATTTTATAAAACGAGGAAAAAAAAATAGGAATGAGGCACCAACAAAGATATGAAAAGGTTTAGAAAATGATGGAAAGGTAAACGAGAGCAAAAGATTTTAGAACAGTATATAAATAACAAAAACCTCCCTCCCTTCCCACAACCAAAGGGGAAAAAAAATTCTAGTGGCAAACCACACACACACACACACACACACACACACACACACACACACACACACGGATGGAGCAAGAAGTGGGCGGGCTGGCAGCTGCCCCGTGAAATTGTAACTTCTTTTCGTAATGGCAACCAAACCCCGTGATATGTGACCGTCCGCCGCTGAGACCAACCTTCCCACTTGCCCTCTATACGAACTGGCAGCTCAGGTTACCACATCCCCTTCCTACACATTCCTACTACACTTCCTACACCTTTATATGATCACACCAGATAATTTATTATCGCCCGCCTTTACAAGATGGAGTGATAATGTTTTCGCCTGCCTCTGTGTGTGTGTGTGCGTGTGTGTGTGTGTGTGTGTGTGTGTGTGTTCCCATTATATCTCATGAGTGGCTTGAGCTATCAACATGAAACCATCAGGGTATCAAGATACGGCAAAAATCTTGGACGAGTTCGAAAATGGGCACTCGGGGTAACGGTCAAGGTCGCCAAAATGGCTGCCAAAGGCCAAGAGTTTTTATCGCCTGCCTTTAGCACCATTATATCTCATGAACGGCTTGAGCTATCAACATGAAACCTACAAGGTATCAAGATATGGTCAAGATCTTGAACTTGGTCAAGAGCATATTCCGGTGGGCAATTAGTATTCTGCTCCCCAATGCTTTTCTTTCATTTCCCCAGGATTTGGTCTGTCTGTCTACAGCCAGACGCCTCAGTCCCGTAAGGGGTGGCCACAAATAAATCGCCTCCATGTCGCCCTGTCCCCTGCATTTTCGCTGCCCTTCTCCCAGCTTACACTTCCCTCTCTCGTACATCTATCTGCTCCATCCCTCCATCTCCTCCTCGGTCTCTTCCTCCCTTTCTCCCCTTCCGCCTCACTCACATACACGTTCCTAGTTAGTCTTTCACACTTTATCTTCTCCTTTATCTTCTAACTTGACCTAAAATTGTCATCCTTGCATCCTGAATGGTGAGTTGTAGCAACAGTCTAGCACTACAATATGGTGGTACGGAAGAAGTCCTGAGGAAAATAACGTAGGTCGGCAGTATTGTTTTTTTCTGCCCCTAAGCTGAGCGAAATAAACTGCAAAAGGACAAAATTATGGGCCAAGTTAAAGTTAAAGTAGTATAACGATTAATGAACTGTTGCCTCTGCGTCAATTTCACCGATGACAAAATTAATAAGAAGGAGCACACAGGGAGCGTAACACCTGCTCCTTCCAACAGGTCACGGGAGGAATTTATCACCTTCCCTGTGAGCTTACCCTTTGATTAATTGTTCTCATAATAACATATCTTAATCCTTGTTTTCATCTGAACCTTTCACAGTGTTTAATATACACTAAAACCTATTACAATGTCCCTGTCATGTGACCTTGATGCATGGTGTATCTTTCTCAAAATCCTTTAGTTTACATCTTGGTTGATCCTAAACATATCGATCATCGTTTTAATCAGTTTAAAACTACTTTGACTATTTTATTCACACAGATTCGTTTCCCGAAAACCGACGTTTCCCTGTGACGTCAACGTTTGACTCATTGCTGCCAAAGTGAATATTTTCATTCTTGCCTTATCCATAACCCTTTTACCAAATCTGGTTCAAATCAGATCATAACTATCTCATTTAAATGTGCCCTGTGGCTTTGGCTTCTGCTGTTTCCCTGCAGCCTTGACACTGGCTGAATGATCTCAAAGTTAAATAGTTTTATTCTTGCATATATGTAACCTTTCCACAAAATCTGGTATAAATCGAATAAAAACTCTTTAAGTTGAACTAGCCCTGTTTCCTTGACCTTTGATGTACTGTACTAAAAACGCCTCATTTACTCAGTGCCAGACCCACAAGCCTTCTACCAAACCTGGGTATAATCTGACCAAAGTTGTTTGAATTATGATAAAACCCGTATACATAGGTTGATATGACCTTGACCTTTGACATCATGTTTTCAAATTCAAGAAGTTATATCAATGGCTGTTCGCTAAGTCTTCAACCAACTTTGATTTAAATTGTATATAAACTATTCAGTTCTTTTGTTCACCTCCACCTCCCCTACACACACACACACACACACACACACACACAGAAAGACGGACACCCACACGCCGACCAAAACAACACCCGTTTCCCCTCGCTAGAGCATGCGTAAAAAAGATAACATTAAAATTCCAGACGGCAAAGAGTAGGTTTCATATCAGGTGCAGAGTGACACATGGTCTAATATTATATACAATAATTACATTCAAGGTGCAATGCCCTGGTTTAATATTACGGTTATTAGTTACGCTCTCTCTCTCTCTCTCTCTCTCTCTCCATTTTTGGCTGCTGTTGTCTCCGTCCCCCACAATGGCCACACACACTCAAACCACTAGAAGAAATGAAAAAAGAGAAGGTAAAAAAAAGAGAGAATAAATGCTGGATACACAGCTGTGAGAGAGAGAGAGAGAGAGAGAGAGAGAGAGAGAGAGCACATCGATATATCAGGAATTTAAGGGGAAAATAAACCTTCCTTTTTCCACCTTCCATCCATCATTTTTACTCGACTCCACAAAATGTTAAGATATTCGGTTGACTTTTTTCACTACATATTAACCTCACATCTGCCATATCTTCCTCAGTATGCAACCTATCACTATAAATTTTTAATTAGAACGACGCTACCTATCCTTCTACCCTTGACTCTGTTGCAATCAATCTGTCCATCCCTACAGTTACGGTCCAGTACACGCGGAAACATTTGGCGTCATATTTTTGGTCCTCACCACATTAAGTCTAATGACTCAGTAAATGTAATGTCCGAATTATGTTTGGACGGAATGTTGCTCTGATGTACACCACGCTCCTCGAAGATGCACAATAACCCTGATGGCTGAAGCATTGTCCCTGTACTTACTGACACAACTTCAGGATCTCTTCTTTCATCGCAGTAATACCAAGTCTTTAAGTAGCTCCACTGCAAATAGATTAAACACAGTACCAGCAAGAACAAAAGTGTACACACACACACACACACACACACACACACACACACACACACACACACACACACACACAAATATATAGATAAATTATATAGACATAGATTGATGGATAGATGGATACATAGACTGATAGATGTTGATTGTGTGTGTGTGTGTGTGTGTGTGTGTGTGTGTGTGTGTGTGTGAAAAATTGGCCAAGTTTCAGTCTTTTATTTCACTTTAGGACAGCATGACAATAATTACAGGACTAACGAATTCGTCAAAAAACAAAAGGGGTTTATATTCAAATTTTTAGTGCAGTAGCAGACATTTATTGAATCTCAATTTTCTCTTTCATACCGACACATTTTTCTTCTTTTATATATGGCAGGGAATGAAAATGGTGCTTTGAAGGCCTTGATACGAAACAGAGAGGTGAGTGTGGCTGCTGTGAGAATCTTGGATGGAGGAGTTTTGGGACCGACATTATCATACTGGCCTTTGGTGCGGCATTCAACTAATTTATTAAAAGTAAGAGCATTGAAAATGTGATTAATGACAAATGTGTATGGAGTGGGGAATGAAGAGGGGATTTCTATTAATGTGATTCGCAAAAGATGTGGAGAAAGGAAGACTGCGAATTTCAGAGTCGAAGAGTGTGCGTGCTTAGACGGTATGGTCATGTGAAGATAATGGGTGTGAAATGAATGACGAACATGATGGTGGGTGAAGGCATGGCAAATCATGGAGGTGGATAGATATGGTCAATGACTATGTGTGGGAGCGAAACTGAAGGTTAATGAGGCTAGGCAACTGACAGTGGATTGAGCTGGATGGAAGAGTTTTGTATGGAAGAATATATGACAATGGTTTGGCGTTCCTTTTTTCTTCGGCGATGCGATGGTTAACTGATTGATTTAATTTAGGTAGATGAGTATGATTCATTTAACCAGATAGATATTTTGCCTATTTTCCTAATTTTCCTGCTCTCTGGACCCTGTATCACGCCGGTCTTTTGTGAGAATGCAGTCTGGGTGATGATGATGATGATGATAATCATGATGGTGATGATGATGATGATGACAAGAGCAATACAGTCCTCCCCATATAAGCCTTCCAGCACAAACGAGTACAGTTTGTCCAGCAATTGTTTCATTTTTTCGCATTTGCCAAAGTGGTGGTGATGACAGACACACAAACCGGCTTTGACATATGTGCAGTCACACACACACTTCACGGTACCGTACATATGTGTTGTGCTGCGAAATATTTTAGTGTGTGTCTGACTGTCTCTTGCTTACTTACGTTGTTCTTTGCTGCATTCTCAATCTGTCAGTCTGTGTTCATTCTCCATTACAGTAGCCTCCACACAACATTCCCCATCCACCTGTGAATTTGGTACGTTTGTTATGATCTTGCTGTTCACTGTCCCTCAGCCTCACGATCAGCGTTATCAGTCATCATGATCGCGACAAGAAGTGGGCGACCATCACACCTCCTTTCACCTCATCTACTTGTGGCAACTCACTCTACAAATACACTGCCCCACCTAATCCTTCCAGGGTTCACTTCCTTGGATCCTCCACTAATCAATAGTTGCCAAAGTGAAACCCTCTGATCAAACCAGTCAGCCACCTGCTCCTAATTACAGTCGCTGGAGCCAGTGAAGTGAGTGCAGATGGAGACAGTTCTATCTACCAACTGCCAGACGCCTTATTCCCATAGCAGGTGGCCACAAACAAATTGCCTCCATGTCGCCCTGTCTCCCGCCAGTTCGCTGCCTTCCCCCCGGCTCACATCGCTCTCCCTCATATACCTGTCCATTCGATCCCTGCACCTCATCCTCTGCCTCCCCCTCCCTCGGTGGGGGCGCCCATCATCCACTCACTCAATGTAGTTATATTTTATTCTAGGGTAATTCTACATTGAGTGACAAGCCAAATGATTTTCTGTAAACCAGGAAATCATTTCATACGCTGGGTGGTAGCCTTATAACGAACCAATACGTGTTCCCTACGTGTCAACAAGTGGGTTGACGTAGGGTTAGTGCCTCTCCCCGGAAAACAACTAACTAAAAATACAAACAAAATGCCTCCGTGACATAATTACTAATGCATAATGGCTTCAACTTTGGGGCAAATGAGAACACTTATGAGCACAGGCCAATGAGTTGTTCAGGAATATTTGCTGAGGTGATAACTGATGCGACTGTGTGTTTAGGGCAGGCTGCTTGGGCGTTGAGTGTGCAGTAGGTATTTAAGCTCGTATTGTCAGGGACAGAATAGATACCTCGTTTGTGGTGCGGTACAGAGAATAGGGGTAGTGTTGTTGTTGCTGCTGTTTCACCCACGTCTATCTGGCCAAGCAGACCCGTCAACCACAGGTAAGAAACAGCTCCTATGAGACCATCCTTCAGGTACAGGACAGTAGGCTACATATACCGTGAAGTGGTTTGGCGCCCCCTTGTGGTGGACAGCGCCTCACCATGGTCTGATGAGAGTTCGTCCCTGGACAAGTTGCAAGGAAATACGAGAAGGTTTGGCACGTACTAGGCTCCTCGTCAAAGCCTGGTAGTGTGTTAGAGAGAGGGAGAATAGATGGTGTGGTGCTAGGGGTGGGGAAACGTGTCTAGGTGTATTTGCCCAAGGAACAACTGTACTCAATCTGAGGCGAGTTTATGAAGAAATTGAGGAATGGTGCCAAGTTAGCGAATTTCGGTGAAGAAAGAAAAAGCAGATACAGTAGGGATGTAATCTATTGTGGAGACCAAATTAAAATATCACACCTTCAAGGCGTAGGGTTCCGAGGCTAGGCAATAACGCAGTCCAGGTCATTTTAGGCTAGGAGACTGACCTAAATTCTTGAAAGCACTTTAAATGACAGAAAACTCTCCAATCACCTCTAGCCATGGAGCAGCCGGCATCAGGCACGACCGTCATCACCAAGTACACTGCTACAAGACCACTAGACGCCTTTCGAGGTGATGGAATTAACCGAACGCGCTGGAATGTCATTTGACTTGTAGGCTATCTATCTATCTATTGCCAGACGCATCAATCCCGTAAGGGGTGGCCACAAACAAATCGCCTCACTGTCGCCCTGCTCCCCGCCATTTCACTGTCCCGCTCCCAGCTCACACACCCCTCTCTCATATACTCCCTCGGCGTGACAGGAAATTAAAAGCACATAATGTAATCACATCTGCACGGTAAAACCTCTAACAAAACATTTTGACAGACATTCTAGACTTATAAAAATTAATCTTAACCAATCCGTACGTTTCTTCTCCGTACATAGTCGTATATGTTTCATGCTAAAATGTAGTAGACGGTAAACTAATCATAAGTGGTTTTTAATCACATACCGGTAAAAAGTTTTTACTTCCAGGTATGCGGTAAAAATTGGAACCGAACCGTCAAGGCTGAGTGGCCAAAATGGTTTTATGTAAACTAAGCACATTTCCCAAATGTAGTGTTGACTGGGATGCATTATCAGTATGTTGTTCTTGGGTGCCTCTGAAATAATGTACGATAAAAAAATATATATATATATGCTACAGTATGTCCAAGGTCTAGCCGTATTTTGACAGGACTATGCAGTCACCAGGGAAGGAATGTAGTTATGTCTAATTGAATACTGTATCTTCGTTCAAACTCAGAAAATATCAGTGTTTAGTATATACGTAATTCATACCTTTCAATAGCGGTGACTGTCGCACCGTTCTAACTATGGTAAGATTTTTTTTTTTATACATAGATTTTGGTTTGTTAATCTAGACCAGGACATAAAATTAAGAGAAGACAGTTATATTGCCACCTCTCTCTTCCTGTGTTGTGAGAGTTACGAGGCTGTTTGCGGCACGAGTGGTCTCCGGTGTGGCTGCCAAATCCCTAAGACAGACGAGAGATTTTCAGCCCACCCTCTCACCCTTACCAGTAGCATTTTACGAATATATCTTGGTAGAGTAATGGGTTTGTTATCATCAAGCATACAATAAATGAAAGAAAAACACTGAGAGACAGACAGACAGACTGACAGACAGAGACACAGACAGACAGACAGAGACAGAGACAGAGACTGAGACATACAGACAGCATAGAGAAGAAAAAAGAAGGGAAAATTGTTATTTATCAATAAAACTTGGCACCAGGTCATTAGGAAAACCAATTAGTTCAGTAAATAGCCAAAAAAAAACTGAATTACTGTACAGTATATACACATTGCTTGCTTCCGTTAAATGTTTGTCTATCTCTCTTTCCATCAGCCCATCTCTCTGTCTGTCTGTCACTACATTCTATCAGGGTCTGTCTCTTATTTCTTTCCATCAGCCCATCTCTCTGCCAGTCTGCCACTCACTTCCACAACGGTAGCCTCAATTATACTACTTCACACCTTTCTTGATCTACCTTTTCCTATGACCAACCTATTTCAACAAGCCATCCTAGCCAATTGCTTTACATTAATACGAACATTATTCTTGAAATTAGTGGACACCCGTAAAATATGTCGGCACAAAACACACACACACACACACACACACACACACACACACACACACACACACACACACACACACACACACACACACACACACACTGCGCACTGTTGTGTGTTGCTGGCGGTGATAGCGATTAATCCTTCCAACATTTGTCTTCCTCTGATATTTCCCTCCATTTATCTCTTCCCGCCACTAGTCTTCCAAAATGGCTAACTTTTCATTCTATCTGAAGAGTTTATAACACTGCCTCTCCATTTTCCGCTTCCACCCTCCTCTGCCCCTCCCCACCGCCGCTCTAAACAGCAAGTCAAGGCACGCAGCCCTTGTCTTAAGAAAACAAATCAATCCTGAGACTGAGGGGATATTTCTTCCAGGAACTGGCGCAAGTGGTGCGTGTGTGTGTGTGTGTGTGTGTGTGTGTTTGTGTACTTAGGTAGATCAAACAGGTTATGAAGTTGTTCTCTTAGCATCACTCGATAAAAGAAATGAGACATAATGTTGAGAGAGAGAGAGAGAGAGAGAGAGAGAGAGAGAGAGAGAGAGAGACAGAGTGAGTCCGAATGGTTGGCCACACTCCTTATTATAAACAAAATAATAATAGTCTAAAGAATTAACGAAAAATAATTATGTAGTGCAAGTCGACAAATTTATACATGCATTAAATATACATGTATCAGAGCCCTCTCTTCGGTGATAAGCATTTCATGAGACCATTTTGCCTACTTATACAGAATATTTTGCAGTTACTAGAATAAGCCCTGTCATAAATTAGACAATATGGAGCATTTAAAACAATGATGTAAATGGGTATGCTAAAGGAGTGGATTATTCTCAATCAAAACAAATGAAAGCTTTCACGATAATAAAACACTGCTTTGTTTCGATTAATTATCGTTTGGGTTGTCTGCCGCCTCCGAGATAGGGCCAATACAGGAATTTACAAGCAAAGTTGAAAGTAAAATTACTTTGTAGCTTTATCTATTTCCACACTGGTACACTGTATGTTATGAGCAATGCCATGAAGCCATCACAAAATGTCTACCTCATACTGATTAGGCGAGCCAGCGATGAGTTACCCCCTTCCGTTATCAGTGAAATTTTATATTTCAAAGAGTGCCCAGATACATATGGCTTGGATACCTACATAAACTTTAGATCTTGTTCTACATGATTTTGCCACATTTCTTAAATATCTTTATTCGGTGTTCGCTATAGCACTACGAAATGTGAACAACCGTTTCGAACATCCAGTATATACTGTACTTGTATGTATAAATGAAACGCAGAGAACTCGGACTCCAAGCTGCCAACACAAAGCATTGTTCAGTATGCCTCTGCTAAACCCTCACAAATAAACTAGGTGTATGGCACATTATGCTGGAGACGGTCTAGATGAAGAGCACAGTATCCACATAACACTATAAAACTAAATAAAGCCCTGCACACAACAAACTAGAAGATAAAAACGAAGAGAAGAGAAACAGGGAAGCGGATAAGTTTGAACTCTGGGCACACAACTCGGCAGGACAAGATGATGGAGGGGTAAGGGGGATGGAGGGAAAAGTAGTTGTAGAAAGCTGGGAGGAGGGGGAGGGGGGAACTCCTTCATCAAGACTCTGAGTAACGGCAGTCTGGGGAAATTACTGGGGAAGTTTGAGAGTTTTACACACAGGAAGATTAGCGAGCTGTTGGGAAAAGACGGCGATGACTGTGGTAGAGAAAATATGATGAAGAGATACTGTGGTAGACTTAAATGTAAAGAAGGAAGAGGCGAATAGTGTGCTCTCGGAAGAAAGGGTGAGGAGAGAGGTGAGGTAACAAGGCAGTCTGGGTTGTACTAAACCAAGCACAGCGAATGTGTGAATTGAAGGGTAGGTGAGAATATGGGGGAGGTTTCTCATATCAGTCTTATTATTACTACTACTATTATTATATTTATTGTTATTATTATTATTATGATTATGATTATTATTATTATTGTTGTTGTTGTTGTTGTTGTTGTTGTTGATGGTGGTGGTGGTGGTGATGCTGTTGTCACGACCCCGGGTTCATCTGATCGTGAACCCTGTAAACTGTAGACCGAGATTGTCCTTTCCTGTAATATCCCATAATCCTTTCAGGGGATAGTGAAGGCGTTAAAGATTGTACAGTCTGGCAGAGGAGCTGCTCTGTTATATCGGTGCCACCACTTGAAGTCATCCCTCTGTAGCACATATATTGATCTAAAATACTAATTCAAGTAAATTTCAAATTGAAGATTTCGTCTTTTTACCTCAGGTTGAACCAGTCTCTAATTCACTTCCGCTGTATTTCTTACCGAAAACAGTTTATTTCTTTTGGCGACAAAGTTTGGCGCACAGGGAGAGACTGCCCATGTTTCCTCTTTCTTTTGCGATCGAACATATTTTTACAAGGATATTTTTCCTCCACGTTACTTCAGACGTTCAGCTCCAAAAAACTTCTTCCATCTGGTGGTGTGTCATGTGGTGGTGATGGGACCTGAGTCAGTGGCGCAGCTGTGCCTCCTGCTCACTCTCACACACACTCACCATAACTCTCATGATGGTGTGAGAAGCGAGAACTGGTAGTGTGAACCTCGGTGTAGCCATTCGACCACAGCCTTGCCTTTGGCTGCTCCCTACGTTTGTGTCAGGCTGCTCCCTACGTTTGTGTCAGGATGTTCCCTACGTTTGTCAGGCTGTTCCCTACGTTTGTGTCAGGCTGTTCCTTACGTTTGTGTAAGGCTGTTCTTTACGTTTGTCAGGCTGTTCCCTACGTTTGTTAGGCTGTTCCCTACGTTTGTTAGGCTGTTCCCTACGTTTGTTAGGCTGTTCCCTACGTTTGTTAGGCTGCTCCATACGTTTGTCAGGCTGTTTCCTACGTTTGTTAGGCTGTTCCCTACGTTTGTTAGGCTGTTCCCTACGTTTGTTAGGCTGTTCCCTACGTTTGTCAGGCTGCTTCCTACGTTTGTCAGGCTGCTCCCTTCATTGTGCAACATTGTCTTTAGTCCACATCAACAAATAGCTCACTCTTTCTCCATCTCACTACATCTCGGTCATGTTTTGCTCTGCTATTGTATGGATCACAATTCTCGCCGCGCCCTTTGCAAAAGCTACCCCTCTTGATGTTGGTTTAGACATAGTCATTGTTATATTAAACTCTAAATTATTTCAGTTGATTTTAACAATAATATACCCTACAATCGATACCTGCCTGGCAGCAAACATAATTATCACTGCAGTACTCCAAAGGGTTATTGAACTATGCCATAAATATAATAACAATATGGCCTATACTGCCACGGTGGCTGAATGGTTAGCGTTGCTATCTTCGTTGCCGGCCAGATAGTGCCAGGGTTCGAATCTTGGTGCGGGCAGCTGCCGTCACTCGACTCAGTAGTTCATTCACTCTTTCTGGGCTGGGAGGAAAAGTGAGTAC
The DNA here is from genome assembly GCF_032717465.1 of Coenobita brevimanus. Taxonomy (NCBI): domain Eukaryota; kingdom Metazoa; phylum Arthropoda; class Malacostraca; order Decapoda; family Coenobitidae; genus Coenobita; species Coenobita brevimanus. The sequence continues at coordinate 28,759,279 of NC_136959.1, read as the reverse complement.
CTAGGGTAACACTTAGGGAAGATAACTGTGGTAACCTGGATGGTACAGTGGCCTTGCATCCCAGGATATTGGGTGAATCACTCGCCACAGGCTCAAGGGTCTATGTTATGGAGATAAACACCGCGGCTAAACACCTGAGGACGGTTGCTGTCAGCTCTGTATATCCGATATTCCTGTATGACCTAAGTACTGCATTCAACTTCACCAGCTGATGACCTTATGATTTACATGAAATGGAGAAGTAATTATCGAGAGAAAAAAAAATCTTTAGCAAGGTAATTGACCTCTTGCGAGTTTTTGGCTACAAAGCCGCTGAAAATGTTGCGGACAATTTTCGTAGTATTAGCATAAACTGCGTTTGAAATATATATTCCTCAGAAAAATACTTTAGCAAAATATCCAGTACTTGCTGCACAATGTTATGTTTCCATTTAGTCGTAAATAAGAAAGTAATAAACAATTTCTCAACACTGAAAAGATGGACGGTCTTGGATAATCGTACTTTCCTTACTTACAGCAAAATGGAAGCATAACAACTGTTCAGCAAAAACACGATATAATGTTAAAGTTGTTTTCACACGGTACTTTTCTGTTTTATATATGACCTGTGCTAGTACTATGAAGATTATAAGCCGTAATAAATAATCATCTACTTTCCATCTCACGCGTCGCCTACTCCCAGTTCGACACATGCTTCTCACTGCCTCTCCCTCTCTCTCTGCCTGCTCACAACATACGATGTTTATTCTGCTAAATATATATATATATATATATATATATATATATATATATATATATATATATATATATATATATATATAAATAGACAATAATGCTAACGATGATGACGACTTCAAGATCGGAATTTGCATCTATCGGGGAGTCGCGTGTCGTAGCCATATCACGTGCAGTTGCGTGTGTCTGGGGAGATGAGGGTCAGGGAAAGGTGTGTGTGTGTGTGTGTGTGTGTGTGTGTATATATATATATATATATATATATATATATATATATATATATATATATATATGAATATGATTTTACACATCCACGCCAAACGTCTCTCCACACAAACACGACACTGACAACTACACATCAACTAAGTCACACGTACACCACACAGACTCCGCGCCCTTGTAACACTTTCCTCAGTCTGACGATTCATTTCTTCCTATGAAAATACTTACATCAACCTACATCACACAAACACTAATCCATATACTACAATACGTTCACACTGCAAAACCTCATCACACACAAACACACACACACACACACACACACACACACACACACACACACACACACACACACACACACACCTTTCCCTGACCCTCATCTCCCCAGACACACGCAACTGCACGTGATATGGCTACGACACGCGACTCCCCGACAGATGCAAATTCCGATCTTGAAGTCGTCATCATCGTTAGCATTATTGTCTATTTTCGTTTTCCTCTTCCTTATCCTTAACATCATCACCACCACTAATAGCAGTTTTACATTGTCATCACTTTTGTGGTCATCGTGCTCAAAATAACTACCATTCCCAGCATCACAACCATAACCACCATCGCCAAAAATGATCACACTCACAATCACCCACATACATATTAACTCACTACGATTAATATAAAGGGCACACACACACACACACACACACACACACACACACACACACACACACGGTCATCCATTATTTTTTCTCTAAACCCATTAGCTCGATATGGAATTAACATCACAGAATGTTAGCGAGTAATTGATATTGTTAAATTTATACCCATTATTTAAGATATTTGTGGAAAGATTTTGATATCAGGGAAGAGCATTGATTTGAGAAATATGGGTACCTGAGAGGGCATCGTAAATAAGACTGACTGGATGGGAATGGGAACAGAGTATGATTGCTGCTTAGCGGCTCCTTAGAGTTACCTCCTTCCCCTCCCCTCCTCTCTCTCTCTCTCTCTCTCTCTCTCTCTCTCTCTCTCTCACACACACACACACACACACACACACACACACACACACACACACACACACAATAAAAAGAATGTCTACATGCAAGAATTATCTTGGAAGAAGTTATGGTTATGATACAATGCATGACTTTCAGTACTGACGAGACATGTAAAGGGGCGGTAATTGTGTCTGAAATATACCTTACAAATTATTGTCTTTGTGGTTATAAATATGGTTGACGAACTGTCTTGTACTATCGAGACCTGTCATACTACTAAACTGTACATGAATACCTTACCTGTACTCCAAGACAGAGATATGAAAAGCTTTATTATCAGTATATATTATGACACAGATATTCGAATTTCATATCTTGCTTACAAATAATCTTACAATTTAATGTCACACAACCAATTAACACAGACATAGATGCAGTCCCCATGACCTGAACAGTTTATTAAAATAGGGACAGGTTAGTGGACCTGAAACACCTACACAAATAAGAATAAATACTCGATCTCGTAATGAGGATGAAACGCTGAACTCATTCACGTCAGTCCCTTTTCAGTCTGTTTGTTTGCACAAGGGAACACCCACCTGCAAACCAGTGAATGTGTCTCTAATCTGGCTTTTCCTCAAATATAAATCCGGGCATAATGGATGAAGTTCACGATGATGCAACAAATAATCCCACTGCTGAATGTGTGTGTTTGAGAATGGCACACCACACTTGCAGGTGTGTCACTCATGGTATATATGTACAGTATGTCGCACACCGGCAGGCAGCGCTTGAAAAAGGGTACGTATTGTAACGCCGCACGTCTCCAAACATAACACACACTCTGCACGCTGGTGAATGGAAGATTATTATGGCATAATGGTGAAGGCACATACTGTACTTATAGCGCGCACGCACGCACGCACACACGCACGCACACACACACACACACACACACACACACACACACACACACACACACACACACACACACACACACACACACACACACACACACACACACACACACACAGCACGAAAGTAGTACTGGTCTTGGAATAATGGAGTCGGTTGTTGTGGAAGTATGTTGATTATAAGAAAAATATAACCAGCGATGGGAGGACGTTGTTGTTCACTTCGTCACATCTTGCTCGCTGCAGTGATTGTGTACTGACGTGTGACGAAATGATGGTTGTGGTACTTATGTGACAACTGTATTGGAGGGACTGTGGCGATGACTGTGGCAATGTGATGATGATGGCACTTGTGGTGGAAGGACTGTGGTAATGATTGTTGGAGAGTGATGGTGATGGTACTTGTGGTGACACGACTCTGGTGATGACTGTGATAGAGTGATGGTGATGGTACTTGTGGTGACACGACGTTGGTGATGACTGTGGCAGAGTGATGGTGATGGGACATGTGGAAGGACTGTGGTGATGGGTGTAGTGATGGCTTGTGTCCTGACAAGACTACTGTGGCATTAATGGTACAAGCTAGTGGAATTTTATATTGTGTCTGCAGCTATGGAGAAAGCACTCTTTGGGTAATATACTGAAATTACTTGAAATATATCGTTGCCCATCTCATACGTTCTTCCATCTGCAACTCACGATTTATTTCCCTATTCTTGGCATAGACATAATAGGCCCGACAGCCCATAAAATCTTATTACCCTTTTATTTAGGACTGATATGATGCACTTAGTGTGAGTGCTTTCAGTGGCGAGTTAGTGGATCTTGTGGAAGTTCAGTATAGCATCTGATTATTACATCTCACAAATACGAGTTTTTTTTTTTTTTTTTGCTCCGAAAACATAACTCATAATCACCTAGCCACAATGTTTCACCCAAATCCACGTTCTACACCTCCAACATCAGTGCAGTACAACCTCCACCTGTTCGCGATTACTCCTTGTCTGTGTTTTATTTTTTTTAATGTCCATTTTTACTTTCTGTGTGCTTATTAATCGTTTTTATTATATTTTTTTTGGTAATTTATATACGGTATTTGATCTTTCTTGTTTCTTTCTGCTCGTGTGTTCTTTACGTGTGTATGTTTAAAATGTTTCATAATCCCTCTCTCTCTCTCTCTCTCTCTCTCTCTGTGTCCTCTTTATGCCTATGTTCAGTGTTTGCATTCTCTGTGCTCAGTTTGAAGGGTATATGGTGTGCCCTAACTCCAGCACTTCGTTATCCCCTCCACCCACTGTAAAATATCATACACCGGGACGATAAAGTTTTACATTTGTGTCAAAATATGACTGCACTTGTTCCCCTTTGTTTGGATGAATATTGTTGGCCGGGTCATCAGCTCCCTGAAAATACACAAAAATTCCAGGGCGTTATGTCCATAATAATGATGGAGGATGATTTTATGTAACAGATTTCCTGTGGGGTTATTTGGACGAAATGACGGATGAGAGTGAGGGACATAATATAGAATTAGGCTGGGAACAAAGCATGACTGCCCCGGACATGGCATTGTGTGATAATTCCCTATTATACTATAATTGTCCTCTGCTTGTTTCACTGAGCAGATTACTGGGCGGAGGAGAGTGATGAGGTGGGAAGGCAGATGAAGGGCTGGGTGTGGGTATGGGTGTGGATGTGGGTGTGGATGTAGCTGTGGATGTGAGTGTGAGTGTGTGGGTGTGGTTGTGGGTGTGAGTGAGAGTGAATGTGTGGGTGTGAGTGAGTGTGAGTGTGTGGGTGTGGGTGTGGATGAGAGTGTGGGTGTGAGCGTAGATGTGGATGTGGGTATAGGTGTTGGTGTAGTTCTGGTTAAGGGATGAGTGACTGCAGGTGTGGGTGTGTGAAGGAGCACAGTAGTTACAGGCGCTGTGTGCAGTGTGTATAATGTGTGGATGTGAGTGTGGATATGGATATGGGCGTGTATGGGTGTGGGTGTCAGTGTGGGCGTGTGTGGGTGTGGGTTTGAGTGTACTTGTGGGTGTTGGTATTGGTAAGTGTGGGTGTTGGTGTGTGAGGGTATTTGGTTGTTCCAGGCGCTGGTAGGGGGAAGGTTGTGTAGTGTGTGGGTGTGAGCGTGGATATGGATGTGGGCGAGAGTGTGGGTGTGCGTACGGGTGCAGGGGTGGATGTAAGTGTGAGTGTGCATGTGTGTGGGTATATGGGTGTCCCGGGGACAATTTTTTTCTTCGTGTATAATTGGTCATCCAGTCATATTGTCAACGTGGAATCAAAGACCTTGAGAAAAGACTCTGCAACGCCGCAACTTCATCATCCCCCCAGACAAAATAAGGTGTTACGCTAAATTATGGTTAGGGTAAGTCTATGTTGGTTAAGAATAGGTTGATTTAATGTCAAAATCGGCTTTCCTGATGATTTTCTTTTTAGACTGGCCGAATTATTTCATCCATACAATAGCAAAAGCGAAAAATTGCAGGATAATTTCTTGCTGAACTAGATCCAACGTTGCCAGTATGACTGAAGGACTAAGTAGAAAAACACATGTTCCAGCAGCGGTGTCGTGTAGGGTTTGTAATGTGTGTTGGTGTGGGGTTATGATGGTAAGACTGTGTGCCAGGGACTGTGCTGGATTTTGTTTGATATGTAAGCCAAGTGTGGATTTGAACTTGGGAGTGAGTAAGTGAGGGTATGTGGGGATTCAAGGGGCCGTGTGGGGTTTATGTGGTGTGTTGGTGTGGGTTTTTGTGCAAATTTGGATGTGTTAAGAAATTAGGGTATCTCAGGGGCTGTACGATGTGTGTGTGTGTGTGTGTGTGTGTGTGTGTGTGTGTGTGTGTGTGTGTGTGTGTGTGTGTGTGTGTGTGTGTGTGTGTGTGTGTGCTGTTAGTACGGAGAGAGAGAGAGAGAGAGAGAGAGGGAGCGCTGTCAAAGTCTGAAGGTGACATTCTGGTGTAATAACACACAGGGGTTATACTGTGGTCTGTTTTCATGCTGTTACCACCAGTTGGGGTGGATCGTTACTTAGATTTATAAAAGCCCTGGAAAGGGTTGTTTGTACAAGCTATTCTGGATGGTCAAGACGGATGGCTCGTTTGTTTCTGTGTCAGCAATTGGCTTTGGAGGAGGCGATGGCTGAATCGGTAGAGAGGTGACCTGCAGTCCTAATGGATCAAGGTTCGAATCCCGGCTGGGGCAGGGCACAGTTTCAGGATTTGAACTTCATAAAGCAGACTTTACTGATCTACCAGAAGACTTGCCGACATGTAAAAATACCTCCGTTAATACCAGTACACCCATGGAGGTAGGCACCAGTCGTGCATGAGACAGACCTAACATTTTGAACTTCCCTTTGCTTTCCCTTCACTTTCTTTCTGTCCTACTAAAAGGCATTACTTTTCTTATTGCCAGCCGCGATAGCGAAGCCGGTGTTGTTTTCAGTTTCTCTGTGTGTCTGTTAGCATGATAACTTCGCAACCGCTAAAGATGGCATCACAAAATTTTACAGGTATGTAGTAGGGATGAAAATCTCCTACAGGTTCTAAATTGGTGAAAGTAGGCCAAGGTCTGTGTGTCTGTTAGCACGATAACTTCATAACAGCTCAAGTTATCGCAGAATTTTGCAGGCGTGTAATAGGGATGAAAATCTCTTACGAGTCCGAAATTGGTGAAAGTAGGTGAAGGTCAAGGTCACATTCCTAGCCTCGCTAGATATGTATCGGCTCGCGGCTGATGTGATTCCTCCCTTGAGAGGCCTCTAGTTTTTTTTTTTTTTTTAATACTTTTTTTTGCTTACTTATATTTTTGTTTAGCTTTTCTTGTTTTAGTTGATTTTATAAAGATTTTCCGATAGGTTAGGTCAGACACTGATCTTCACTTCTCCCCCATGCTCTCTCTCTCTCTCTCTCTCTCTCTCTCTCTCTCTCTCTCTCTCTCTTTCTCTCTCTCTGCTTACCTTCCTGTCCTCATATAATCACGGTGTGGCGAGGGAGGTGGGAGGTGGGGATGAAGGAAAGTGACAAAGAGAGAAGTGTATCGGGACGTAGGCAGGGAGGGAAGAACACAAACGAGGAAAGTAAACAAAAGCGAATGAGGTAAAACAGTGAAGGAGCGAGGAGAAAATATTTCGCAACAAAGAAAAAGAGTGAGAGGACACAAAACATAAGCTCCGGGAAGATGGGGACTCACAAGGATGAAGGAAGATCTGAGAGGACAAGGCGCTGGTGAGAGGAGGAAGAAACAGCAAAACTGGAGCTGGTTGGAGATGAGAGTAAGTAGAAGGAAGGAGGAATGGATGACTGAGGTGAGGTGGAGGAAAAGGCAGGTTGGGGAGCGGAGAGGAAGAGAAAATATGAATGGAGGGGACGAAAAAGTGAGGAGGGAAACTGATCGGGAGAGAGGGCGAGGAGAGGAGATACAAAACTGGGAGATGAAAAAAAATGACAGGGTTGATGAGCGGAAAACAACGATTCAGAAAACAAATAGCTAACTGGTAAGCTTGTGATAGACAGATAGATAGATAGGAAGATAGATAGATAGGCAGAAAAATTAACAGAAAGACAGAGATGTAAATGAGCAGACAATGCGAAAGACAGAATATACTGTACATGAACAGAGAAGGAAGAGGAATACAATATCCTATTCTCTTCATAACGTAACCGGATAACGAAAAGGGACAGGATCCACGAAGTTAAAATTCCTTCCATGTAAATCTCTTCCAAACCTGCAAACACATGATAAAATGGCGATACAGAAGTAGAGCAAGAGCGAACAAACCAAAAAGACGCAATATACACGATGGTCCAAGGCCCGTCGGGTAAGGAGGCTCCCGAACACCTCTTCCTTAGCGATTTATTTTTATATATGACTGGTTAATATCCTTTTGTACGCTATTTATGCGGAGTTGAGCGATACTGGAAGGATTTATATAACACAACGGAAGAGTATGCGTACTAATTAAAATAAATTACTTAGGGAATGGTGTTAGGGAGCTTCCATAACCAACGAGAAGAAAGACCCATGTGTTTCGGAGACAGTTCACCGTTATCTGTCCTGCAGCATTCATTTCCTACTCCTACTGCCACACACACGCCCACATCTGCAGACTGTGCCGTCCAAATAACGCCTATGTTATCGTAGAGGAGTTTTTTGGAAAGCACTACTCATGGACCACCCTGTATAAAGAAACACACACACACACACACACACACACACACGTAATCCGAAGAAATGTATTTCCCTTGCCACCTCTCAATTCGTCTACAACGCCCCCCAATCCCAGAAACAAACTACCCCGTCAGTGAATACCAGCTGGCAATGTATCTGTGTGTGTGTGTGTGTGTGTGTGAGAGAGAGAGAGAGAGAGAGAGAGAGAGAGAGAGAGAGAGAGAGAGAGAGAAATTAAACCTCTAAAATCGAGGCCAAAGATTTAGCTTTTCGGTAATAAAATATCCTCTCAGAGAGCGCATACATCTATTAACGAATACACACACACACACACACACACACACACACACACACACACACACACACACACACAATCTATCTGTCTATCTATCAACCTTCCTACCTACCAATCCATCTGTCTATCTATCTATCTTTCTATAATTTAATGCAGTAATTACTTTTTCCTACCAGACAAATACTTTTATGATCTCACCTGTCCAATTAATTCTACGATATTAGAGTGTCCAGTTACACAATATGATAGAGCTCATACCTCCGTCGACGTCAGTGATATTTATAAGGTATTCCTGCATCCGGATGCACATCAAATTTTAATCAACTGTTCCTTGACCCGGTGTCCACATATCCACAAGATTCCATTGACACCAGATTACAACACTTTGAGATATCCTGCAGACGTACAAACAAACATACACGGGAAAATACATAAGTTCCTCCAACTTTATTAGTGCAGGTAAAGAGACGCTTAGATAACTATACCCGTAGTTCCTGAAAGGCTTTTGGGTTACGTGAACCTGTGGAGAGTTCATCCTACGCGAGATAATGAGGTAAAATGCTTTCGTACTTAGCACAGCATAGGAGTTCTCACTGCCTTGGTGTGGCCCTAGACATGGTTACCGTCTGTGTTTATCCCGGCAGGAAAGATGGTAGTATTGATTGGAGGGCAGCATCTGGGGCAGAGATAAATAAGCTGAGATGGAAAACCCCCCAAATGGTGGAGGTGATGCTGGTGAGATTGGGATGAGCTAAAGTGAGGAGAACGGTAAGAGTGACCGTGGACAAGAGAGAGAAAGGGCAGGAATAAGGGATGAGGGTGGAGGGAAGTGGAAGAGTGGCGTGAGGAAAGGGGAGTGAGTGGAAGTGGACTGTGGAAAGAGATGTGGAAGAGGTATGGTTGAACAAAGGCATGCAAATTGGTTGAGAGAGAGAGAGAGAGAGAGAGAGAGAGAGAGAGAATGGGCCTGGATGGGGTAAAAGGATGTTGGTAAATATTAATGTTTGTGGGTTATTTATGATGACTCTGAATATACTTGTAGTAGTCATAGTGATGTTCATGCTAAAACAGTTGTGGTCTAGTGGCTTCATGCACCGGTGGAGAGAAGGTCAGGTGGTGTCTCCATGGTGGCTGGGATTTATGTGGTCATGGCTGGTCATCTGGTCTCTCAGTTCTGACCGACATTAATCATTTAGCGAAGACCGTATAATGGGAATGGCAGTACATTTACCGCTGTTTAGATTCAGTTGAAATAATTACTGGTTAATTAAATAACTCTATCTGTAGCCAAATCCCATAATTACAGACGGGATGGCCACAGATAAGTCGTCTACATGTAAGCGTGATGCAGTGGTAAAATTTAGTATCTGAAGGGTCAAGGTAGGATTTAGCCGAAACAGATACTCTTCACGTACATTGGTAAGAACAGTATATTAATATTACGAGTGACAATGCACAATATGAAGCTATCATGGCTACTGTACGATAGTTAAGTCCCTACAAGTGTGGTACGTATGTAGGTGAGAGAGTGGAGGTTGTGCAATATTTCTCTATATATCAGAGGGTAGCCTATCCTAATGATGCTAACTGCCATCAATGCCAAAAGACTTAATGATGGATAGCACGCATCTGACCCTTTCTCCAACGGCTGGCAGTGAAGATTATACCAAATCGTCACTGAAGATTGCGTTGTAAAATCATATAGAAAATGTATCTCAAGCCGACCATTGTTTTAGTTAGAGCATAAAAATAATGACGGTACTGCAGCCAAATATCACCAAGACGTTAAGTCCCGGTTTTACTTGCCAACCATACAGATGCAAACTCGACATTAGGGGAAGACGGGAGAGCTCACAACTGTCTTCTGTAAATCCGGGATGCTTTCATTCTGTGCTAGTGTAATATGCCAAGAGATAAAAATGACTAAAGGGATGTTAACCATGCCATTTTTAAATAATTTTAAGCTGCAAACTGCTGCCAAAGTCTGGTACTTTTAAAACGACATACTGTATGATATTATAAACAATAATCTAGTGTTCCTGCCATGTACTGAAGTGAATATAACATTAGAACTTTGTAGTACACACTTTGACCTTCCTTGTGACGAAAAATAATTGCACTGTCATTATTAGTATCAGAATTACAACTATCAGGATGTCGCAAAAACTATGAGAGCGGCAATCTTTATTTATGGTGGCTAGCACCATTAGGATGGGCTCTCAGTCTAGCTTTCATTTAGCCATAGTCTGAATATTCTTTTACTCTATATTTCAGTCTACCTCTATCAAACTTGGCAATACTGATTATCGGAGAAACACAATTACCAGCACTCAGTATCGGAGTGTCGCTATTATCGTGAAATTTTTGTGACTAAAGTTTACATTACCCATTTTTACAAACATCATTTCCCCAGTGTTATATTGCAATATTAGTCCACTCAAACTATTCCATCAGTAGTAATGCCGTTATATCTATGAATGAAATACTTATTTTTTAGATGTTTTTCTCTGTTTTCCTATCTTAATTATTGTGTATATTATCTACATATTTAATTGACTGTGATGTCCATAAACAATACTGCGGTGTAGGATAAACAGTTATGTAATCTGACACCAATGTTCATTAAATATTCCTTATTATGCCATGAAAAGAACAAAAAACTCGTTGCTCCGGAAATGGAATTAGGGCCTCTGTGCTCAATTAATTAGGCCCGAATAATTAGCTAATTATTAACACAAAACGGGTTCCGCCAATGCAGCTTTTTGTGGCACATGGACAGAGTACCAGTACATGATTAACGTTTCACCCATTAAGCACAATGGCGTATTTTCTGTTTTATTCTTGATAATACTAGACGATTTTTATCAATTTACGGGAAGAAGTCTTGTAGCAAAGGGGTAAATGGAAGGCATACCTGACCTACTGATTTCGTAAAGTACTTCTAAGATAATAAAATCGTTAGACAGTAGCAAGAAATGGAGAAAAGTAAGTTATCGGAATGAAAGCATTGATGAGATGATGTTTTGTGTATGGGATTATGGGGTGACTGTGTGTGTGTGTGTGTGTGTGTGTGTGTGTGTGAGAGAGAGAGAGAGAGAGAGAGAGAGAGAGACAGCGGTGTCACTGGCAATGGACGTGTTTATGGGATTACAGCACTGATGTGAGTGCTTCTGTCCCAGGCACTGAACGCACACATCACTTGAACTGGACATCAACCAAACTTGATCTTACATTCGCCATTAAGAGACCTGTTTGGGGCTAAAGGATTAGTTGGGACATTAAGGTGCAGTATCTGGGAGGGGGGCATACAAATGGAAGAAATGGAATAAAATCAGATATAATTCAAGACTGATAATTTGGCTGCCATACTACAAAAAATACAGTATGAGAAAGTATGAGTCAGAAAAAATCATCTTAAGTTGAAATGCAGCTGCTGCCCCCCATCTGTGTGTGTGTGTGTGTGTGTGTGTGTGTGTGTGTGTGTGTGGACTTGCAATTCACACAGCTGGTAGAGCTTGCTGGCCTGGTGGACAGATTGGTGAACGGATGGATGGGGTCGATTGGTATATGCGCGAACAGACGGAGTGGGCTCAGAAGATGGGTGGGTCGGTGCGTGTGTAGGGTATGCAGGGCGAGAGTAGCGGGGTGGGCTTGGTGGGCAGGGTAGATGGGGTGTTAGTGGTGGGTAGATGGATGGGCAGGGTGGTAGGTGGGTGGCTGGGTGGGAGGATAGCTGGGGAGGGTGGGTCTGTGGGTAGTTGGAAAACAGGTCCATGGTAAGCAGAGGTCCATGTGGGAAAATGGCCCTCAGAAGGAACATATTTCGAATGCGTAAAAATAGGTCCATGAAGGAAATAGATCCATGAGAGAAAATATAGTAGATCCATATGGGGAAAAGGGGACTCCCATGCAGAATAAATCGATCTATGGGAAATATACCTAAGGGGAAGAGAGATTCATCAGAGCAATATGTCCATGATGGGAAGAAAATATGTCGCTGGGGAGAAATGATTCATAAGAGAACAGATCCGTTAGGGAATCCTAAGAGGTGTAACCTGAGATCCACATAAGCTGCAAATAATGCTTAAAGTCAACCCCACTTACAAATACACAAGCTTTCCATTTTCCAACATTGTAAGTGGTGATATAGTCATTCACTCGCTTCATTAATCCGTCAATCCACTTGTCACTCATAACCAGTTATCGCCTATGCGTCCATTGGGTTAAGCGTTGGTGCCAAACCAATTAATTACTGATGCAATATGGCCTTCCCTAACGCAGTTTCAGGCGGAAATCGGAAAAATAACAGCCAAGCATGGTGAAATGTGGTGACCAGCTACTTCTATTCAGGTGGCTTTGTATTTAGCAGAAGACCGTGCAAGAAGAGTGAAAGAAGAGTTCTGGGCAAATGTGGAAGCATGCATGGAAAAGTCGGAGAGGAGTGAGTGTTTTTGATTGAAGAAATCAATAGAAAAGTTGGGAATCGGAAGGTGGATGGAGTAGTTGGAGAGTGGAGTGTGCCTGCAGAAGCGGATGAGAATGGCAGTGCTGGGGACTGGTGACAGCCAATACCCTCTTTAAGCACAAAATGATTCACAGGTATACATATGGCTAGTGATGAGAAGGGTGGGTGGTGAGCTGAATGAACGGAAGGCAATGATTGATTATGTGTGTGTGGATGAGTAATTGATATGTGCTGGATGCAAGAACATGCTGAGGCTGGGGATGAGGACTCTGACCACCACTTAGTAGTGGTAAGAGTCAAGGTACAAATACACTGGATGAATATTAGAGAAGGGCTGGGGGAAGCAGTCCATATAAAGAGAGTAGAAAGGTTGCAAGAGGATGAAAGGAGGCAGAATACAAGATAGAAGTGAAGGAGCGATTGGGTAGATATAACATGAAGCGGATGGAAGAAGAGGAAGATGCATGCAAGGTATTCACAGAAGAAATCTGTGCAGCATATGAGGTGGTGTGTAGGGCGAAGAGAAGACGAAAGAGGATGCATGGAGCAGAATGGTGGGATGAAGAGGCGTGACAAACTGTGGCACAAAGGTAGAATGCATATAGTGAATGGACGGGAAGCAGAGACATGGAGGAAGCTGAGAAACGGAGTAGAGAGTAAAATATAGAGAAAAGGGAGCTGAAAAAATTAGTAAGAAAGAGTAAGAAGAGAGTGAATGAGGAGTTTGGATGGAACTTGAGTGTAAAATGGAGGGAATGTAAAACAATCTTCTGGAAGGAGGGTAAGAGAGCAAGACAGGGTGATAAAGAAGGTAGGAGGGGAGTGAAAGATAAAATAACAGATTGCTGGTGGAGAAGGGAGCAAAGTGAGCAGGTGGAGAGAACACTTTAAGGAACTATGAAACATAAAGAATGAAAGTAATGCAAATACAAGCGACTGGAGAATGGCTGGGAGAGGGAGAGAGATGAGAAGAGAGGAAGAGATCAGTAGGATGGAAGTAGTGGAAGCAATGAAGAAAGTCAAAAAGGAGAAAGCCCCAGGAATTGATGAGGTGTGTGGTGAAATGCTAAAGCATGGGGGAGAGATAGTAGTAGAATGGATATGGAAGATGTGCAGATTGGCCTGGAAGGAAGGTAGAGTCCCGGAGGATTGGAAGTCAGGTATAATTATTCCCCTGCACAAAGGAAAGGGGGGAAAAGAAGTGTGTGGTAATCAAAGGGGTATTTGTTTTCTTAGTGTAATAGGAAAAGTGTATGGTACAATTAGGGAAATAACAGAGGAATTAGTTCGAGAACAGGTAGGTTTTAGGAAGGGAAGAGGTTGTGTAGATCAGATATTCATTCCTAGGACTTTAGCGGAAAAGTTTCTAGAGAAGGGAAAGAAGCTGTAGTAGGCGGCCTTCATGGACTTGGCGAAAGCATATGGCAAGGTGGATAGACAAGGAATGTGCAAAGCGTTAAGGATATATGGAGTAAATGGGATGCTGCTGAATGCCGTAAAGAGTACGGATGAGAATGCTAAGACTGCAGTGCGTGTGGATAGTGAACTGAATGAATTTTTCTATTTGAATGTTGGATAGAAACAGGGATTTGTCGTGTCCGCACGGTTGATCAATTTGTAAATGGATAGGGTTATAAAAGATATACAAGGTAGGGCAGTTGGAATGACCCTAATCAGAGAGAGGGCAGTGTTGGGAAACTCCCTGTACTGTTGTTTGCAGATGATACTGTATTGTTAAGTGAAGACGAAGGGGAACTGCATGGCTTGGCGAATGAGTTTGGGAGTGTGTGTAAGAAGCGGAGTCTACAGGTGAACGTAGGGAAGAGTAAAGTTATAGTCTTTTTTGGGAGAAATGAAGTCACTGAATGTACAGTGAGGCTGGATGAGGAGGAAATGGAAAATATGAGTGCGTTTGTACTCGGATACTGTGATAAGTAAGGATGGAAGTTTGGTGGGTGAAGTGCTTGAAAGGGCACAACAGAGATGAAAGGCTGCTGGTTCATTGAAAGCAGTGATACGTAACAGGGAAGTGAGCATGGAAGTAAAAAAGTCGCTGCATGATAGTATTGTGATACCAACTCTAACATATTGAAATGAAACTTGGACCTTGTTGGAAGGCTACAAGTCAAGAGTGAAAGCAGTGGAAATGAGTTATTTGAGAGGAGCATGTGGAGGTACATGGACAGATAGACTGACAAATGAGGAAGTGAAGGAGCGTTGAGGTGTGGATATGGATGTGATAGAAAGCGTTAGGAGAAATACATTGAGGTGGTTTGGCCATGTGGAGAGGATGGACAGCGAGAGACTGACGAGGAGAGTGTATGTAGGTGAAGTGGAAGGAGGGAGAGGGAGGGGAAGCCCGAGGATGAGATGGAGGGATGGAATGGAGAGGTATATGAGAGAGGGGTGTGTGAGCTGGGAGCAAGGCAGTGAAGCGGCATTGGACAGGGCGACATGGAGGCAATTTGTTTGTGGCCACTCCTTACGGGATTGAGACGTCTGGTAACAGACAGACAGATAGAATACTAAATGAGAACTGATGAATGACATTTACCAATATTTGCTCTTGCTTTCCTAACTTCAGTTCACTGTCATATTTCAGGGAATTTTTGAGCATCAGGTTTTGTATCATCTGTTTTCTTTTCTTTCTTTTGCATTCACTTTTTTTTTTTTTTTTAATTTACTTCCAATTTTCTTTATATACCGTTTCATATATCTGCCATCTTTATTCCATGTTCTTCCTTTCACATTCTCCTTTCGTGCTAATTCCTTGCCCATTTTCTTCTTCCTTTGCCTCTTACCTTTCGTCTTGCCTTTTATTAACTCTTTCGACATTCTGCACTTAGGGTTTTTCCTTTTCTCTTCATTCTTCCTTTCTGGTCCTTCGCTCTTCCCCCATTCTGTTTCTATCAAGTTATTGTTTCTGCTGCCTCCTCTCTCCTTTTCTCTTTCTATCATAATTCATGCCTGCTTTCTCCCTGCATGCTTTTCTTCACATTCATGTATTGATCTTCATTGGTAATCCTTGTTTTTCATCATCATTAATTTTTATTCTTCCCATTCTGCTGTACATGTCACTTTTTTTTTTTTCTCGTGTGTATCTTTTTCTTCCCTCATCCTCTCCTCTCCCCATCCATTCCTCCATTTTATGTCTGTGCTCCCCCTTTCTCACTTTCAACTTCCCTTCCTCCACCTTCTCTTCCTTCATCTCCCTTCCCCGTTTCTCCCTCCCCTCGTCTTCCCTCTCCCTACCCATGCCATCCACCTCGCTCACTCTCCATTCTGCCAACACCTCACCCTCAGCCCAGGTTGCATATTGAACCCCGTTTTCCACGGTGATGGGGCGGGTACCTGTGGGGAATTGGATGACTGGTCGAGGCACAAGATCCTGATCTGGCTCTTGAGTTTGAGACACACAGAGGCCTTATCATGGGCAGAGGTCGTCCGAGGAAACAATGATTGAGGGGAAAGGCTAGGAAAAAACCATGATCTTAATTTAAATAACAGTTGAGAGTCTGACTATTGATTAAAAGAGTTGGGAGATGAATCCAATCTTGATTGGGTCATGGATAGAATGAGTTTGCATCAGTGTTTGTCTGATGTATGTAGGCTAGTATTTTGGACTGTGTCTGTCTCTGGTGGAACATAATCTATGCGTAGTGTAAATGAGTGCATCTGTCTGCATCATCAAAGTTGCTTGTGACTTATATGCACTTGTTGCCTGTGTATCTGTCTTCTTGTTGCAAATAGTTTTGGTTTAATTGCAAAAACTGTGTGTGTGTGTGTGTGTGTGTGTGTGTGTGTGTGTGTGTGTTTTTATGCGAGGAAGAAGGAACCAAGGCCATGAGCCCGCAGTAACAGTTCCCTCCAAGAGAAAAACAAAATACAACATAGAGCCAAATTCAAGATCCAATCATTTTGAGATGCCTGGACACACTGCGTTTGAAAGACTGGAGATCATAGGCAGCAGGAAATACAGACAGAGGGAGACAGTTCCAGAGCTGACCTGTTGCATAAATGAAAGACTGGGAGTAACGGTTAACTCTTGCATTAGAGAGTTGGACAGAAAAAGGATGAGAGTTTGCTGCCAGACGAGTGCTACGCGCCCGTCGTAGAGGTGGAGGAATGCAAGCAGACAGTTCAGAGGAGCAGTGATCATTAAAGTAGCGATAGAAAAGAGATAAAGATGCAACAGTGCGGCGAAGAGACAGAGGTTGAAGGGAGTCAGTAAGAGGAGGAGAGTTAATGAGACGAAAAGCCTTTGACTCCACCCTATTGAGAAGAGCTGTATGTGGGGAGCCTCCCTACACATGAGAGTTGCACTCCACACAGGGGCGGATAAAACCCCTGTATAGAGTCAACAACTGTGCAGGGGCAAAGAAAGAGCGGAGTCGGCCCAGCACACCCAATCTCTTGGAAGCAGATTTTACAAGAGATGTAATATGATCTTTCCAAGATAAGTCCCGAGTAAATGAAACTCCAAGCATGTTCAAGGATGATGCAGGATTAAGCTGAATATTATTAAACATTAGTGGGTATACCTGTGGAAGATTTTGTCGGGTTGATAGGTGTAAGAACTGAGTCTTAGATGCATTAAAGACAACCATATTATTTTTACCCCAGTCAGAGATACGAGCCAAATCAGACATTAGGTGTGCCACAGCCTCATCCCTTGCTTGTTGAAGTAACTGTTGAGATGGGCGTTGCGGGAACCGAATGGAAAGGTGAAGGGTGGAGTCGTCAGCGTATGAGTGGATAGGGTTAGATGTACAGCTTAGAAGATCATTGATGAATAAAAGGAAGAGAGTTGGTGATATGACAGAGCCCTGAGGAACACCACTGTTGATAGATCTAGGAGAAGAACGATGGCCGTCTACAACAGCGGCTATAGAACAACCAGAAAGGAAGCTAGCGATGAAGGCACAGATAGAAGGATAGAAACCGTAGGAGGGCAGTTTGGAAATTAAAGATTTATGCCAGACTCGATCGAAAGCCTTTGAGATGTCAAGTGCAATGGCAAAGCTTTCGCCAAAGTCCCGAAAGGAGGATGACCAGGAGTCTGAAAGGTAGGTGAGAAGATCGCCAGTGGAGCGTCCCTGACGGAACCCATACTGACGATCGGAAAGAAGGTCGTGATAGGAAAGATGCCTTAAAATTTTTCTATTAAGAATTGACTCGAAAACTTTTGAAATACAGGACGTTAAAGCAATTGGACAATAGTTGGAGGGTTGGGAGTGGTCACCCTTCTTTGGGACTGGCTGAATGAGAGCAAACTTCCAGCAAGAAGGAAAGGTACAAGTTGACAGACAAAGGCGAAAGAGTTTGCCTAGGCAGGGTGTAAGCACAGAAGCACAGTTCTTGAGAACAACAGGAGGGACCCCATCAGGCCCATATGCCTTGTTAGTACTGAGGCCAGTGATGGCAGAAAATACATCAACTGAAGAAATTTTAATGTCAGCCATGAGGAAGTCAGAGGGGAGAAGTGATGGAGGAACAGCACCGGAATCGTCTAAGGTAGAATTGGAGGAGAAAGTCTGTGCGAAGAGATCTGCTTTATCAGTAGAAGAAATAGTTACAGAACCATCAGAGTAGAAAAGAGGAGGGAAGGATGATGAGGTAAAGTTGTTAGAAAGATTTTTGGCAAGATGCCAGAAGGAGCGGGAAGAATTCGAGTCGGAGAGTTGAGAGCATTTAGTATGGATGAAATTATTTTTAGTAGAGCGAAGAACAGACTTAGCACGATTCCGGGCAGAAACGTAAAGATGATGTGATTCAGGGGTGGGTTGGCTCCGGTACCTTTTGTAGGCCCTCTCCTTGTTGCGGACAGCATTAGAACAAGCGTGATTAAACCAAGGCTTTCTTGCATTAGTCAAAGGATATGAGAAAGGAATGTATGCTTCCATGCCTGAGAGAATAACCTCCGTAATGCGCAAGGCACACTCAGATGGCTCCCGGCCACGGAAGCAATAATCATTCCAGGGAAAATCAAAGAAGTACTGCCTGAGGGCCTCCCAGTCCGTGGCTCCAAAATGCCACAGACGACGTTTCACTGGAGGGTCCACAGGCCGTACCGGAGTGATAGGACAGGTTAAGGTAATAAGGTTGTGATCGGAGGAGCCCAACGGAGAGAAAAGATTAACAGAGTAAGCAGAAGGATTAGTTGTGAGGAAGAGGTCAAGTATGTTGGAGCTCTCTCCAAGGCGGTCAGGGATACGGGTAGGGTGCTGTACAAGCTGCTCTAGGTCATTAAGGATAGAAAAGATGTAGGCTTGTTCACCAGGTGGATCCGTGAAAGGAGAGGAGAGCCAAAGGTGGTGGTGAACATTGAAATCTCCAAGAATGGAGATTTCAGAGAAAGGAGAAATGGATAGAATGTGTTCCATCGTAGAAGTAAGATAGTCGAAGAATTTTTGATAGTCAGTAGAATTAGGGGATAAGTAAACAGCACAGATATATTTAGTCAGAGAATGACAGGAAAGCCGAAGCCAGAGTGTGGAGAATTCAGAAGAATCAAGTTCAGGAACACGAGAGCAAGATAAGTCGTTGCGTATATATACACAACAGCCACCTTTGGCTTTGAAATGAGTATAGAGAAAGTAGGAGGATACAGAAAAGGGTTTGCTGTCAGTTGCCTCAGACAGCTGAGTCTCCATTAGAAAAAGAAGGTGAGGTTTAGAGGAGGAGAGGTGGTGCTCAACAGAGCGAAAGTTAGAGGAAAGGCCGCGAATGTTGCAGAAATGAAGAAGAAGAGAGTCAGACCGTGGTTCCAGGCACCTTGAGTCGTCACCGGGAGACGGGCAGATGGTGGGGGCATTTATGGTCCCCCCCCTGGGGACTCCGAGGCTTGATAAGACGACGCCATTTTGGTAAATTTTGAATAGGAAGTGTAGTGTGTACTGTGCATGTAGTTTGGTGAAGATAGTTAGAGAAATTTGTACTGGAGAGCATGCTGGCCTACTCTCTGTGTAACTGAGACACTGAAAAAGTTCAGCAAAGGGGGATGGTCAGGAACTAGTCCTGAGGGCTGATGAAACGGGAGCTCCAGCACTCCCTGTCATCAGCTTTCCATCCACCTCGGGAGTACTGCCCTGCTCGACTGGTGCTACAGTCTACTCCTCTGTGTGTGTGTGTGTGTGTGTGTGTCTCCCAGATGGTGCTGAAGTAATCTAAGTGTGGCAGAACGATTGTTTTATAAGGAAAATATAATACCTGTGTTGCTTTTCGATAGGTCCTACTTAACATGTGGAACAGTAGCACAGGCAGGGAGACTGGGAGAAGATATTATAGTCGGGAAGAATAGGTACAACTTTGGGGAATATTGTACCTACGAAGATGATACGGATCAAAAATATATATAATATAGTCCGTAGAGAGGGATGTAGAAGAAAGTGCAAATACAGAAATTATTGTGGAAGAGACTGCCCAAGGAAGAAATTGCTGAGGCTAAAAGTAGGAGGAATAGGAGAGCTATAATACATGGAGACTGATGTATAGGGCGTGGGATGGGTAATCACAGAAAATGCAATGGGAAAGAAAAGGGAGGGGAAGAATGGATTGAGAGTACATTTGAGAGGAAAGAAGTAGCATAATATTTGTGCAAGCCAGAAATGAAAGAAGGAAAGGACATATTTGGAACGAGCAGGAAAGTGAGGATCCAACGAGAGGAATGGGACTTTGAGTATCGACGTATAAGGTGAATGGCCTGGATGCACAATCGTAGGCCAGAAGGATGATAGGAAACATATAAAAGGATTTATAATACCTGGTCAAAGAAGGCAGATGAAATGAATATTAATGTGGGAAACAATGTGAGAGCAAAAAATGAATGTAATTGACGGATGAGGTAAGTGTCGTGATGTGATGATAGAAATTACGGAGTTGTAAAAATATGAATGGTTGGTAGCAAATCAGGATAAACTATTCGTGCAACCCATAGCTGGTGACAGTCAAGAACCAGAATAAAGCTGGAACAGCACCAATTATGAGGGTGAAGAAGATGGTAGTCAGTGAGGGAATAAATTGGCGAAAAAGATGATTGTACCAGAAGAATTTTTGATGGCAAACGAAATAATAAGATGCGCTTGAGGAAAAACACGACAAGGGCTTTGGAAAAGGAACGTGGGGCTGAGAGGCAGGATATTTTTTTTTCTTTTTTTGAGGGGGGGAGGGGAAGCTGGAGCTAGGAGCAACTTTGAGTGCAAGGAAAAAACTTCGGGGAAAACTGTTTATTTATTTATTACTACGGGAAGAAAGCGTTAAGCATCAGGGCGAGTAGGACTGGTCTGGGGAAATATTCAGATCCTGGGAAGATGGCAGATAGCAGAGGACAGGAATACTGAAATTAGCTGTATGCTGCAATACCCAGGGTGGCGGTGGAGGCAGACCTGTACCGAGGCAACCCTTAAGAGTGAAGGTGTTAGGAAGTATATGAGAGATACATTGAGCTGTTGTGGTTACTTTAATGAGTCAAAGCATGGTTAATAATCTACAGTTAAATCCTACTTAATAATTATAACTCAAATCACGTTAGGATTCTCACGCTATGTAATTATGAGTCGGTAATTACGAGCCAAAGCATGCTTACTAATTAGCTACCAAATCGAGCTCGGTAAATTAGGATCAGAGCACGCTAAAAACTAGGACTCAAACTATTCAGTGTAATGGGAAGTTAAATCATGCATAGTAATAAGGAGTTAAATCAAGCTCAATATCTAGAAGTCAAATAATGGTTTATTGTTTGAAGTGAAATTCTGTTTAGCAATTAGTAGACATATCAGGTCAATAATGAGGAGTGAAGTAATGATTAATAATTATGAAACAGTTAATGACCTGTAACTGGACATAAAATAATGATCAATAAGTTCACAGCCAGCACTTATCTCTTACTAGTATAGAACATTAAAAAGTATGATTTGATATCCATATTCCCGGGATTCTCTCTCTCTCTCTCTCTCTCTCTCTCTCTCTCTCTCTCTCTCCTCAGGCATAGCATATGCATCAGCATCTCTTCAGAGAATATATAATTAGCAAAGAAGGAACATTCACACAGTGCAATACTCGAGCGCCAACGAACTGGACAGAGGGGTAAACATTTGAATTTGACTTTCGACCTATTGCTCTAAAAATCAATGTCCTTAATCCGTGCCTTACCAAGAAACCTCCAACAAAGTCTGGTGTAAATCAGATGGAAGATGTTAAGTTGAACTAATCATGTGAACGTCATCTGTCACCTTTCCATAAGATCTTGGCATTTATCTGACTCACATAATCGAAAAGCTATATTCTTGGCGTACCCTGACCAGTCCACAAAGACTGTTTTAAATCAGACAACAACTTTTCAATTTGATCTTGCCTTGTGACCTTAATTTTGACCTATTGTTCTTATCTGTAGGTCAACCCCTTGGTGGACCTTCAAGCTTTTCATCGAGGTTGGTCCAAAATTATATCAACAGTGATCGCTATTATGCTCACACACAGACAATCAGGCCAAAATTTAGCCTTACCTTGCAACCTTGATCTCTGACTACGAATAAATGTTCAAAAATTGACTTACTGCGTTCTTGTCGTCAGCTGAGCCATTCTGCCAAGTTTGGTCTAACTTGGATTTAAAATGTTTCAGTTGAGGTTACTAGTTTCAACTTTGACTTATTTCTATGACTAGACATGTTGTTATATGAAAGAAGTGATTTATTCATCGACTCTTCTCAACTTTTTACCAAGTGTGTTTGGGTTCCGATAAAGGCTTTTTGAGATATTTTGTTCATTCACACACACACACACACACACACACACACACACACACACACACACAAACACACACACACACACAAACACACACACACACACACACACAAGTACGCACACACACACACACAGACACACACACATCGAATAAAACATTAATACCCACTCTCGCACGGGTATAATTTAAATAGCAACCATCATCCTCATCCTCATCTTCTTAACGCGGTTTCCCATAATAGGCCTACGTGCAGTAAGATGCATCTGGAAACAGAGACAGAAAAGTGGGCACTTCGAAGGACTATTAACAGTGTCCAATGCAATATTTAGTCACCAGCTAAAGATAAAAAGCATGAAAGCAATCAGTACCCATCGACATTTCATTTTACGAACTCTGCATGAGAGTATGGAAACAAACGAAGGAAAAAAAATGTGTAATTTTCTTCTCATATTCAAGTCACTAATATTTGTGAGAAGCAGATTTTTCGATACTTATATGATTTATTTCAGAACCAGAGACCCGGCTGAGTGAATTATTTTGAAAAGAGTTTGATAAAATTCTCATACTTTTGACAACTTTTAGAATAACACAATGTGTGTGCGTGTGTGTGTGTGAGAGAGAGAGAGAGAGAGAGAGAGAGAGAGAGACAGACAGACAGACAGACAGACAGAGACAGACACAGAGAGTGAGAGAGAGAGAGAGAGAGAGAGAGAGAGAGAGAGAGAGAGAGAGAGAGAGAGAAGAGAATCTGTGTGTGAATGAATGTAATTGAGAGGGTGGGTATAAGAGGTGGAAAAAAGCAGAAAATTGTTGACAGGTGCCCTAACCAGAGTATGGCGGGGAGAGGAAGGCTATGGTGGTTGAGAAGAAGCAATGATAAGGCAGAACATGGTAAGACAGATGCCCTGGTGTGGTTCCCGGACACTGCCAAACTACTTTTAAGAAGCACCATATGACTCACCACACACACACACACACACACACACACACACACACACACACACACACACACACACACACACTCCTATTCCAGTTCAAGCACCCACAGCAACATTGTATTCCATTAACAGTACATCCCGACACTAAATCAAGCCTATACTTTCTTTCCGACTTCCACTGCAACTCCAGCACAGTATCTTATACGTCCATACCATTTTGCTTTGTGATTAACCACGTCATGTCTCCGGCAGTTTAGCAAACAAAAACTGAAAGAGGTTTATTCCCCCATCCTTAC
>NC_136959.1:28660493-28730493 GCF_032717465.1 Coenobita brevimanus | reverse complement strand
CCTTAGCACCCTGATACATACTCTACATGGCATTCAGCAACTTCCCATTTACTCCATATATTCTTAATACTTTCCACGATCCTTGTCTATCCACCCTTTCATATGCTTTCTCCAAATCCATGAAGGCCGCATACAACTACTTTCCATTCTCTAGAAACTTTTCCACTAAAGTCCTAAGAATCAATATCTGATCTATACAACCTCTTCCCTTCCTGAAGCCTCCATATTCTTCTCTAACTAATTCCTCTGTCATTTCCCAAACTCTGTCAATAAGTATCCTACCATATACTTTTCCTATTACACTAAGAAGACAAATGCCCCCAAGATTACCATACACTTCTTTTTCCACTTTTCCTTTGCACAGGGAAATAGTTATACATGACTTCCAATCTTAAGTGACTCTACCTTGCTCCCAGGCCAATCTGCACATCTTCCACCACCATTCTACTACTATCTCTCCCCCATGCTTCAGCAAATCACCACACGCTCCATCAATTCCTGGGCCTTTCCCCATTTTGACTTTCTTCAGTGCTTCTATAACTTCACTCCCACTGATTTATTCCTCTCTTCTGACATCCCTCCGTCTCTGAGCCATATATATATATATATATATATATATATATATATATATATATATATATATATATATATATATATATATATATATATATATATATATTTTGTGGTGTGGGTGTGGGTGTGATAGGAAACGTTAGGAGGAATACACTGAGGTGGTTTGGCCATGTGGAGAGGATGGAGGGTGAAAGACTGACGAAAAGAGTGTATGTGAGTGAGGTGGAGGGGGAAGAGGGAGGGGAGGCCGGGGAGGAGAGGGCGGGATGGCGTGGAGAGGTATATGAGCGAGGGGTGTGTGAGTTGGGATCGTGGCAGTGAAATGGCGGGGGACAGGGCGACGTGGAGGCGATTAGTTTGTGGCCACCCCGAACAGGATTGAGGCGTCTGGCAATATATATATATATATATATATATATATATATATATATATATATATATATATATATTTTTAAAGAAGAGAGAAAGTTAATCTACACTTTAAGTGAGAATACGAAGAGTCACTACTGTCCCGTAAAGTTCCAGGTTCAAAACAAAAGAGTTAGGTAAAATTACAAGTTAAAGTTTAATGCTCAAACTAACAACAAAACATTCAGGACTCATAAGGATAATGTAATGGCAAAAACAGGTTAAATATATGGTTAACTGCAATAACCTCTATTAACACTAAATTAGCAAGAATAAATTTATCTAAGTCAGCCCTGATAAAATGAGATACCAGATAATACTCAGTGAATGCCAGGTAAATAATTACAGATACAAACTATTATCAAAAATGACTGACAAAGAACCCCACACGAATTACAAAAACTTCACTAGGCCTACAAATTAAACTTATGCTATACAGTACAAGAAAAAATGCAACAACAGTTATACTCAAATTACACACAGCTGCTAGATGGTTGGAGATTTCTTGAGCACTCACAATAATAATATCTGTACAGGGGAGGACAGAGATGTGAACAAAATGAGGAGCAGATCTAAGTGGCAATGATGCAGAGACTGAGCTCATTATATAGGGGCCAGCAGAGCATGATACAACTTGTAAGAAGGACGCGCAAATGAAGCCATGGGGACAGAGAGCTGAAAATCCCGCAAAGTATAACAGAGAGAACGACTTACTCTACTATAACGGTAGAAGGGGGGGGACTGAGGCAGAACACGCTCGTGATCAAACATGCAGCAACTGTGCGTTAAAATTACACAAAGGATGATGAAATCATAGGCTATGTAACACCTCCCCAAAAAGAAAAAAGAAATTTACAAAGGAAATTTCTTATTACTCTAAAACAATCTGTATATGGCATTACAGACCATGCAAAGGTCTTTCCTAATGTTACAAAAAATGAGATCTCCCTAGCACGTTCAGTCATAGGTACTTGCCAGTATCCCTTTAACAAATCAAACTTACTTATGTACCTAGCCTTTCCGATCTTGTCTATGCAATCTTCCACACGAGGGAGAGGGTAAGTGTCTGTTTTGGTTATCTGATTAACACGTCTGTAGTCGATGCAAAGCCTCTGTGACCCACCTGGCTTAGGGACTAGAGTGACAGGAGAACTCCACTCACTCTGACAGGGCTCAATCATCTTGTGGTCCAACAGGTAGCCAAGCTCCTTCTGGATGAGAGGAACTTTCACTGGGTTCACACGGTAAGGAGGCAATTTAATTGGCTTTGCGTCTCCAACGTCGACATCATGCATCAACACAGTGGTTCTTCCTGGAGTGGCACGGAACACTTGCGGGTACTCCTGCAGTAATGCCGAAAACTCCTGCCTTTCCTTGGGTGGTAGATGAGAAAGCTTAGTCTGGAGATCATTCATGATATCAGGATTCTTCCCCAAACTATCACTCAGGCTCATACTGCATGGGAGAGCTTCACTTGCAGACTCGGGTGGAACACCTACAGTGCAGACTGGATTATTTTCGTCCCGCCTGTGATATAACTTTAGCATGTTGATGTGACATAGTTGCTTGCTCTTTCTACGATCTGGTGTGCCGATGACATAGCTGACATCACTGAGTTTCTTCTCCACGAAATAAGGGCCACTAAACTTGGCTTGAAGAGGTTGCCCATGAACTGGTAGCAGAATCAAAACCTGATCTCCTGGCTGAAAGTTGCGTAACCTGGACTTCTTGTCATACCAAGTCTTCATCTTCTCCTGAGCAGCTCCTAAATTCTCTCTCGCCAGCTGTAAAGCAGTGGACAGCCGTTCTTTGAACTTCATCACATACTCCAGCAGGTTGACGTCATCTTCCTCCGACAGCCAGCATTCCTTGAGTAACTTAAGGGGTCCTCTTACTTCATGGCCAAACAGTAGTTCAAAAGGTGAGAAGCCCAGTGATTCATTTGGAGATTCTCTTGCGGCAAACACAACGAATGGAAGACCTTTATCCCAGTCTTTCTGATGTTCCAAACAGTATTTCTTGAGCATCGATTTGAGTGTTTGATGATATCTCTCCAACGCTCCCTGGGTCTGGGGATGGTAAGCTGAAGAAGTGATCTGGGTGATGCCCAACTCTTTCAGAGACTGCTTGAAAACGTTTGACATGAAATTACTTCCCCGGTCTGACTGTACCTCCTTGGGCAGACCAAACTTTGTGAAGAACCCTAGCATTTCATTAACCACGTTCTTTGCTGAGATGTTTCTAAGTGGAATGGCTTCAGGATAACGAGTAGCCATGTCAGTCATGGTCAACACATAAGAAAATCCTGAAGAAGTCTTAGGAAGAGGGCCCACAATATCCACCAACACACGGGTGAAAGGCGCCTCAAAAGGAGGAATGGAAACTAGAGGTGCAACCTTTTCGGTCTGATTACACTTCCCCACAACTTGACAGGTGTGACAAGACTTACAATACCAGGAAACATCCCTGAAGATACCTGGCCAGTAGAAGTGTTTCAAAATGCGTGCCACAGTCTTCCTCACTCCAAGGTGTCCTGCCAAACTGGAATCATGAGCCACTCTAATGATATCCTGCCTACAAACACGAGGGATGACAACTTGATGTACAACCTCCCATTCACAGTCGGCTGATGCTGTTGGGGGTCTCCACTTCCTCATAAGTACTCCTGACTTTACATAATAACAAGTAGAAGCACCGGCTGACTCTTCTTCACTGTAAGCAGAGTTAGCTAGACCTTTCAACTCAGGGTCAGCAACCTGCAACTCAACCAACTCTTGACGAGACAAATTATCAACACTACGGGGTACTGCCTCATCTGGTGAGTGGTCCAAATTAGCAAGAAAAGTGTCAGCTAGGATAACATCATCATCATCATTATCCTCTAAATCACCAGTAACTTTAGACTTAGCCCTAGTGACAGCACATGCAGGGAACACATCAGGGACATCACAATCCTGGGACGCAGCCACTGGCTCACTAGACAACTGAGGAGCTGGACACACTTGACTTCCACCAATATCATTTCCAAGTAAGAAAGTTACACCTGACATTGGGAGTGTCTCAACCAACCCAACCATAACAGAACCATTAACAAAACCAGACTCTAAATTCACTCTGCACAGAGGAACAGAGAAGTAATTATTCCCTACACCTTGTAAGATTCAGTTTCATCAGAGGAATTAAAATTAGAGCCTAGAACACTGGTCAGCATAAGGGATTGGCAAGCACCTGTATCACGATATATTTTAACTGATTTCCTGTCATTACTGTCCAGAGGACTGACAAAACCATCAGACAGGAAATTAGCACATGAACTCTTGAGAATGTCACCCACGTTACTGCTCAAAAGAGGAGCTCCATCATGAGAATTTAAGTTACCCCTCAAAGCAGGTTCAGTTAACTCAGTAAAAGAATTCTGGGAACTCTCAAGAGTGGACACTAGACCAATTGACTGAATATTTAAAGACTCCTTTTTGTTCACATCACGCTGTCTCCTGAAACATCTCTCCGTAGTATGACCAAGCTTACTACAATAAGTACATTTACTTTTCTGAAATCTAGAGGTGAAGCTGGTATTTACTTCCTGAGAAACATCATCCTTATTCTCTTTCCTGTTACCTGTACTCTGAGTAGAGGCAACGTACTTACTCTCAGCTTTCCCTTTTTCTCTAGAATATCTCTTGTGAGTGAGAACATACTCATCAGCTAAAACTGCAGCATCAGACAAATTATCTATTCTTTTCTCATCAAGATATAGGCTTACATCTTTATAAATACACCTCTTGAAATCCTCCAGCAAAATCATCTGCTTAAATTTACCAAAATCAGAATCCACATTCTTAGAATTTAACCACTGCTCTAACAGATCTTCTTTGATTTTTGCATACTCAACATGGGATTGCTTATCTTGCTTGTAAGTTGTCCTAAATTTTACTCTATAAGCTTCAGGAACAAGCTCATAGGCCTTAAGAATCAAGCTCTTAACTACATCATAATTATCAGACTGATCCTGAGGCAAAGATGCATAAGTTACTTGAGCTTTACCGGTGAGAACAGTTTGAAGGAGTACTGGCCAATACTTTTTGGGCCAATTAAAACCTGTAGCTACCCTCTCAAACAACTGAAAATACTTTGTTAAATCAGATTCATTAAAAGGAGGGACAAGTTTAACATTTTTAGCCACATCAAAATCATCAGAGCTAGATGATCCAGTTCCACCTTGTTTCATGCGATACTCATGGTCTGCCTGAATCCTAGCAATTTCAACTTGTGCCTCAGCCTCCTTAGCTTTTGCCTGAAATTCAGCCTCCTTAGCCTGTGCTTGAAATTCAGCTTCCTTCACATGAGACTCCGCCTCCTTAGCCTTAGCCTCCTGCAGAGCTAGCTGTAACTTAGCTAATTCAATCTGCGTTTGCTCATTTGGAGGAGTTACATTAAACAAGCTTTTATTAATCATGCCAACAATTTGATCTTTATAATGATGAGAGTGAACTGCAATTCCCAATTGTTGAGCAACAAGCTTAAGTTCATTCTTTGTTCTGTTTTCTATATCACACACTGTTTGCACATTTGACAAAAAATCTTTGGCTTCATCAAGTGTAGAAATAGTAGCCATCATGAATATATCACAGTCACAAAATATCAAACAATATCCTTATGATAATATCCTGAATATCCTGGCGAGGTCGCCAAATTTATGTTACGGAACAGAGAAAGATAATGTACACTTTAAGTGAGAATACGAAGAGTCACTACTGTCCCGTAAAGTTCCAGGTTCAAAACAAAAGAGTTAGGTAAAATTACAAGTTAAAGTTTAATGCTCAAACTAACAACAAAACATTCAGGACTCATAAGGATAATGTAATGGCAAAAACAGGTTAAATATATGGTTAACTGCAATAGCCTCTATTAACACTAAATTAGCAAGAATAAATTTATCTAAGTCAGCCCTGATAAAATGAGATACCAGATAATACTCAGTGAATGCCAGATAAATAATTACAGATACAAACTATTATCAAAAATGACTGACAAAGAACCCCACACGAATTACACTTATGCTATACAGTACAAGAAAAAATGCAACAACAGTTATACTCAAATTACACACAGCTGCTAGATGGTTGGAGATTTCTTGAGCTCTCACAATAATAATATCTGTACAGGGGAGGACAGAGATGTGAACAAAATGAGGAGCAGATCTAAGTGGCAATGATGCAGAGACTGAGCTCATTATATAGGGGCCAGCAGAGCATGATACAACTTGTAAGAAGGACGCGCAAATGAAGCCATGGGGACAGAGAGCTGAAAATCCCGCAAAGTATAACAGAGAGAACGACTTACTCTACTATAACGGTAGAAGGGGGGGGACTGAGGCAGAACACGCTCGTGATCAAACATGCAGCAACTGTGCGTTAAAATTACACAAAGGATGATGAAATCATAGGCTATGTAACAATATATATATATATATATATATATATAGCCTATGATTTCATCATCATTTGTATAATTCTAACGTACAGTATGCTGCATGTTTGATCACGATTCGCCTCGTGGCTTCCATAGTGACCAGGCTTGCGTGTTCTACCTCACTCCCCCCTTCTCCACCTTATACTAGAGTAAGTCGTTCTTTCTGTTGTTCAGAGCAGGATTGTCAACTCTTTGTCCCCTATGGCTTCATTTGCACGTCCTTCTTACAAGTTGTATCAAGCTCTGCCGGCCCCTATATAATGAGCTCAGTCTCTGCTTTAATTGCCACTTAGATCTACTCCTCATTTTGTTCACATCTCTGTCCTCCCCTGTATAGTGTATTATTATTTTTGTGAGTGCTCAGGAAGTCTCCAGCCATCTAGCTGCTGCATAAGTTGAGTATAAGTGTTGTTACCATTTTTCTTGTACTGTATGGCCTGAGGTGTTGGTTCGTTGGCCTGGTATGGTTTTTGTGATTCATGTAGAGTTTTTGATGTCAGCCATTATTAATAATATTTTGTATCTGTAATAATATATCTTACTTTAACTGAGCATTATCCGGTTTTCTGATTTATCAGGGCTGACTTAGATAAATTTGCTCTTGCTAAATTCATGTTAATAGAGGCTATTGCAGTTAACCATATATGTAACCTGTTTTGCCATTACATTATCCTTATGAGTCCTGAATGTTTAGTTGTTAGTTTGAGCATTAAACTTTAACTTGTAATTTTACCTAACTCTTTTGTTTTGAACCTGGAACTTTACGGGACAGTAGTGATTTTAGTATTCTCACTTGAAGTGTTCATTATCTCTCTCTGTTCTGTAACATAAATTTGGCTACCTCATATCAGGATATTCAGGATATTATCATAAGGATATTGCTTGATATTTTGTGACTGTGATTTATTCATGATGTCTACTAGTACTACTCTTGATGAAGCCAAAGATTTTTTGTCAAATGTGCAAACAGTGTGTGATGTAGAAAACAGAACAAAGAATGAACTTAAAGTTGTTGCTCAACAATTGGGAATTGCTGTTTGCTCTCATCAGTCTAAAGATCAAATTGTTGACATGATTAATAAAAGCTTGTTTAATGTAACTCCTTCAGTTGAGCAAACGCAGATTGAAAAAGCTAAGTTACAGCTAGCCCTGCAGGAGGCTCGAGCTAAGGAGGCTGAGTCTCAGGGTCGTATTCAGGAGGCACAGGCACAAATTGAAATTGCTAGGATTCAGGCAGACCATGAGTATCGCATGAAACAAAGTGGAACTGGATCATCTAGCTCTGATGATTTTGATGTGGCTAAAAATGTTAAACTTGTCCCTCCTTTTAATGAATCTGATTTAACAAAGTATTTTCAGTTGTTTGAGAGGGTAGCTACAGGTTTTAATTGGCCCAAAAAGTATTGGCCAGTACTCCTTCAGACTGTTCTCACCGGTAAAGCTCAAATAACTTATGCATCTTTGCCTCAGGATCAATCTGATAATTATGATGTAGTTAAGAGCTTGATTCTTAAGGCCTATGAGCTTGTTCCTCAAGCCTATAGAGTAAAATTTAGGACAACTTATAAGCAAGATAAGCAATCCCATGTTGAGTATGCAAAAATCAAAGAAGATCTGTTAGAGAAGTGGTTAAATTCTAAGAATGTAAATTCTGATTTTGATAAATTAAAGCAGATGATTTTGCTGGAGGACTTCAAAAGGTGTATTAATAAAGATGTAAACCTATATCTTGATGAGATAAGAATAGATAATTTGTCTGATGCTGCAGTTTTAGCTGATGAATACGTTCTCACTTACAAGAGATATTCTAAAGAAAAAAGGAAAGCTGAGAGTAAGTACATTGCCTCTACTCAGAGTGCAGGTAACAGGAAAGAAAACAAAGTTGATGTTTCTCAGGAAGTAAATACCAGCTCCACCTCTAGATTTCAGAAAAGTAAATGTACTTATTGTAGTAAGCTTGGTCATACTACGGAGAAAAATTTCAGGAGACAGCGTGATGTGAACAAAAAGGAGTCTTTAAATATTCAGTCAATTGGTCTAGTGTCCACCCTTGAGAGTTCCCAGAATTCTTTAACCGAGTTAACTGAACCTGCTTTGAGGGGTAAATTAAATTCTCATGATGAAGCTTCTCTTTTCAGTAGTAACGTGGGTGACACTCTCAAGAGTTCATGTGCTAATTTCCTGTCTGATGGTTTTGTCCGTCCTCTGGACAATAACGACAGGAAATCAGTTAAAATATATCGTGATAAAGGTACTTGCCAATCCTTTATGCTGACCAGTGTTCTAGGCTCTAAAGTTAATTCCTCTGATGAAACTGTAATCTTACAAGGTGTAGGGAATAATTACTTCTCTGTCCCTCTGTGCAGAGTGAATGTAGAGTCTGGTTTTGTTAATGGTTCCGTTATGGTTGGGTTAGTTGAGACACTCCCAATGTCAGGTGTAACTTTCTTACTTGGAAATGATATTGGTGGAAGTCAAGTGTGTCCAGCTCCTCAGTTGTCTAGTGAACCAGTGACTGCGACCCAGGATTGTGATGTCCCTGATGTGTTCTCTGCATGTGCTGTCACTAGGGCTAAGTCTCAGGTTACTGGTGACTTAGAGGATAATGATGATGATGATGTTATCCTAGTTGACACTTTTCTTGCTAATTTGGACCACTCACCATGAGGCAGTACCCCGTAGTGTTGATAATTTGTCTCGTCAAGAGTTGGTTGAGTTGCAGGTTGCTGACCCTGAGTTGAAAGGTCTAGCTAACTCTGCTTGCAGTGAGGAAGAGTCAACTGGTGTTTCTACTTGTTATTATATAAAGTCAGGCGTATTTATGAGAAAGTGGAGACCCCCAACAGCATCAGCCTACTGTGAATGGGAGGTTGTACATCAAGTTGTCATCCCTCATGTTTGTAGGCAGGTTATCATTAGAGTGGCTCATGATTCCAGTTTGGCAGGACACCTTGGAGTGAGGAAGACTGTGACACGCATTTTGAAACACTTCTACTGGCCAGGTATCTTCAGAGATGTTTCCTGGTATTGTAAGTCTTGTCACACCTGTCAAGCTGTGGGGAAGTGTAATCAGACCGAAAAGGTTGCACCTCTAGTTCCCATTCCTCCTTTTGAGGCGCCTTTCACCCGTGTGTTGGTGGATATTGTAGGCCCTCTTCCTAAGACTTCTTCAGGATTTTCTTATGTGTTGACCCTGATTGATATGGCTACTCGTTATCCTGAAGCCATTCCACTTAGAAATATCTCAGCAAAGAAAGTGGTTAAGGAAATGCTAGGGTTCTTCACAAAGTTTGGTCTGCCCAAGGAGGTACAGTCAGACTGGGGAAGTAATTTCAAGTCAAATGTTTTCAAGCAGTCTCTGAAAGAGTTGGACATCACCCAGATCACGTCTTCAGCTTACCATCGCCAGACCCAAGGAGCGTTGGAGAGATATCATCAAACACTCAAATCGATGCTCAGGAAATACTGTTTGGAACATCAGAAAGACTGGGATAAAGGTCTTCCATTCGTTGTATTTGCCGCATGAGAATCTCCAAATGAATCACTGGGCTTCTCACTCTTTGAACTACTGTTTGGCCATGAAGTAAGAGGACCCCTTAAGCTACTCAAGGAATGCTGGCTGTCTGAGGAAGAAGACGTCAACCTGCTGGAGTATGTGACGAAGTTCAAAGAACGGCTGTCCACTGCTTTACAGCTGGCGAGAGAGAATTTCAGAGCTGCTCAGAAGATGAAGACTTGGTATGATAAGAAGTCCAGCTTACACCACTTTCAGCCGGGAGATCAGGTTTTGATTCTGCTACCAGTGCATGGGCAACCTCTTCAAGCCAAGTTTAGTGGTCCTTATTTCCTGAAGAAGAAACTCAGTGATGTCAACTATGTCATCACCACACCAGATCGTAGAAAGAACAAGCAACTTTGTCAGATCAACATGCTAAAGTTATATCACAGGCGGGACGAAAATAACCCAGTCTGCACTGTTGCTGTTCCACCCGAGTCTGCAAGTGAAGTTCTCCCATGCAGTATGAGCCTGAGTGATAGTTTGGGGAAGAATCCTGATATCATGAATGATCTTCAGACTAAGCTTTCTCATCTAGCTCCCGAGGAAAGGCAAGAGTTTTCGGTATTACTGCAGGAGTACCCGCAAGTGTTCCGTGCCACTCCAGGAAGAACCACTGTGTTGATGCATGATGTCGATGTTGGAGACGCAAAGCCAATTAAACTGCCTCCTTACCGTGTGAACCCAGTGAAAGTTCCTCTCATCCAGAAGGAGCTTGGCTACCTGTTGGACCACAAGATGATTGAGCCCTGTCAGAGCGCGTGGAGTTCTCCTGTCACTCTAGTCCCTAAGCCAGGTGGGTCACAGCGGCTTTCCATCGACTACAGACGTGTTAATCAGATAACCAAAACAGACACTTACCCTCTCCCTAGCGTGGAAGATTGGATAGACAAGATCGGAAAGGCTAGGTACATAAGTAAGTTTGATTTGTTAAAGGGATGCTGGCAAGTACCTATGACTGAACGTGGTAGGGAGATCTCATGTTTTGTAACACTAGGAAAGACTTTTGCCTGTTCTGTAATGCAATATGGTATGAAGAATGCACCAGCCACTTTTCAGAAGCTCATGAATGTTGTAACAGAAGGTTTGGCAGGTTGTGTTGTTTATATTGATGATGTATAACTGTGAATCCTCTTTCGGTAAACTTAAAGCTATCCTATTAAGTCAGCCAGTGCTCGCTACTCCAAATTTTGCTAAGCCTTTTAAGATGGCTCTTGACGCAAGTGATACAGGGGCTGGGGCTGTTTTGCTGCAAGAGGATGATCAGGGTATTCAGGGCTGTTTCTAGCCTTTTGGGAGCCCTAGGCAGAATGCTGTTTGGGGGCCCCTATCTTATGAAACTATGGTGGGGGGATTCCAAACCATCTAAGGTGATCAGGGGGCATGCATTTAACATTTAAATACTTCAAGAGAGCTAAGAAATAGCCAAGCACCACAACCTCGAGTCACTTTACACATACTTTATTTTCTTAAAAAGCTAATATTGGCAGCTTGGGGGCCCCCTAGTGGCATCGGGGGCCCTAGGCAACCGCATACTTCGCCTATAGCAAGAAACGGCCCTGAGGGTATTGAACACCCTGTATCTTATTACAGTAAGAAGTTCACTCCACCTCAAAAGAACTACTCAACTATTGAGAAAGAGCTTTTGGCCTTGATTTTGAGTTTACAGCATTTTTCATTTTATTTGTGTTCTGGTTTTGACCCCATAGTCATTTATACCGATCATAACCCACTGATTTTCCTTAGTAAGTTTAAAGATAAAAATCAGAGATTGACAAGATGGAGTTTACTTCTTCAGGAGTATTCATTAGACATACAACATGTCAAGGGGAAAGAAAATGTTATTGCAGATTGCTTATCTAGACTTTAGACAAATTGTTTTAGAGTAATAAGAAATTTCCTTTGTAAATTTCTTTTTCTTTGTGGGGAGGTGTTACATAGCTTATGATTTCATCATCCTTTGTGTAATTCTAACGTACAGTATGATGCATGTTTGATCACGATTTGCCTCGTGGCTGCCATAGTGACCAGGCTTGCGTGTTCTACCTCACTCCCCCTCCTCCCCCTTATACTAGAGTAAGTCGTTCTTTCTGTTGTTCAGAGCAGGATTGTCAACTCTTTGTCCCCTTTGGCTTCATTTGCGCGTCCTTCTTACAAGTTGTATCAAGCTCTGCCGGCCCCTATATAATGAGCTCAGTCTCTGCATTAATTGCCACTTAGATCTACTCCTCATTTTGTTCACATCTCTGTCCTCCCCTGTAGAGTGTATTATTATTTTTGTGAGTGCTCAGGAAGTCTTCAGCCATCTAGCTGCTGCATAATTTGAGTATAAGTGTTGTTACCATTTTTCTTGTACTGTATGGCCTGAGGTGTTGGTTCGTAGGCCTGGTAAGGTTTTTGTGATTCATGTAGAGTTTTTGATGTCAGCCATTATTAATAATATTTTGTATCTGTAATAATATACCTTATTTTAACTGAGCATTTTCCGGTTTTCTGATTTATCAGGGCTGACTTAGATAAATTTGCTCTTGCTAAATTCATGTTAACAGAGGCTATTGCAGTTAACCATATATGTAACCTGTTTTGCCTTTACATTATCCTTATGAGTCCTGAATGTTTAGTTGTTAGTTTGAGCATTAAACTTTAACTTGTAATTTTACTTAACTCTTTTGTTTTGAACCTGGAACTTTACGGGACAGTAGTGATTTTAGTATTCTCACTTCAAGTGTTCATTATTTCTCTCTGTTCCGTAACAATATATATATATATATATATATATATATATATATATATATATATATATATATATATATATATATATTTCTAGTAATATATTCTCCATTTTGGAAGCGAAGGCCGGTAATAAAGTTAAACACCAAAGCCAGAACGAACATTATCATGTTTATTTTCGTGACGTTTCATTCCTCACATGGAGCACCATCAGACCTAAGAAACAAATAAACTAAACTAAAGATCTTCTTTATAAAAACGCAGATAATGGAATAGTATTAAGATCGACATTAGGTCTGTTTCTTGGGTTTGATGATCGTCCTACAGTATATGAGACTCTAATCGTCACGAGAATAAACAAGATGAATATGTTCGTGCTGGCATTGGTGTATACCTCTCTCTCTCTCTCTCTCTCCTCACATTTACTACTCACCACTCACTCCCTTTTATCATTCACTGCAGCACATTCTCGACTGCCTACACACACGTCTTTTGTCACACAGGTCACAGAGATATCGCTCCGTGTTCAGGTCACCAAAACTAAAACCTCAGTCAGGTAAAGGACTTAATCTTTTCTGTCATCCGTATTGTGTGATCAGCAAACAGAATAGAAAACTTTGACGAGAAAGAACAAGTACCAGCCTATAGATACTCAATTTTCAGTAAATAAGAGTCACACAAGCTGAGTAACCGAGTATTTAAACTAAAGTATTGGTCCAAAGAGTCTGGAAATCCCCATTATTGAAGCTGCGAGTCCTCGTTCAGACCCACACAGGACCCTTCTCTCGTGGCATTAATTAAGAAGGTCGGCCTGAGCTGGTGGATGGTTTTCTTAGGAGGTCAGATGCACCTGCTGCTGGACTGGTGAATACAGACCGCTGAGAGAGACAGGTCTATTACTGGGTAGGATGTGTCTTTGTGGAGGTGGAGGTGATGTGCTTGTGCTAAACAGAGTGAGAGAGAGAGAGAGAGAGAGAGAGAGAGAGAGAGAGAGAGAGAGAGAGAGAGTACGACATTAATACATTACAGAACTGTTCTGAAATATTACTTAACATGTGTGTAACCTTTTCAGTCAAGGAAGGTATTTCTTTTTTCCTCCTCTTCTTTTTTTTTTTTTTTTTTTTAGTTTATTTTTGCTACTGCTGGCAAGCATAATGAAACTGGTGAGAAAAAACTCGTGTAGTAGGAGGGTTAAGTTAGGACACATAAAATCCCCAGCTCAAAAAATCACTTCCAGTTTCAATATATTTTTGTGTGAAGAAAAGGGGTGAAATGGAAAAAGACGCGATCTAACTGTAAGGAATTTGAGATTATTTTTGCATTGTGAATGTTGGTGAATTTTAAGACTGTCGTCACTTCTTTCCCACCACCTTCGAAAATGTTACTCTTGTACGATACCTCACACCACGAACGTGAACTAACTTGGCTGTTTCATCAAACTGGCGTATCTAAGTCCAGTAACACAAATATCACACAGTTTTACACTCATATACCTATTTCAGGAGAGAAACACAAATACAGCAAGTGACCATTCAGCAGACTTCATCGCTCAAAACAGGTTCCCAAATTTTAGTGATGTACCAAGTGGTTCGGGAGTACTGAACACTTTAGATCAATGTAGCGTTAGTAAAACATGGTTAGCCTTTGGAAAGTTGCAGCTGTTTTTATAGAAGGTACATTGACTGACGGCGAATCCAGTTTATTTTGATACAGTCGTTGGGAGCAGGAAGTTTGGTGTGTGTGTGTGTGTGTGTGTGTGTGTGTGTGTGTGTAATCATTTTGTACAAGTAAGCATGTACATGGAGCATTCATACCTGTCAGTCTCTACAAAACCACTGAAATATGACCGTCACCGATGTTTACAGTATTGTACCATCTTAAACACAGTTCTTTAAATTATTATTCACAGCATTAATTGTAGTGAAGTTTGACACCATCGGCTGGAATCATTGGAGAACAGACGCAAAAGATACAGTACCAATGGCCAGACGGTTCCGTCCAGCTCATATCACTTTCTTTTCCTATTATACTGGAATTTTTCTGAAATTCCGTGCTCCCCTTTGGTATTTTTCACACATAGGTAAACTTGGTAAAAATTTCCTTCCAATTTTTTGTGTACAATTTCTTTCAGTTTCAATACTGAGCTTAAAAAGAGTGTTGTGCAGTCTCGCAACCTGCTGATAATGTCTTCAGTAAACAATGTGGATATTCTGCTTTTTTTTTTTTTTTGCTGATGTAAATGAAAGATTAGTATAAATAACCTAATCATACACCCTGCATTGCTTAAGTCCACCATTGGAACTAATACTTGGAAAATAAAACCAGTATTAATGATAAAGTGTGTCAACTCTCCTGCGCTTCAGTTGTTACTTTTTTTAGAAAAATATATGCATTAATATTATGACAGCTGCCAGTATATATATATTATGATATTTTGTAACGGAGACTGATAGGAAGCTAGGTGAGATTATTTCCACATAAAATGAAGATGTCCATACAAGGGAAATATTTCCCTGACAAACACAACCAATTTTTATTCACTTTAAGGGAATAGGTTACACAAAATTATTCGGCCGTACGCTACTGACAGTTTTTTTTTTTTTTTTTTTTAACATTTCAATATATACTTTGCCGACTGTTCTGCCATTCCAGGAACAACGCTAAAACAAGGACGATTTACAGCCTGTGTTCTCTTGTACTAGAGTAATATTTCTGGAAAGAACTATTGCAGAGCAGCCATACTGTCCGAAATACTATAGCCTACACGGGGTTACATTAAATATCACCTAGGAGTTTACAACGCTGCACAATCCATGACGGCTGTGCTTATCCTGACTGCTTAATTGCAAAATAAGTAATCCTTTCTAAAGCGTGGAATATTACATGACTTGACATTGTTTTTGCAGAGCTGCTCTCAAGGAAAGCGGATTAGATAAATGGATCTGTTCCCAGAGTCTGTCACTTGCTGGCCCAGATATTTTAGCGTAAATCTAAGTGTGGATCTATTGTCATGGGCAAAAGTTCGCGGACATTTCTCTACCGGCTGTGGCAATGGAACATGTTACATGAAGCATCTGTATGTGATAGCAATATGAGAATGAGAAGGAATGATATTCTGTCGTTCAGGAAGGAATTAGAAATATGTAAGGCAGGACAATGCTGGCAAAGGATCGTCGGCAAACATTTGCACAGGGGTGTACAAGGTCTGTTAAAAAAAAAAAAAAAAAAAAAAAAATTTTTAAATAGCACACCAAATAGCCTGCGTCGTGTGCTCGCGACAGGAGAGCTGTCCAGTGGCGACTTTGAACTTTAGTCTAACACTAGCTACATCACGCCACGTCACTTAGTCATCGAGGCACAGTACGTAGCCTACAGTACATGCGCTTAGGTGAATGCATTTGGCGGTTTGTTGCAAGTTGAACAATGAAGGATCTTGAGGATCAATGTGTCTGCGTGAAAACCTTTTTCTGATTGAGAAAAACATTTACGGAGACTTTCAGATGCTGCAACAGGCTTATGGGGCGGACTGTTTGAGCTATACACAAAGTTACAGGAGGTTACAACGGTTCCAATCGGGAAGAACATCCACCGAAGACGATCCCAGATTTGGACGGCCTTCCACGTCAACAAATGACAACCACGTTGAGAAAGTGTGTGCTGTGATCTGTGAAAATTGTCGCCTGACTGTCCGTGAAGTTTCTGAAAAACTGGGCATCTGTAAACGTTCGTGCCACACGATTTTATCCAAAAAACTGAAGATGCATCGTGTTGTAGCAAAATTTGTGCCGCGTTTGCTGATAGATGAGCAAAAAGAGAACCTTGTCACAGTCGGTTAGGAGCTGCTCTCTTTTTGTTTGTTTGAATGCTGATGAAAACTTTCTGAGAAAGCCAAAACTGGGGATGAAACGTGTTTGTACGGCTACAATATCGAAACAAAACGACAGTCGTCACAGTGGATTGGAACACTGTTACCGCGGGCAAAAAAAACCACGTCGGAGTCACTCAAATGTGAAAGTGGTGTTCATTGCCCCTTTTTTTTTTCTTTCTTGCAAGGGCGTCATTCATCATGAGTTTGTTCCACTTGGTCAGACAGTCAATAAAGAGTTTTACTTGGACGTCCTGAAGAGTTTGAGTGAGGCAGTGCAAAGGAAGAGGCCTGAGGCATGTACAGTACATCAAAATTTTGGACGCTGCACCATGGCAATTCACCTGCTCATACGTCGCTGTTTATCCGTGACTTTTTGGCGAAGCACGAGACGACTATCATCCCCAAGCCACTCTTATTTCCGGATCTGGCCTCTGAGGACTTTTATGTATTTATTCATGTATTCATTTGTTTGCTCCCAGAGTCAAAATCGCCGATTTCAGACAATAGAAGATATAGCAGAAAATTCGCTACGAAAATGAGCAACGTCTCTGAAAACGCCTTCCAGAACCGGAGAAAACGCTGGAAACGTTGTATTAACAGCGGAGGGGAGTATTTTGGAGATAAGTCTGATTAAGTTGTAAGTAAAGCAGTAAATTTGTTTGTTGAAAAGTTCTTTTTCTTTTTGGACAGACTCGTACCTCTGCCAGCCAACTGTTCCCTGTGTTCAACCAAATTAAGCAATACAAGAAGCGGTGCCACGGCACAGCAAACCCTTCCCCGGCTTTCATTTTGGTGTTGATATATAAACA
The DNA here is from genome assembly GCF_032717465.1 of Coenobita brevimanus. Taxonomy (NCBI): domain Eukaryota; kingdom Metazoa; phylum Arthropoda; class Malacostraca; order Decapoda; family Coenobitidae; genus Coenobita; species Coenobita brevimanus. The sequence continues at coordinate 28,713,077 of NC_136959.1, read as the reverse complement.
CAACAAGATATCTAGTCACAGATGTCACATATCATATTTGGAGGAAATCGGGTGAAAATTTACGATTTTATGCCCATTTGAAAATTTAGGCCCAACCCACCTGACATTGACCCTCCTACCATTAACTGGGGGGATGAACCGCTGATGTAATGAGGCGTGTTATAGGATGTAGATTTGAGAGATGCACCTTTAGGTTTTGGTTTCATGTCAATATGACGAATTTGAAAGGAGTTATGGTGAAAAAAACATATTTACCCATTCCCGTTTTTTTACATTTTTTGGCCCTACAGCCTAGGCCTTGGCCCAATTTGGCCCAGAAGTTAATCAAGTGATCAGAAGATCATAGCCCATCATCCCTGAAATTTCAGTCAAAATCGCTTCAGTAGTTTTCACGTAAAGTTGTCAACAGATAGACAGACAGACAAACAAACAAACCAAGTGAAAACAATACCAGTCCTCGAGGCCCTCCGGGGCGGGGAGGGATAATAAATCTCAGCCAAACCACTGAATATCATCATTCCTTCCATTATAGGCGGTCTTCCTTTATTTATTCCCGCATATTTTCCTTGTGTCTAGTTTTACCTGCCTGGCTCTCATCATTTCGTTTCCACGCAGTGTCTTTATAACCAACGTGTGTTTCATGTCCAAATAATCTAATACCATTCTTCTTAATCATATATAACGTTTGTCAAATATAACGGGCAAAGTAACAGTAGTAGTAGTAGAGTGACTTTGTTCATCTGGCCTAGCAGACCCATCAACCGCAGGTAAGCAATCGCCCCGGCAGAACCTTCAAGACAGGGAACTGATGTTCCCTTGTGGTGGACAACACCTTACCACATCGAGGCATGGGGAAGAGTGTGGAGGTTTGGTTCCGGGATGGACGCCGCGTTTGCGTCTTTCTCCAGTTAACAAAAAGGATCATAGTAGTATTCACATCATCCCGCTCTTTGGGTATGTAAAAATTTCCTGCATAGCATGGAATCAATGGGCGTGTCACTCAGTGCAACGTCACTTGAGAAAGAAATAGGAAGCATTGGATCATGTGAAGGGATGATTATTATTTTTTTTTAAATAACAGAACAGAGGAAGGAAAAACAAATGTGAATGGATGATGGTCACCACCACCTACAACTAAACGGCCAAGGTAAAGCTGACAAATGGACAGGAAAGAGAGAGGGGAGGAAAGAAAAAGAAAAATCAATGAGGCCATATACAAAGAATTCTTACACAGTTCCTTGTTTTTGTTGTTATTGTTCATCACCAGTTAGTCTAGTCCAGCAGACCCATCAACGGCAGGTAAGCAATTGCATCTATGGAATTGTCCCAAAGGTCCCTATACTGTTGGTGATGTGTCAGTGTATTAGTCTGGCATGTGTTGTGCAGTGCTCCATATTGTGGGCTATGGTGTGTCCACCCATTCTGTATGTGGGGTGCGTGTCATTTGTAATTACATCCAGCCCACATCAGAGCTGGATACTGATGAGGGCTGAGTGATGTCCTGATCTATGTGTAGCTAGGTGAACTCAAGCAGATCTGATAAGGATATTTCTGATGGGGGAATGTTGGAAGCAAGGTTTGTAGTGCAGAGTTCTGTGAGGTGTCGTGTAGCCTTAAGTGTGAATGAGTATGAGGGTGTTTCTTCAGTGCTACTGTTGTGTTAGGACTCCATATTATAATTACAAATCATAATAGATAGATAGATAAATAGATAGATAGACAGCTCTATGCGAGCCTGGGAATGGGAAATGAGCTTGCAAATTACACTGAGGAAAGCTGACGACAGATTACGAAGTGGCCAGTAAGGAGATGATGCAGTTAGTTGTCAGCAATCCACCGGTGAACAAAGCCTTAGTGACCATACACACACATACACACATACTCACACACAGGCTTCTAGAACTTTCCACTCACAAGGAACACACGTGATATGTCTCCTGTTTCACCAGAATTTAGGAAAGAGAGGGCAGAAAGAAGCTAGCCTTAGAACAGACAGGTCGCAGGGAGAAGGGCTTAGCAACTTGAGAGAGAGACAGAGAGAGCGAGACAGAGAGATAGCTAGCGGGACTCTACTTTATACTCCGCTCTGTGTGAGAGACTTTGTTAATATTTCCAAGACAAATAAAAATAGTCCCATGCTATTCTTTACCTCTCCTGTCACTACATGACAAATGGGAAAGAAGATTATCTACTTACAAAGCTACTCGAATATAACAACCGCTCGCCCACAAGTCTAATATATATAAAACTCCACTACAAGTAACCACAAGGAGTTACAAAGTCTGTTATGACATTTAGTAGCAGCGAACGTATACGAACCTCGTCTACGAATCAACAGTGAATTCCTACAAAATATCAAGATTGAAAACAAGACTACCTCTCACAACCAACAACTTACAACCAACTCCTGACAGTTCTCTCCAACCAGCCCCCTCCGTCTCCACGATCATCACGCTGATTTAGAAGTGATCACACGACACCTTGCAAGTAGTTTAACAAAATATTGATACGATCTTGCAATTCCTACGACGAACCAACGAACTACGACCATCTACAATCAACTACAAGTAACAACTCTACTAGTCGTCTGTATAATCTTCTACACGCACCTACAAGTAGTGGCAGTCTTCATCCCACAACGAGTAAATCACAAGAGAAAAGGACTGAGAAGACGTCGACAAAGAAAAACGGGACAAACAAACGAAGAGTGAGACACGACTCATAACCACCAGACCTCACCCTCCTCTCTCTGCTACATCCACCCAACTTCCACTGCTGACGCAGGAGTTAAGAGGTCGAGACGACGAAGCAAATACCAAGACCATATTCACAACTCACCTTACTCACTCATCTTCACTCAAGTTACTCATCGCTACTCATTCACTCACCACAGCTACCAGTGTGGGAAGTCGACGTCATCATGCGTGCTTGCTGAAAATACGCCACGTCGGTCAACACACCACCTACACCACCACTCACACCATTCCCACCAAGGTAAAAATTAGTGAGTTACATAGTTACTTCATTTATACAATACACAGTGATAGACAATAAGCTTCTGCACAAACATATAAAACGTGCTGTATAGTTACAGTTTAAATACACATACTTACTTCAGTTAACTGCATAACTCAAAAACTAAATAATCACCAATAGTAAATATTCTACACTGTATATATTCATTCCTTTATTATAACATTTATTTACTACCAACGAGTGTTACCATTTATGCCTACATAAAATACGTGTTTCATACATACAACTATACATTATTACATCTGCAAAGTAATAAAGAAAATATACCATCACAGTTACTCAGTGAGCAATCAAAAGAACTGTATTAAACATTTATTAATTAAAACTACCTAGTGGAAACAGATAAATTAAGTTACAAGGAAAATCAGAAAAAAAAAAAAATGGCCAACACAAATGACGTTAGCAAGAGTGAACATCTTCAACACAATCGTGAAGACAATGATTTCCACACAGTGCTGACACACATATTACCCACGATAGGTACAAGTGAACAACAAGTCAGTGTATATAGTTATTACTGTATATAGTGTGTGTATATATATATATATATATATATATATATATATATATATATATATATATATATATATATATATATATATATAAAATAACAAAATATGGGACTATATTATATCATTTTCAGTAATACCTGTGCAATATAAACTAAACTTTAAAAAAGTATCCCAAGGAAATTAGCCAGTAATTATGCAACCATGAACAACATGGAAAAAGCGTACACAAGCGAAGAAAAACAAACTATAGAAAATCAATACATACAAAAAACAAAACAAAAAGAAAGAAAGAAAGAAAAAGTAAGAAAGAAAAGAGAAACAGAGTAAGATCACATAACAAACAATATGTACCATTTATGTAACAGTTGCATTAACAAGATGTAACTTTTATGTAACTTTAACTACAATTATGTACCTACAAACGATATGTAACAATTATGTAACGACAGACGATTGCATTAGGTTACACTTGCTACAATTATGTAACTACAAACAATATGTACCATTTATGTAACAGTTGCATTAACAAGATGTAACTTTTATGTAACTTTAACTACAATTATGTAACTACAAACGATACGTAACAATTATGTAACGACAAACGATTGCATTATGTTACACTTATTACAATTATGTAACTACAAACGATATGTAACAATTATGTAACTACAAACGATATGTCACAATTATGTAACTACAAACGATATGTAACAATTATGTAACGACAAACGATTGCATTATGTTACACTTGCTACAATTATGTAACTACAAACGATATGTAACATTTATGTAACGACAAACGATTGCATTATGTTACACTTGCTACAATTATGTAACTACAAACGATATGTAACAATTATGTAACGACAAACGATTGCATTATGTTACACTTTGCCAATTAACAGTTGTTAACAAGATGTAACTTTTATGTAACTTTAACTACAATTATAAGGCCAAGACACTTATGTAACAGTTGCATTAACAAAATGTAACTACAGTTATAAGGCCAACACAATTATGCATTTCACTACAATAACCCAAGTACATACTGTATTACAGTTAAATAATTTACTTTTAATGCATTTCTTCAAATATGTATACAACTTGTTTAAAATGTAATATTACTGAATAATTGCTATTTACTATGAATATTATATGTATACAATATTCATACAATTATGTCACTTTTACAATATTATGTATTTCACTTAATTAGCTTATAAGTTCATTATAATGTGTATATAATATGTATTAATATGCTATGACTATTAACTGTCGATGGTATGCCATTTTCGGGTGACCGAGCAATATGTTAGGACTCCATATTGTAATTACAAATCATAATAGATAGATAGATAAATAGATAGATAGACAGCTCTATGCGAGCCTGGGAATGGGAAATGAGCTTGCAAATTACACTGAGGAAAGCTGACGACAGATTACGAAGTGGCCAGTAAGGAGATGATGCAGTTAGTTGTCAGCAATCCACCGGTGAACAAAGCCTTAGTGACCATACACACACATACACACATACTCACACACAGGCTTCTAGAACTTTCCACTCACAAGGAACACACGTGATACGTCTCCTGTTTCACCAGAATTTAGGAAAGAGAGGGCAGAAAGAAGCTAGCCTTAGAGCAGACAGGTCGCAGGGAGAAGGGCTTAGCAACTTGAGAGAGAGACAGAGAGAGCGAGACAGAGAGATAGCTAGCGGGACTCTACTTTATACTCCGCTCTGTGTGAGAGACTTTGTTAATATTTCCAAGACAAATAAAAATAGTCCCATGCTATTCTTTACCTCTCCTGTCACTACATGACAAATGGGAAAGAAGATTATCTACTTACAAAGCTACTCGAATATAACAACCGCTCGCCCACAAGTCTAATATATATAAAACTCCACTACAAGTAACTACAAAGTCTTTTATGACAGTTGCATTGTCAGGAGGTGGGATGATATACAGGAAAATGGTAATATCCGTGTGGTGATTATTTTGTGTGCCGAGTCTTGTTGTGTGCAGCTGTTATAAAATGACTAGGGTGTTTTGTTTTAGCGTATACTGCCGCATGGAACGGCATGTCTCTCATTTCAAAATATTTTCTAAGAGTGAGGCTGTGGCAGTGGCATTGTTGCAGCCAACGATGTTGCATAAACTGTTGCTGTGTTTGGTTTGCAAGAAGTTTTGTGGATATTGGAAGGAAAGGGTTACCAAAATGGGGAGGTAAAGAACATCTCTGATCTGATGGATTGTATGCTGAGTTAGGAATGTTTCTTTTTGTTGCCGAAAATCTATTCACGTAATTGCCTTCAGTGCTCTAAGTCTGGGGGTGTGTTGCCTCTTGATATCTTGTATGCACAGTAGTTCTTGAAGGTAAAATCCAGTGTCATCTGTAACTTCAAGGATAATAGTGGAGGGAGCCTGTGATACTGATACTTTGTTCATTGTGATGCCAAAGGTGTACCTGTGATCATGACTGACGCTGTTGATAAGTGTAATAGTGTACTCTGCTGGAGCTATCGCCAGCCTTTTGTCCTCGGCCCATGCCTGAAATGTGTTGAGACAGCCTTGTTGTAGTGTGCAGGCTCTGTCTGCAGTGTGGTGTGTGGCTGTTAGTCAAATGTCATCTGCATATGAGGCAAAATTTGTGGGCAGTTGGGGTGTAGGAATATCATGCAGGTATATGTGAAAAGAATGGATGAAAGAACGGAGCCCTGTGGGACTCTGATATGGAAATTTTGTACTTATTATGACTTACCCTGATGAGTTAAATGTGTTTCTCTACAAGGGATGTAGTTGGTTAACCAGTGTTTTGAGCTGTGATGCAGAGTTTGGTGATTGCTTGGGGGACAGCATCTAAGGCTTTACTTATCACTAGTGTTGTAAGAAACATACTTTATGCGTGATGTATAAGGCAGATTAATAAGACGTTTGTTTAGTGGTCTATGGTCATGTTAGTGAGCAAGAGAGACATGAGGTGTAATTTTGTTAAGAATTAAACGTTTAGTTATCTGGGATGGTGTGCTGTTATATGTCTGTGCGAAGAAGGGTGTGTCCGGTCCTTGTCTGGTCTGGGGGCAGTAATGATGTTTTTATTTAATGCTTCGAAATGCTGGGAAATGTTTTAAGGAGTTGCTAATGTTTGTGAGGACCAAGACACCTTATGAGCCTAAATGCTTCAGTGGTAAATTGTTGATGCCATCCGACCGTGTGCCTGCAGATCTCTCTGTTTTCTTGGTAACGTTATGCATCTGTCCCTAACTGCAGGGGTTTACGCTCTGGTCACGTGGAAAGGACTGCCTATGGACAGAGTTTTGTTTTTCAGGCTCTGTGCGTGATAGTGTAAGGTGACTAGTTTGCCTAGTACTTAACGAGTACATCTAATTGTTCTTTGCAAGACGGGATCGGTTAGGTATATGAGGTGATGGTCACGTGGGTCTGTGAGGTAAATGCTAATGATATTAAATGATACTGCTAAGTGTTCTGTCGAACGGAGGGACGTATGTAGAGTGGCTTAGTATCGTTACAAAGGCATTCAGGATATCTGCTTTCTTTGTGCTAATTTTGTTACAGTTTCATTATTTACTTGCTTGTGATGGTGTCGTGTGTGTGTGTGTGTGTGTGTGTGTGTGTGTGTGTGTGTGTGTGTGTGTGAACAAAATAACTCTTTTGATCCATTTATAACCAAGATAAGTGGAAGGGTTGAGGTTGAGGAAGGTTAAAGGTCGGGCAACAAAAAAGAGATTCAGTTTTCAGAACAACCAGTCAATGGTCAAGGTCACAGGGCAGCGATCAAGTGTGTCTGCAAAAATAACTTTAACTTCTGATCTGATTTTGACCAAACTGGGTGGCTGGGCTGAGTGACACTGAAGAGGATAAAAAAAAAAAAAAAAAAAAAGCAGGTCAAAGGTCTTAAAAAAGAACAGGGTCAAAGGTCAAGTTCAGACAACAATGTCAGTATGAACAGCTCGTATCCGATGATGACAAATATTCCCGGAAAGGCTCAAATTAAAACAAGAAGATTCAGTGAAAGGTCAAGGTCACAGGAAAAGGTCAAGTTTTATGGTCACGGGGCAAAATAAACTCATTCACTGTGATCTAATCTGAACCATAGAGGAAATGCTATGGGACGGGGAAGAATGAAGTAATTACTATCTATATACCTAGGCTGCTTCCCCCAAGGAAAGGGAGGTAGCCGAGACAGGACGACACACTCCCCATTTACTTATCCATTCAAACACATTCATTCGCATCTTAGCCCCAAAGGGGAGAACGGACAGATCCTCACTGCACCACACCGCACAAGGGTCAACTGCGCAATGCAATCAGTAAGTAATTACACTTGAGAGTAATTTGCCGAAAGTCAAATTCAGTGCAGAGTGAAATATTTGGCCCTCAGAATCAGATCAGTCAGTGAACGTCTGTTATGTTCTTTTTGTTATATTATCTCCACGTTCCGGTTCTGTTCCTCTTCACTTGTTTCCTTCTCACTCTTATTCGGTTTCCACTGCTCGTCTTCCTTTCTGTACTAATCTAATGAGTTCTGTTATATTGTACTTATATATATTTTTTCCACGGTCATATTCATTCTTCTGCTTCAATCCATAATTCGTCCTCATCTAACGCCTACACTCGCTCCTGTTCCCTTTACTTTCATTCCTTCCATCCCTGTCTCTCTCTTTTGTGCTCTATCGGATATCCTGGTTTTCCTCTACTTCCTCTATCACTTTTCCTTCACCCCTCACCCCTTTTCGCCCTCTCCAGCACTCATTCCCTCCTTCCTTTAAGTCATTTTTCTTCCTACTCTTTTCATTCTAGCCGTGCTCTACACGCAGTTAAATCCAGTATTTCGTTTTCCCCTAATCTCATCTGTCCATCACCGTCTCTTCTCATCTTCTCTATTCTTCTCCCGTTGTCTTTTCACCTTGTTTTCGCTTTTATTTGCCAGCTTTACTTCCTCCTACTTTCCTAGCCACTCTGTTTTCACACTCTCCCCACCCGTTCCTCATCTCACATTTTTGTCCTCCCTCATCTCATCTTTCTCTTCCACGCCTATCCTTCCTCCCCCTGCCGCTCTTCACTCACACTATCCCCACCCGTTTCTCATCTCACATCTTTGTCCTTCCTCCTCTCTTCTTTCTCTTTCACGCCCATCCTTCCTCCCCCTACCTCTCTTCACTCCATATCCATCCTTGCAAATTATACCTCTTTATCAGGATATCTATATAATGAGGATAGGATACGAACCGACTATATCAGCAACAAGGTACAGAGTGGGATAACATATTACCATCCGAGTGATTTGGTAGTTACAGTGGCATTTATTTTGCTTATGACCTACATGCAGAGAGGATGGAGAGCGAGAGACTAACGAGGAGAATGTATGTGAGTAAGGTGAAGGGGGAGACGGTGGGATGGAGTGGATGTCACTTTCGATTCTTGTAGTAGGAATTAAAGATGAATACAGTGAGTTGATCTTAATTTATTATATTCAGAGAAAATATAAGTTGAGCAGGGTATGTCTTACAGAGACAATATAATAAGTAAGTCTAGTTGGGCCCCTTTTCTTGTTCACTCTCTCAACTACCTGTCGGTTCTAATGCTAGCCTCCTTCTGAGCTCGGCTTCCTAAATTCTGGTGAAGCTGGGGTCGTGTCACGTGTGTTACACTGTGGTTGAAAAGTTCCAGAAACCTGTGTGTGAGTATGTGTGTATGTGTGTGTATGGTCACTAGGCTTTGTTCGTATGCTATCTCGCTGACACACTACCTATATCATCCCCTGACTTGCTACTTCCTGTGTATGGTCAACATTTCCTCAGTTAACTTGCAAGATCATTTCCCTCTCCCAGGCTTGCTTGGAGCTCTGTCTATTTATCTATTTATCTACCTATCTATTATGATTTGTAATTATAATATGGATTCATAGCATTGCTCGGCCACGCCGCTGAAGGTCCTCCGACAGCAATCATTATTGACATATGTTAATCTATTAGTACATAATATTGATTATAATATTGTATACATATAATATTCATAGTAAATTGCAATGATTCAGTATTATTACATTTTACACAAGTTGTATACATATTTGAATAAATGCATTAAAGGTAAACTATTTAACTGTAATACAGTATGTACATGGGTTATTGTAGTGAAATGCATACATGCCAGAAAAAAAATAGTTTAAAATTAAGATTATGGTAAGAGTTATTAATATTTCATTTAAAGATAATGGTACTGGTATGCCATACTTCTATATCATGGGTCATTCTTCTTTGTAATTATTTATTTATTTTTTATTTTTTTTAATATATATGTAATTAATACTATATACTCGTACAAAATATGTACACTTCATTCAGGGGGGTTAATTTGGATGTTAACTCTCCCCCCACTAAATACTGACTCCTAATTTGCAATTCTTGCATGCATTCTGTGCATTGCGAACAGCACTACTGCAAATACAATGCAGAAGATTATAAAGACAGTAGGTGCTGGGCTCTACACATAATATGGGTTGAACATACTCAAACTCAAATCTTCCCAGGGCTTCATTGTTTCATTGATCAGTTGCATAGTTTCAAACTTAGGTGAAGTCAACTTAATACTTGTGCTCATGTTTAAGTCCATATCAGGCAGTGGGTGGAAATGTTTGTGTGTATGATTGAGGATGGCGTAGTGATTGATGGTGGATAAAGTGGACATGGATGGTGTAAATACTGCCCAGTAGTCTGGTGCTATGCATAATCCTGAGGCTGAAGTATGAGATGGTGGTATATCTGGACAGACTATGTAAACTGATGTGATATGAGTGAAATAAAAAAACTGTGAGTGTCCGATGCGTTGATGGTGTACAAGCTTATCTGGAGCAAAAGTGAAGTTGCAAAGATTATGAATATTGTTATTTCTGATGATAGCCATTTCACAAGGGACTGTGAAATGGCTATCATCAGAAATAACAACTCACTCGGTGGTAATGAGTTAGTTTAAAATATAGCAGACGGGTTTAACTCTTTCTACAAAACAAACAGGGTCACTCAGTACAACACCCGAGCCAACCAGCTGGGCTGAGAGAGAGAGAGAGAGAGAGAGAGAGAGAGAGAGAGAGAGAGAGAGAATATTGTGCGGAAGGCGTGGATAAGAACAAGGACTATCTGAGCGTGAGAACAAGAGTATGAGCTGAAAAGAAGAAAAGAGTGTGAGATGATGTACAGAGAAGATCAAAGGAGGAAAAAGGGAGAGGGAGACGAAAATTTGGTGGAGGGGTGAGCAGGGAAGAGATGGTGTTGATTTTACCTGAGGACAGGTATTCTCAAAAACCAATTACCTTTTTCTTGCCAAGCCCTTTACCCGTTTACCAGCTTTGGTTCACATCAGATCAAAGCTGTCTGAGTTGAAACTGTCCAGTAGTTTTGGTCTTTGACCTTTCCCTGTGACCCCGGTCCCTTGACCTCTGAATGTCTCAAAAGTGAATTATTTTAAACTTGCTTTAACTTCATCCATTACTTAGTGTTGGTTCTACACTGGATGAAAGTTTTAAACTGACCCTGCCATGTGCCTTGATCTTTAACCTACTATTCTCAAACGGAAAACCAACAGAAAAATGTGGGAGAAAATAAGGAAAAATAAACTTCTTGTGTAATTTTCAACCCAACAACCAAGTTTGGTCAAAACAAGATCAAAACTGTTTTAGTTCTTTCACTCACACACAGGCACATTGGTCCAGCCTCAACATTACCCTCTGATGCTAACCTTTGTCTTATGACTCTCAAAATTGAATCCCTTCGGTCTTGCCCGACTCTTAGCCGTTCCACCAAATATGGCTTAAATCAGATTAAAACTGAGTTGACCTTGCCCAGAGGCCATGGCGTTTGAGTGACTGTTCTAAATGCGAAATTATTTCTGGCTTGTCCTCAACCCTTTCACCAAGTTTGGTCTAAATCAGATAAAAACTACTTAGTTGGTCTTACACTGTGACACAGACATTTGTTGTATTGTTTAAAAATCAGTAGGCTTACTATCGTCACTGGCTCTCAGTAATTCCATTAAGCCAGGATAAAATTTGTTAAAATCCCGGATACAAGAGATTAAACCGTTATTTTATGACAAATCCTCTGGATCTGACAATGAAAGTTATCTACAAGAGGGACACAGATGGCTGCACTCCCGCAAGGACCACCTAGCATTGCCCATTCTGTCTTATCCAGAGAAGTGGAATCGAATCACCACCACGATGCGTGAACTTATGGTTCGAATCGCCCACTGGAGAACGAACGGAAGGAGGGAGGGACAGAGTTGAAGGTAGCTACTGGGGGGGGGGGTAAAAGGGGCTTAGCGAGAAATTAATAAGCGAGCAGATGTGTACAGAAGTGATAATTTTATTGCTGAACTGAAGTGTTGACCCTTAAGTGGTTGAGTAAGAATATTAAAGTTAACACAATGTATCTTGAAGGTGTGTTCAGGGTCATGCTAGACGATATTACTCAACCTAAACCATATTTCTCATCTTTCCCTCCCCTATCCTTGTTCCCTTTATATCCTCCTCCTCCTTTCTTTCTGACATCAACTCTCCCCTCCGTCTCTCTTCCTCCATAAACTCCCCGTTTGCCTTGGTGTTACAGATTTCGAAGCCTCCTTCAGGCAAAATCAACACCTTCTCTTCCCTGCTCATCCCCCCATCAAATTTTCGTCTCCCTTTCTCCTTTTCCTCTCTCTCTCTCTCTCTCTCTCTCTCTCTCTCTCTCTCCACTGATGTCCTTCCATCATATTAACAATCTGTCTCTCTTGATAATTATAGCATTATGATGTCACGCCTCACAACACCCACTGAGACACATGGAATTGGACGCCAGCTGCGGGAATTTCAGTTCACACACACACACACACACACAAAAGCATAGTCTCTTCTTTGTACCACACACACACACACACACACACACACACACACACACACACACACACACACACACATACACACACACACACACACATACACACACACACACACACACACACACACACACACACACACACACACACAAGCATAGTCTCTTCTTTGTACCATAGACACACACACACATGTACACACCACCCACTCACACCCTGTCTCACCCACCCCTCCCAGCCTCGACAGGTGTACTCGCTTAAAAATATCACCAGCGACTATGGGTCAGTCTGCACCATCATCACTGCTGGGTTGCGATGCAGAAAGTGGAAAAATGGGAATAACTTTCTAACATTTTTTGTAATCTATGCTGGGAATAGAAAAAAAAAAACACTTCACCTAAGGCAGATAGATAGGTGGACAGATAGGAAGAGAGAGAGTGAGAGGGGGGAGAGACAGAGCAATACGAATCATTCCCTGTTCACACAATGCATGGCTGAAATAGAAATGTGAGTAGTTACATTTCTGGCTACCCCTGGCCGGGCAGTACACTAGGGCTGTGAAAGGCAATAAACTAGTGTATTTCTCTTCCGCAGGGGAACGCTGGCGGCACCTAAATCAATTACGTAAAAAAAGTCAGTGCAGAATTAAATCTTCCACTCACCCTCCTCTGTGTGTGTGTGTGTGTGTGTGTGTGTGTGTACTTATTCATATGTCTACAATATCTTAACAAAATAAAAACAATCATTCTTCTACTGCATGAGTGGACAGAAATACATTCAAATCATCAGGGGCATGGTTTGGCCACTGATAAGCCATTCCCTTCTTCTATCGGCCTGATCATCCCAAAACCCTATACAGTAATAGTTTCTTAAGACGTTTAAATCTAACAAATGTAAGTTTTACGTTATCATGTTAAAGCTAGACTCACCTGAACCGAATGTTTCCACACAATATATTATGTTTATGAATCCACACATATTCATAGTGGCAGAGCTCGTGATTATCCGCTGAAAAATCACATATTTGCAAAAAATTAAAAACTGATCTTCTTTCTGTATACCCGTGACTGTCGTCCGATTCTGTCAGCTCTGCGGTGATTATTTTTTGCACGTTTACGCTAAATATCGCGTTTTCCAGGAACGCCAACGTCCGAACCATCCCACCCTCCGAACCATTCCACCCTCTAAACCATCCCAGCCTCCTCTACTGTTTGCGAGGAATAAACTTAAGGTCAAGAAAACTCAAGGGCCAGGTATAATATCTCCAAGAGTTTTAAAGGAATTGGTAAATGAAACAGCAAACTCTCTGATTAAATATCCAGTACCTCTACAAGGACCTGGCACAGTATCACATATCTTAAAACTTGCAAGTATGCTCGTAACTCCAATTTAAAAAGTCACAAACAGCAAATTATCAACCAATTAACTTAACATCAGTAACATCCACGTAATTTGGAACGCAATTAGGGATAAAATAGTTAATCTTTAAAGCAAAATAATGTTATCAGTGACTAACAACAAGGATTCCGGGGCAATCGATCGTATCTTTAAACAATCTTCTTTGTCTTTAGTGATATTATTCCTATGTAGCATGAAACTAAATTTATGTAACATATCTCGATTTCCAAAAAGCATTCAATCAAACTGTCTATAAAGACGTCTTGAGAAACCTACAGTTTTTGGCATCAGAGGCAATGTATACAGATGAACTGAAAATTTGTTTATGGAACGTAAACAGAGATCTATAGGTAGTGAGGAGGAATACAGCTAAACGAAATTTATAAAAGGAGTGCCACAGGGTTCAGTTTTGGATCATATACGGTTTGTAATTTATACTGACGACACTGTTCAAAATATTGGTGTAAAATCTCAAAATTTGTAGATGATATTAAAAATTTTAACAGATGAGATACACCTGAACACATACTGGCAATTCATAGAGATCTTGGTATTTCTTACTGGACTTAAACGAGGCAAGTGTATTTTAATTCTGACAAATGGAAAATTCTGAACACTGTGAGTAAAAAAGAAATATTTAGGAACACAATGAATACTGTGCGGCTCGAGAATGTGACGCAAGAAAAAAAGTAGACAATAAAGGTAATAAAATCTTGGATTTAGAGGCAGAACATCTGCATTAAAATGAGGGAATGTAGTTCTCACCTTCTAGCATTCCATAGTACACTCATTTTTAGAGTACTGTACTCATTTTTAAGAAAAACAAAAATAATGCCCAGATTAAGGAGCAAACCATATGAGAATGACAGAAGAGCTTATGCCTTTTGACTTATAAAAATGCAGACTACGGGGGTATCTGATTCAAGTGTGCAAAGTTTGTAAGGGACGTGGCCATACGATATCCAATAAGTGACTCACGGTAGACAGGTCAAGCTAAACTAGAGGTAATGGTTATAAGAAAATCGGCAAATATTTCCAGTTCAGTGAAACAAAGTACTTTATTTTTTTAAAGAGTTGGTTTCATATAGACGAAAATACCTTGAGATGTGCTGGACTATAATAGAGTAAAAGTATTTAAACGTCTCCTGGCTTAGTATCTGGCTTATCCTCCGTCAAATGCTCTCACGGCTGAATCATGACAAAACCTGACTAACTGATCCTCCCATTCTATCAAATCATAGAGAATGCTGCAGCTGTACCCTGTAGATGAGGTTACTGTAAAATACGTTTTAATGTTTATTTTTCTCTGAAATCTTACCTATAGAATTTTCATGTCGGTGTTTCTATGTTACAGGGTGATCCATTCTCTCTTCTTCCTGCTGGCTTCGGCTGGAGGGTGTGATAGACGGGAAAATTCTTTCTTTCCTATCTTTATCATCAGCTCATGGAATTAGATATCGCAGTCATTGTCTTCTCCGTAACAACAGCCCCTAAAGGACCATTATGCTGCTGTTTGCTTGCCTTTGTACTCCTTCATACTTCGTATGTAATTACACCCGAGCCGAACTTTGCCTTGTCCTGTGAACCTGGCCTATTACTCCTTATTCTCAATATTGTCTCATTGAATTATTACTCAAACTCATCCCAAACACCAGGTTGTGTCTAATTTTGATATAAACTGTTTAAGTTGATGTTATGAGATCTAACTTTGCCCTATGCCTGTAATCTTGACTTCTGACCTGCGGTATCCCTCAGCCCTTCGACCAAGTCCTGTGAAAACTTAAGGTTATTTTGTACACACACACAGACACACAGACACAGACACAGACAGACAGACAGACAGACAGACAGACACACACACACACACACACACACACACACACACACACACACACACACACACACACAAGCACGCACGCACGCACGCACGCGCAGAGCTAGCCAAACAAATATGCACGCTTTGAAGAAAACATAATACCTGCTCACCTGCTGGCATAAAAAGATCACGCCTAATAATACCATGTGGTGCTCAGCCGTCAGGGAAAAAAGCTGAATGTTAGTTTAGGGCAATAGGAGATAGTGCAATTTTCCCTGTTTCAATTGTGCAGTCACTCATAAAAGAAACGACCCCCCCCCCGGCCAAGACACCTTTCAACCAATATGATATCGGTCCTGGTAACACTGTAAATGACGTCAGGTGTGGGGGTGTGAAGCTGCGTTTGGGGGAAGTTCATTCAAAGTTCATTCTAAGTGTGTCGAGCCCATTCATTTAACCCTTGAGGCCGGGGGTTTCATTTGCATCTTATTCCTGCCACCGGCTGACGATTTTATCCAGCTAATGATAAACTTTTTCAAATGTGTTGGGTTACATACATATGCCTTGATAACAAGTCAGATATAATGTATGTTTGGCTCGAAATGTGGATTGACGCAGTGTTTCGTGCAGATTAACTCCGCCCTCCTCTCAAACACCCCTCCTCATCCCCCCATATGGCTGACGTCAAATACACTGTTACCAACACTGAATACCCTGAGTTACATCGCCTCTAACGCAGGGGGGGTCTTTTCTTTTATGAGTGACTGTACCCCGTCCAACACAAATGCATGAATGAGCCTGTGTTGTGTGTGCCTGTGTTTCGGTCCTGATACACCATAATAACGAGATATAAACACTGGGATCTGCAGCTTGGAATATACCAGGTGTCTCGGGGCTTGGCATGCTAAATTCCACAGGTGATTTTTGGGATGATTTTGAAGTTAAAAATACGATATCAACATGGGTCCTACTCTCACTCGTTATGAAGTTACTGATGCCTTTATGGGTGAAATATAAGGGATAACATCTTCGGAAGATGTACAGGATAACTCCGCAATGGTAGAGGGCTGAACCAATGTTGATACACCATTCTTTACTCTAAATAATCCCTCGAATCACCTCCTGGCAGGTTATGTCGTGTCTGTGTAAACTGGTTCTCTTCTTATCACGCTCCAGTAATGACACGTTTATGGCCGCGTTCGTAACTTCTGCGCTAGAAAACATAAGTTCCATGAAACACAAAAGAAGAATGTGAAATGGGCATAAGTGAGAATATGATGAACAGGGACCACAGAATTACCGTCATGTGATAAATGTGGGCATTAGGGTGGTGATGGAGGTAATGGTTCGGGTGAAGGCTGCATCATTCACAGCTTACCTCCCATCCCCTCTCTCCCTCCCCGTCCACACACACACACACACACACACACACACACACACACACACACACACACACACAATTACCACCGCTCAGACTCCGATGTCAGACAGGGGCAATCCTAGAGCATTTTTTCACCGTCTTTTATGCGTATCTCACCATCATCATAATATTTTCATCCTACCATTTACACTGCGAAGGTCAGTACATCATCACCACATCATTACAACGGACAATTCATATACCTCTAAACTGGACTCATATGACACGTCAATGAAAATATCACTCACTGAAAGAAATCTTTTTTTTCTCCCACCATATCACTGTATATTTCTTTCATCCAATGCACCATCATTTCTAAATTCTTACCGCTCATTCACCATTACCTTTATGTGGGTTATATTTCAGTAGCAAACCGTCTCAACAACACAAAATGTTCATTCACAAAGACCATTTTGAGTTCCGCGCCCTCTTGTACCATCATCATAATAAAAAATAAACAAAACACACACACACACTCAAAGCGTGAGACACCCTTACCCTATAATCAGTTTTAAGTCGAACTTCTGACCTTGCCCTGCGTCGTTGACCTTTGACCCGTTGCTCTCAAAATCGAAGTACCTCCTTACCTGATCCTCAATCCATCTATTAAGTTTTGTCAAAATCGGATCAAAAGTGTTTAAATTTATCCTGTGGCCTTGACCCTCTGATCTATCGTTAGAAAATGAAATTATTCCATCCGAAGCTTACCTTCCACCCTTCCACCAGGTTTGATCCAAATCTAACGAAAACTACTTGAGTTAAAGGGCCGAACCTCCGACCTTGCCCTGTGGCCTGTACCTTTGCCCGATTGTTCTAAAAACTGAATCACTTCACCCTCCCCTGTTGCTCAACACTTCTTTCAAGTTTTGTCAAAATGGAATAAAAACATTTTGAGATGATCTTGTCCTTGATCTATGACGTATTTCCCTTCTCGTCAGAAAATTAAACACATTTTCCTCTGATGGGTCTCAGCCAATGTGTAAAATCTGGTTGAGTTCCAGCTAACTATTTTTCATAGTTCTGCTAATATCACAGAATGACAGACAGAAAGAAAAGCAAACCGAACCAAAGACATAATCCCCTCGCATTTTCACAAGTAAAAAAGTGCTATAGTTTCATCACCACTGCATAATCACTACAATAAACCCCTCAGCCACTTACAGACCACTACACTGTCCCACTGAATCATCACACAACCACACCATTACCACACCTTCATCACACCAACGTTTTCCCACGACTTCATCACCACAATAAACTCACCAACCATTTCATTGATCCATTACTCTCCTACTCCACCTTTATCATCCTCGTTCCCTCAACAAAACTCCCGCGTTTCCTCACCATCACCTTCGCCTCACCTTCATCGTTTTCGTCGTAGAAAGGCTTGTATCAGGGACGTGTGTCAGCGTGCAGATTGCCAGAAAAACCGGAAGGGAAATTTGTATTGTTATTAGATATCCATAACTCCAGGATACCATGCTCTCACACCCTCTGTACTTCTAAATCGTAAACTGTGCAGTCATAGGCCTAATCATCCAGAGTTTAAAATGGCTGGATGTATTGGATGAAGATTTATTGCCATTTTTTCACTGTATGTTGCGGTAGAGGTATAAGGATGAACATTATCAGAAGGGGCAAGACAGGCATCATGATATCTGTACCCATCACTAGCTTAACATCGTTCTACTGAGGTAAAACATTGCTAATCATGTCCAAAAAATGTAATGAATTTTGCGCAGTACAGCTACATGGCGGGGGACAGGGTGACATGGAGGCGATTTGTTTGTGACCACCCTTTGAGGGATTCAGGCGTCAGGCAATCGATAGTTAGACAGCTACACAAACACGTAAATATACACATTAAAGTCTGCAAATTCATAAGTAATCAAAGGTAAGGTTGGGCAGCCGTGCGACAGTGACAGTGTTAGAGGCAATCACGCGGTTATAATGGCAGAAGAGAGAGAGAGAGAGAGAGAGATGAGTTTCTGTCAGATATAATTATACTCCCAGCTGTGATTACTGATGGCTTTGTAATGAACAGCGGAAGAGAGAGACGACAGAGGTAAAGGGGAAAGAGGAGAATGGTTAGGGAGGTAAGGATGGAATGACTATTATTATCATCATTATTATTATTAATATTATTAATATTATTATTATTATTATTACTGTTATTATTAGCCTTTTGATAGACGCATCGCTGAGAGAGAGAGAGAGAGAGAGAGAGAGAGAGAGAGAGAGAGAGAGAGTACGCTAGTTTTTCTTTCTGTACGGGCCCAGACATAGTACTTTGGAGGGGGGGGGGAGACTTGATTCCTAGCAGAATCATTACTTAATGCATAAAAATGTCACAATTAGAAATCTACTATTAGGTAACTAGTTTTAATCACAGGAGTCCAGTACTATAGACGAATGCATATGCAGTAACATATTTACTGCATATAACTGGGTAAAAACCACTGTTCATTTATTATAAATAATCACTGATTTACAGGAAAAAGCTGATTCGTACGACCCCCCCCCCACTCCTCTCCCTAAATCCGCTCAAATGATCAAAGGTATTTATTTTTAAAGATACTTATTTTTATTTGTATCCTACTACAGTTCCAATTTTCCGCCCCTATCGTTCACTTTATGTAGATCGAGTCACGTTAGCAGACCTATACTTCAGATTATCATCGGAAGCGTCCTCTTGCACGTGATCTGGATGTAACTGCAACTCTCTTCTTCACTGCCAATACTTGTATCTCAGTCCAGCACATCCATCCCCCCCCCCAATGTGTGTTATCATTATGTTAATTCAATCCTCTTCCACTCCATCTTTTCCCTGTGCCAACTCTATATCAATTCAATTTCAGTGTATTACTCCATTCTGGTTAGTTTACCTGTAGTCATTCAACTCTCCGATTAGTGATATGTCTGCTTCCCCTTCTTCAACTTACATGTACTACTCAGTTCTGTTATTCTTGTTTATGTAATAAATATTTATTGTAAAAATGGTGAAGTAAATATATGAGATAAGGTGAAGTTGAGAGCTGGCCCTTGAACAATGCCCATCCCTCTCTGTTAATCCATCTTCCTGCCTCGTAAATGTCCTTCATTCATCTCAGTGCATCCTTCCCTACATACTCTTGAATATTATCCTGATGAATTTCCAGTCGATCCTTCTAATACAGTCTACCGCCATCAGTTATTTATTTAGGTGTTTATATATATAGCTTGACAGTTTGCAATATGCCATCAGGCCAATTAAACACCTCTAAGTGCGAGGCCTGGGAACAGAAACGTGGGTACGACGCCTGTCACTAGGAGGTGTTCAATCGACCTGAAGGTATGTCGCTCTCCAGTTGAATTTACACCTAGTTGCAAGTCCTCCATTGCATCCAGAAAATACTACTTGGTTAAATTTTAGTTAATCTTTCCATGCCAGGACATATAGTGCTTGATGTGCGGTGTTTAGTTTCGTGTCAGGCCAACCTCTTCTACCTTATCATTTTTCTTCATCGATTTCTTTTCAAGTCATTATGATGCACTCACTCTCTTCTAAATTTCACTATAGCAAAGTAGAGGGCCATTAGACGTAAGGCCAAGGAAACATCAAATCGCTGCCTTTTTTTTTAGATATGCAGACTGCTTTTCCCATTAATATGACTTCATACACCTTCTCATATATTAGCTTTCTTATTCGTGTGTGTGTGTGTGTGTGTGTGTGTGTGTGTGTGTGTGTGTGTGTGTGTGTGTGTGTGTGTGTGTGTCTGTGTGTTCTGTCAAAGTGTGAGTTTGTGTCTTTGTGAGGTTATTTTGAACTACGATATGTGGTTGAGTGTGTGATGAAAAGAAGGCAGTGACGAGAAATACTGTTTAAAGAGAGAGGTGTGAAAGGTATTGATTTGACGTGGTGTGGAGAATCCTATTACGCGGTTCGCTGATGTGTGGTGTGGTGTGGAATGAGTCTTTAAAATGGAGGAGAGTGGTAGTACACCAGGAAACAGTGCAGTTCCCCGCTTGACCTCGCTTTCATGGACATTATCTCCGGATCTGTGACCCGCCCTAACAGTGATAACAAACGCTTATCGGACCGCTTAGCGCTTGCCCCCGCCAAGGGCACTCGGGTTTCGCCCTCGATACACCAAACTCGACATGGACCTGCTCTGATATACCGAGCATGCCCATGAGAAATTTCAACTTATCCCACCCAGCGCAATGGCCTGTAGAGGGTTCCCAATGTCTGGCGGAAAATCGGGCACAAAAGTGAGCGTGGCTCGCGCGCAACTGGCCGCACGCAGTTATAATACACCATTGTTGTTAGCTCGTCTTTTGGTGTATGGCACGTCTAAATCAGAGCGGGTTAAATGTGGACAGACACAAACAGGCAAAACTTATTCACACAATATTATTGATTATACTGATAATTTACACACACACACACACACACACACACATATATATATATATATATATATATATATATATATATATATATATATATATATATATATATATATATATGAAAGTAGTCTAAGTAATTATAGCTTTCAAATCAATTTTTTTTTTTTTTAGAAAATATATAAAAATTTCGCGCTCGTGGACATCACTGGGGAAAAAGTACATAAAATGGGAAAACGTGTACCAACAGAAGTAAAAACTAATTTTGCATCACGATCGGTGGGGAAAAAGCACATACAATGGGAAAATGTGCACCAACAGAAGTAAAAACTAATTTTGCATCACGATCGTTGGTAATTCGGTATCATCACACATGGAATCTGTAGGTTTAATAACTGGGGTTGTGCCTGAGCAGGAGTGTTAATTAAACCTGTGAATATCGTTATCTAGTACTTATTTACCCTCATGGCAGTTACTCATTCACTCAATTTATCCTGCTCTCTCTCACCAACTTACCACACAAGGGGTTCGGGCAGTGTTCTGCTGTCTGAAAGAACATGAGTTCGATTTCGGGCTGGGACTGGAAATTGTTTGATTATTCGAATGTCATAAAACAGACTTTACTGATCTTATTCAATGCCCTTAGACTGCTCATAAAAGCACCAAACTAATACCATGACACCAATCCAGACCGAAACAGTTCCAGTATGATAAACGGTGATCTGGTAGCTCGTGAACTTATATGGCACGTAGGATAAACTCCAGGCATCAGGGAATGGACTTCCGGGACTATGCTCAGAGAGACAGACATAAAATATAAGGCGCCCAACAACAAACACAGCCACTCAGCCATACACCCACAACAAACACAGCCACTCAGCCATACACCCACAACAAACACAGCCACTCAGCCATACACCCACAACAAACACAGCCACTCAGCCATACACCCACAACAAACACCTCAGTTAGCCAAATATTCGTTTAGACACACCCAAGCACTAAACCATGGACTCATACAAACATTTACGATCATATACGGATTCACACACATTTAACAATCAATTCACGCACTCAAATAGGAGCACAAATAACTAGGCAACACACCCAGTCGTACTATAACAGCCTCTCACACTCAAGAACTCACCCAGACACACTTTAGCATCCACTTAAACACTAACGCACCTAGACAATCCCTCAACCGCTTAAACCTCAAAGCAAGAAGCAAGAAAGAACAGTACAAGACGTAGCGAAAGATGTTAAACACAATCCTTGGAAGAGGAGAAATGATGAAAGGTCAGGTGAAGAGAGAATGGTAGTGTAATTGGTGGGTAGAAAAGGAATTATAATCAGGAAGGAGTGAGACTAAATTGGAAATGTGAGTACGGGGAAGCGAGAGTTGAAGATTAGTACATAAGGAAGTGGAGAACGAAGAATAAAACGGTTAACTAAAAAAAATCTACTTATAGAGAAGTGTTAATTAAATTAAACACACACACACACACACACACACACACACACACACACACACACACACACACACACACACACACACACACACACACTCAATCAGTCTATCTGTATCTATCTATTTGTGTGAGTGTGTGTGTGTGTGTGTGACAACAGGCAGATAAGAGAGATAGGGTAGATAGACATATATTGATATTTATAGATATATAGATAGACAGATAGATAGATATAGGCAGATCGATAAATCGAATAGATAGATAGACAGATAGATAAATTGGTATATATAGGTAGATCGATAAATAGAATATATATATATATATATATATATATATATATATATATATATATAGATTATATATATATATATATATATATTTGTGTGTGTGTGTGTGTGTGTGTGTGTGTGTGTCTAAATTTCCATTTTAACAGGCCATTACGAAAATTAAATCTATTGTCTTAACTATGGTGGATGTGACTACTGAGGGTGTATTAACTGAACCCGTCACCGATGATAAATTATTACCCGTTTACCGTCATGGCATTTACTCGTACTCGTTATTTCATCAGTCCTGCTCTCGCCAGAGGTTTAGCACACACGGCATTAGGGAAGTAAGCCGCTCTCTGAATCGTCACACCAGAACCGGTTTGCAGTCGGTCCACGAAAATTGGCATGGACTGGTCGTGGTCTTGGTCGGACCGACTTTGCGCTGACTGAGGGCTGCAATGGACCGAGTGTGGTCGGCACGGACCGGGAGCCACTCGGCACGTTTTGCACATGCTGAAAATTTGCGTAGCGAGGACGAGTTGATCAAAGGACCGATCGCGAGCCTAGAATTGACTGGTTGCTGACCGACAGGACCTACTAAGGACTGACCGTTTACGAAGTACGGACAGCAAGGACCGATTGCGGACCGGTCAGGATTTTCCTGGATCCATTCTATCATCGACTCTTTCTTGTTCCATGAACAGGTCAGAAATAACTTTAATGTTCTTTGATTTGCTGACGAAGCTGGCTACACTGGCACTGTCATCATCATCACTGGTTGCTGTGGCCTGGCCTCTCTCTGCACCGCTGTCTGAAGCCCTTACTTCCCCCGATACTACCTCCACGTCGGATGGTGGGTCGGAACGTGGCTGCAGGGGCGGCGAAGATGATGTGGCAGCACCACGACCCTTGCTCCGGCCCTTCTTGGTGGCTTTTGGCGGCATGATGTGGCACCCAGTGCAGATGACATGCAACTCAACACCTGCTGCTGTGCTGCAGGTTTTTTTATAGGACGGGCAGGACCGGTTCGGACCGGTCGCGGACCGACCGCAAGCCAAGTGCGAGCGAGTTTGAACCGGTCACGGACACGTCATGGACGAACCTCTTATGTAGCAGTGGAGAGATTTCGCAAATTTGTTAGGTCCACAGTCGGTCCTAAAGACCGATTGCAGACTTCATGGACCAACTGCAGACCGCCTCTGGTGTGATGGGGCACGATCACGGATTCGGGCAGCGAGCAGTATGATTATTTGAATTTCGTAAAAACAGACATTACTGATCTTCAAGACCAAAGATAAGTCATGAAAACACTACCGTAGACTAATACCATCACACTAGCCCAAAATGATAATCCTGTGTTAGCAATGAAATGGTGACATGTGAAGCTGTGTGGCATATGGGAAAACTACTGGCCCTCAGGGAACGTCCTATAAAGTCTATGACGGAGACAGACACATAAAACGTTCAGCACCCACGACAAATTCAGCCACCCAGCCAGACTCTCACAAACACTTCACTTAGCCAAACACAGAGACACACCAAGACAATGAATCTTGAACGCAGCCAACCAAACACCCTCACAATCGCCATAATCTCTATAACCTGCTGACTCAAAGATGTTAAAAAACTAATTGATACACCGGTCAAACACACAGATTTGCAACAGCTCTCTCAAACGCACTAAATCAACCACTCACACTCATCAACACACTCCAATACACTACACCACCCATTCACACACTGAGCAACACACTCAAGCGCGCTATACCATCCATTTACACCCTCAACAACACACTCAAACACACTATAACAGCCCCTCACATTCACCAACACACACCAATACACTATAGCAAGGAATTACATACCAACACAGACGTTCTCACAGCCACTTAAGCCTCAACGTACAAAAAACAGAAAGAACGGTACAGGACGTAGGGAGCGGTTAAAAATTAATTAAGGAAGGGGGAAGGTGATGAAAGGCGAGGTGCACACAGAATGGTGGCGTAATTGGTGGGTAGGAAAGAAATTCTGGTGAGGGAGAAGTGAAGGTAAATAGGATCTGAGAGAAGGGGAGAGCGAAAACTGAAAAGTAAGGAAGGAAATGGGGAAGCTAACAGATAAAACTTGTCAAAACTTGCTTAAAGAATGAAAAGAATGAAAGAGTAAAATTTGTATGAAAAAAAAATATGGAGAGCTAACAACAAAAGTATATTATGTAAAGAAAGAACAATATTGATCATGTACTGTAGAAACACCATGACGCAAGTGGGGAGGAGTGAGAAAATAGCTTTGACGATTCACCATATTAAAGGGGTACAGAGACGAAGCAAGATAGAATAGTGATGGTAGCTCAAAAACACAGAGAATTAATGGTCCAACTAAAAGGGACACTTGTTATAAAACTGTGGAAAAAATGGAATAAATACACTTATGGATTATTTTGAGGCTGCATATATTCGTTACCACTTTATGTGTGTGTGTGTGTGTGTGTGTGTGTGTGTGTGTGTGTGTGTGTGTGTGTATGGATTATTTTGAGGCTGCATATATTCGTTACCACTTTATGTGTGTGTGTGTGTGTGTGTGTGTGTGTGTGTGTGTGTGTGTGTGTTTTCTCTCACTCTAAGGAATTTGCCTACACTGCCTCATATTTACTATTTCGAGGAAGGAACTACATGCAATGGAACGTGGTGAGACACGGAAATGACACCACAAGAAGAGGCAGACTTTGATCTGACATACTGAACAACTGAAAGATAGCGGCACCGCAAGCGTCACAGCCAAACAGAACTGCTTGTAAACGAACACAGCTTCATAGAACACCACTGAAATGTTCACAGGAGAGAGAGAGAGAGAGAGAGAGAGAGAGAGAGAGAGAGAGAGAGAGAGAGAGAGAGACTCCTAGTACTACAAAGAGCAAATTCAAATAATGAGTTACTAAATAGGCACCCGCCAGGTTAGGTAAGACACAGACAGAACTAAAGCTGACGTCCAGAAGAACTGTATCGAAAGGAACATAGCCGACGAAAACAGAACATGGTCTCAACTTCAACACGACCAAGGAAATTAAATTGGAAAGTGACATGGAAGACGCTACTGTGAGACAGAACCAAAGAAACGAGATCGGAAAGAAACGCAGCCAGACAAGGAGAAACAGAAAATTGCATTGCCAAACACGCGACATCCGGAAATAAGAAAATGAAGTGATAATGACAGTGCTAAATAGACTGTCATAAATACAAAACTTCCAAGGGTAGGACTAATAGCGACAGTCATATGAATAACTGAATGAACATGAACATACGAAGACTGAAATGGATATCTTACAATATAGGCAGCTCTCAAAACACACACACACACACACACACACACACAAACACACACACACACACACACACACACACACACACACACACACACACACACACACACACACACACACAAATAAGGACCAAATCGTGAACAGGAATGTATACGGCAGATTCAAACAAGGGCCAGTACTTACCCAACTAACTTCTATCAAAATTCACTCTCTCGTGTTTATGTACTTTTTTAATGGTAAATATAAGTAAGTCGTGGTTCCTTATCGTTTTTCACTGGCATACTAACACACCCCTTACATTACAGGATTTCATTATTTATAAAACAGAAAACAATACTTTGAGACATTTCAAAGCACGTAATCTGCCACAGAGAAAATGGAACAACAAAAACCATCTAAAGGTTAGGAGATTCACAAAAAGCACGGGAAGGACAATAACAAAATCAATCAAGTGGTGCCAGGCGCTACAAACCTCGCCCGATAGTTTGACCTTTCAAGGTCACTTAAGGTCAAGGTCAAAGGTCATGGTACCAATCTAGCCCATATGGGCCTTCCTATACTTTGATAATTATAGATATCTATCTGCAACCAGTTCCATGTTATGGCCTCCTGATTTTCCGTGACCTTGAGTACGGCCTTTCGAGGTCACTCAAGGTCAAAGGTTTTGGTGACAAATGAAAGCCCATGTGGAAGAGCCTGTATGGTAGTAAATATCTCTATCTTCAACAGGTTTCAAGTTATAGCCCTCTGAATATCCGTGACCTTGATGCTGACCTTTCAAGGTCACAAGATTACCTCCAAAATTTAAATGCTTCCTTTTGGGACCAATGCCAACATATTCTGAAAGTTTCATGTAATTTCATTCAGCCGTTTTCCAGTGATGTTGCTAACAAACAAAGAAACAAAGAATCTCGACCAAAAACAATACCTAGCCGGACTTCATCCCGGGCGAGGTAACAAATATAAAGGGCAAAACGGACTGACGGGACTCTGAAGAAGATAAAAAGTAAATATGCAACTAAAATCAACAGAACAAGCCCGGCAGACAAAGACCCACTCAGCAGGACATGAGCAGAGGCAACACGATACAGAGTTGACGCCAGCAGTCTTCAACTGAGTCAAACGCAACCGCGGAATACGAACGGAGCCAAAAATTTCCACGGAAGCCGGCCCGGTCTGACAGTCAACTCAAGATCATTTTTCCCGTCCAAACTTCTTCCAAACTTACCTGCAGTGGGTTGCATGCCGAAGGTCTTGAAAACTACTACGGCATTTCAGTTTTTAGTGATGAATCCCAAGGCGTGACGGGTGCACAAGGCTGGAGTTAATGAGCAGCTGTAATGAGCGGACGTATCACCACTTACACAAGGACATGTGACGCCTACCCGTGGTGCTCATCTCCAGTACTCAGACCACTGTGTCTTTTGGTGGGCTATTCACCCATTATTCTGCGATACAAAGCCGCTCTATCATCCAGGTTACCACAATTACTTCACGCAGGTGTCACCTATTGCACAGAGGAGGGATGGACACCTGAGTCAAGTGGCGATAGCTGCCCGCACAGGATCTGAACCCTGGCGCCAGCGGGCCGGTAACTTAATAGCTGGCAATGCTAAACACTCGGCCAGTAACCTTCATTGTTTGTTGATAAAGCTATATATGCATAAGATTGGCATGGACGTCATTAGGTATTACAACCACTGAAATTCTTTGTCTTGTTATATAGCCTTGAATAAAAATATATAATCTGAATTAATTTTTCTTGTGGTGATAACTGTTTGAATAATCTGGCTAATTTTCGTATGGTTACAGCGGACTGCATAAAAGAAAAAAAAAAAGCGGCTGGATGCTGTTAATAAATCAATACAATACATGGAGAAACTGAAGAGAGAGAGAAAAAAAAAAAGAGAGAATATTTCATGCAGTGATGTGATGTCCAGTCGGTTGTTATCGAAACGGTAATTAAAGATAAGTGGTAATCATACACGGATGATGAGTTACTAATAGAGGGAAAATTAAGTCCAATTACAGTGAACAACCAGCTAACGACAAGCAAATGGGTCGTTAATATCAAACCATGTGGAAATTTGGGGCGATTGAGAGGATAAATTGGAGTGATTAGGTGCAATTTGCAGTTGGCCTGATATTCCACTACTGATTACCTGGCGTTCCGTGAGAGAGAGAGAGAGAGAGAGAGAGAGAGAGAATGATGGTAATGTGAAAGAGAAATGAGAAGAAATGTTTGGTTAAATGAAAAGTGAGATGATATATGACCTAAGATGTGAATAGGTGTGTGTGTTATAGATAACGAGGGAAACTGATATATGTTCATCAAATGCACAAGTGGCATTAAAGCAGAGAGTTGTTACTAAATAAAGTCTCCCTCTCGTCCCTAAGAAAGAGTAAAACTTAAATTACTGCTTTTTAATTACACGAGGGTTGTTAATGTAAACCAGTAAGCTTCCCTATATTCCAATCCTCCTGCAACATTCAGCCATGTGTCTCCATTTATGAAGCAAGGTGAACAGGGATAAGAGGATACAGATATTGTCCAAGAGTCTGGTCGGTTCCAGAATCGAACTAAAATTCTTCCAGATACAGGCTGACATGTTAACCCTTGCACCATCAGCCCCTGTGAAAAGGAAATAAAAATACCTCAGTAAACTTCAAAAATAAAGGAATTTTGGGAAAGAACACAGCAAAAACTTACACGACTATAGTTAACTTACATTAACCTGTCACAAATTGTTGTCCCATTACAGCTTATGTCACGTAGCGTCAAGGCAAAGAAAGATAACTACGGCTTTATAGTCTTTTCAAAACACTCCGCGACTAGCTCTGTGTTTTAGCGTTAATCTATTACTACAACTGACCATTCAAGATGAAGAGATGCCAGTTTTAGGCCAAGTTAGAGTAAAAGGAGTATAAAGCCCCTCTCAGTGACGTTGAGAGGATAACCACGTCCCGTTCCTGATGCCCATCGTATCAGTTCAGAGCCAAACTTCTCTCATTAACACGAAATTGTAATTCTCTCCATCATGTCGCATCGATGACTGATACGAAACCCAGACCGATAATAATATAAGGTATCTTTCTTGCGGATGGGTGGCATTGTAGTGCAGCTGATGCGAGAGTAAGAAAGGACGAGAAAGATGAGAGTGGTGAAGGAAATATCATGCGAGGAAAAATTCTGAGTCGGCTGTACTGGAGTAAACTGACCTGATTTCGAGTGCGACCTACGTCTTAATAGCGATGGAATAACTGGAACAGGAGGTTACATTTCTGGTCATTATTCTCTCTCTCTCTCTCTCTAGTTGTATATAAAGTAGAGAGATTTTTTTTCTTCACATTGCCAGGGCCATTTCCTCTCTGCATTTTGCTAATTCAAACAGGAAAGCATTATGAATATCTGGTGTAGTAATGCACGATACGGCTTCCTGTACTGCTCATCTGCTAAACTTTACTCCACTCAAATTAACCCTCTAGTATATAAGCATGCATTAAATTCTGGTTCAAGAGCATTTTCATTATTCCTCTTTCTCATCGTTCACAGTTACAGTCCTATTTTCATCCCAGATCACTCCACACTGTTTACGTTTCCACCTTCTGATGATTATACCATTTCCTTTTATCATCATAATATCTCCTAGCCTATAGCTGCTCTAATAACTGATACTGGTCAAATTTGTCAGGTACTGTATTATATCACTATTTTCCCAGACGAACTGCGGCTCCTGACTAAAGTACAGCTTACCTTAACCCACCTGATATTCTTCATTCCCTACTTGACAGCATTTCACACCACACAGTTTGAATGAGCATTTTGTTTCTCCAATCACTGGTGGAAAATTATACCTTGCGGTTTACCAAACCGTCCAGGAGCGCGAGAAATACTTGGTCAATGACTGCTTGATTGTACTGGCGCATCATGTTTTCTCATTCCGCTTCCAGCACATAAATGAGACAGGATTTTTCTGGATAATATTGTGTACGATATAAAGTACACATCTCCCATGCAAACACGAGCAAATACTGTAACAACAGCACATAACAAGTGTTGTGCTACCCCACACACCAGCATGCTTATAATTACATTTATATATTTTTTGTATTGTATGTCTTTCCTCAGAAGAAACAGTCCACCTGGGAGCATACAGCATCGAATGTGACCACTTTGGCCCTAAAACCCACTTCCATGATCCATAGGCTACATGCTAGGGCTGTTTCTGTTCAAAGGCAATTGTATGAATGTGGTAAAGACTACATATTATATAGATAGATAGATAAATAGATAGATAGAAGCAGGGAGTCAGATGATGAGAAGGTGTTGTGTCTGCGAGAATCGAGCAGTGCTAAACATGATTACACACTCTTAACACTGAGGAAAGCTGACGACAGCGGCCAGTAAGGAGATGATGCAGTTAGCTGTCAGCAGTCCTCTCGTGAACAAAGATCTGGTAACCACACTCACATATACATACATACTCACACACAGGCTCCTTAAGCTTTCCATCCATGAGGAACACACGTGACACACCCCTGCTACACCAGATTTTAGGAAAGAGAGTTTAGAAGGAGACAAGCGACCCTAGAGAGAGGTCGAGACGGAGATTAGCCTTAGAACAGAGAGAGAGAGAGAGAGAGCGAGACAGGGAGGTAGCTACCCGGGACTTATACTCGTTCCGTGTGAGAGACCTGTTTAATATTTCCAAGACAAATAAAAATAGTCCCATACTGTTCTTTACCTCTCCTGTCACTACATGACATTTGGTGGGGAAGCTACTACAAGATGTAAAAGCCGCTCGACCACAAGTCTAAAATATACTTCTCTACAAGTAACTACAAAGTCGTTATGACATTTGGTAGCAGTGAACGTATACGAACCTCGTCTACGAATCAACATTAAATTCCTACAAAATATCAAGATTGAAAACAACCAACAACATCAGCTCCTGACAGTATTCTCTCCATCCAGCCCCCTCCGTCTCCCAGATCATTACGCTGATGCAGAGGTCAAGAGATCACTCGACGCCTTGCAAGTAGCTTAACGACAAACCAGCAAATCTGCGGACATCGTCTCCGAATTAAAAGCAAATTTCTACAAAAGCAACTGAGACTACAAGATTAGCTTCAGTTCTACATTGAATCCTACAAAATACAGCCTACAGTGCAAATAGTCTACAAGTCTACGACGAATCAGCGAACTACAACCATCTACAATCAACTACAATTAACAACTCTCACGTCGTCTGTATAATCTTCTACACGCACCTACAAGAAGCGGCAGTCTTCATCCCACAACGAGTAAATCACAAGAAAAAAGGACCAAGAATACATCAAGAAAGAAAACAAACAAACAAACAAACAAACAAACGAAGAGTGAGAGACGACTCACAACTCATAACCACCAGACCTCACCCTCCTCTCTCTGCTACATCCACCCAACCCCCACCGCTTACACAGCTACCAGTGTGGGAAGCCGACGTCACCATGTGCTGAGACAACAGCACACCAATCAACCCGCGAAGGACAACGCTATCACCACGTGCAACACCACTCACACCATTTCCCACCACGGTAAAAATTAGTGAGTTACATAGTTACTTCATTCATACAATACACAGTGATAGACAATAAGCTTCTGCACAAACATATAAAACGTGTTGTATAGTTACAACTTAAATACACATACTTACTTCAGTTATCTGCATAACTCAAACACTAAATAATCACCAACGATAAATATTCTACACTGTATATATTCATTCATTTATTATAACATTTAATTACTACCAACGAGTGTTACCATTTATACCTACATAAAATACGTGTTCCATACATACAACTATACATTATTATATCTACAAAGTAATCAAGAAAATATACCATCACAAAGTTACTCAGTGAGCAATTAATAGAACTGCATTAAACATTTATTAATTAAAGCTACCTAGTGGAAACAGATAAATTAACTTACGAAAAAAAAATGGCCAACACAAATGCCGTTAGCAAGAGTGAACATCTTCAACACAATCGTGAAGACAATGATTTCCACACAGTGCTGACACACATATTACTCACGATAGGTACAGGTGAACAACAAATCAGTGTGTATAGTTAATACTGTATATAGTGTATATATTTTTTATATAAAATAACAAAATATGGGACTATATAATATCATTTTATAATCTCTGTGCAATATAAACTAAACTTTAAAAAAGTATCCCAAGGAAATTAGCCAGCAATTATGTAACCATGAACAACATGGAAAATGCGTACACAAGCGAAGAAAAAACAAACTATAGAAAATCAATACATACAAAAAAGAAAGAAAGAAAAAGTAAGAAAGAAAAAAGAGAAATAGAGTAAGATCACATAACAAACAAATGAAAATAAGTGTAATTGTTACTACATATGCCAAAATACCACATAAACTACAAACAAAAAAAGCAAATTGTTGTCTCCACATACAAGTGGCACGACACATCATCACTATCATCGACCGCAGCATATGTTAGGACTGCAATTGTTACAATTATGTAACTACAAACAATATGTACCAATTAATGTAACAGTTGCATTAACAAGATGTAACTTTTATGTAACTTTAACTACAATTATGTACCTACAAACGATATGTAACAATTATGTAACGACAAACGATTGCATTATGTTACACTTTGCCAATTATGTAACAGTTGCATTAACAAGATGTAACTTTTATGTAACTTTAACTACAATTATAAGGCCAAGACACTTATGTAAGAGTTGCATTAACAAAATGTAACTACAATTATAAGGCCAACACAATTATGCATTAACACAATATAAGTCATACAATTATAGCACAATTCTGTATTACCAGTATCATCATACAAGTTAGGTGAAATATTAGACATTACTAAAGTGATAACTCAAATATGTAATGTATAACTTAGCAGTAATACCATTGCACAATTATATGCGTACGTCTGTTGTACATGCACGTCTTACAAAGTGTTATACAACAACCATTGCATTATTTCAAATGTGTATACAACTTATTTAAAATGTAATATTACTGAATAATCACTATTTACTATGAATAATATATGTATACAATATTCATACAATTATGTTACTTTACAATATTATGTATTTCACTTAATTAGCTTATAAGTTCATTATAATGTGTATGTAGTATGTATTAATATGTTATAACTATTAAATGTCGATGGTACGCCATTTTCGCGCGACCGAGCAGTGTGGTAAAGACTACATATTATATAGATAGATAGATAAATAGATAGATAGAAGCGGGGAGTCAGATGATGAGAAGGTGTTGTGTCTGCGAGAATCGAGCAGTGCTAAACATGCTTACACACTCTTAACACTGAGGAAAGCTGACGACAGCGGCCAGTAAGGAGATGATGCAGTTAGCTGTCAGCAGTCCTCTCGTGAACAAAGATCTGGTAACCACACACACATATACACACATACTCACACACAGGCTCCTTAAGCTTTCCATCCATGAGGGACACACGTGACACACCCCTGCTACACCAGATTTTAGGAAAGAGAGTTTAGAAGGAGACAAGCGACCCTAGAGAGAGGTCGAGACGGAGATTAGCCTTAGAACAGAGAGAGAGAGAGAGATAGCAAGACAGGGAGGTAGCTACCCGGGACTTATACTCGTTCCGTGTGAGAGACCTGTTTAATATTTCCAAGACAAATAAAAATAGTCCCATACTATTCTTTACCTCTCCTGTCATTACATGACATTTGGTGGGAAGCTACTACAAGATGTAAAAGCCGCTCGACCACAAGTCTAAAATATACTTCTACAAGTAACTACAAAGTCTTTATGACATGACGATGGGTGGCTTGTGGAAGACCAACACCTGTTTCAGTGAAATTCAGTTGATCATTTGGGCCTTGCCTCAGCCCATGATCGAACTCGTGCCACTTCAGACAACAGACTATCTTTCCAACCACTCGCCCACCCCCCAACCCCCAAGGAGATAGTGCTCATCAAGTTCAGTATTCCTCACATTAATACTTATGCAATACATCCGTCCATCAGTTCTTGGCTGAGTCAATCAACAGACGTGCAGAATCAAAGGGATGTGTAACGGGAGGCGGCACCTCCAGTGCACTGGCACCCTCAACTTACATATGAAGAACAATGAAGATTGTTGCCTCTTGTTGCACAACGTGACGCTGTGCCGACTCTGAATATATTAGAAATGTTGGTGGACTCCATGTTCCACGCTTCATGGCCAAAAACACATTGATAAAACGAAGATGCAGGATCAAAAGGAATCACGTGGTAGTGAGAAATAGAATCGAATAATGCAAAGCAGCCACGTTTTAAATGAATGTGGTTATTGTCTTTTACTTGTCGTTAGATGATGAAATACACTCAGAAAATGGTAGTTTCCACTGTGGTATGGTGTTGGTAAATCATACTTTTGGCAAAAGTCACAGATATATGTCCTGCATACCAGTTTATTTTACTTCTGATGTATGAAATATTGAATGACAAATTAGCTCCACACATTATCAGAAATAACAGTAATTCCATCTTATGGAGAGATTATTTATTTATCACTATGTGTATTGGCCTAAGAAGAGTCCACGATTCCATCCCAGGTCACTTCTTACCATAATAAAAATTATGTTCCCTAAATTCAACAACCTCATACAGCACTCACCACAAAGGCACGCCAACAAAAGCGAAACATTTATCAATTTAAGGCCATGGCAGAGTGTGTGCAATAACAGTGGACCGGCCACACACTCGCAGTGATATATGCGATTTTACCGTTCCCACATGAAACGCATTCTCCCATTTCCAGACCACTTTGATACGTTGTACGTGGCGAGAAATTACCGTACTGTGTGTTTGAAATGTGTCAGTCATTTCTTTTTTCGAGTGGAATGTATATGTTATCGTTCTGGTTCGGTGACTGTCGTCCTATAATGTCTGCTTTTGATAGCACAGTGTCTGCTTATTCGTCAGTCCTTTTAAACATTCATAAGTCTTGCCCTCTTCTTGTCTGCCTCGAGAGTTTGCTGTCACTATAAGAATGTTTATCTTTTCCGTATAAGGTCAAAGAATCCCATGAAGCGAGGGATTCGGACAGTAGCCGACGTTTCCACGCCATAATGTGATCACTAATAACCCCTTCACGACAGGGATGTCTTTTATATTTTTTCCTCTTACTGACACATGATCTTGTTCAACTTACGAGCGTCACATACTTGGAATGGGTCTAATCAACGTTGCCTGTGTCCCTTCCAATAAAAACTATCCTGGAATAACGAGAGTAAACTAAGATGGTGTCTGCAGATCGAGACATTAATGTCATTCCTGGCCAGACTGTCTCTATTTCTCTCCTCTGCATCTCCTCCTACCCCGGTAACGCATTTGTCTACAGCAGTCGTTCTCAACCTGAGGGGCATTCCTTCCCCCTAAAGGGGGGTGTGGAATTACCATGGAGGGCGCGAGGAATCAGAAGAAAATAGAGTCCTCAGCAGTGTGTGTGTGTGTGTGTGTGTGTGTGTCACGGTGAAAACCTAATTTATAATCAGTTTTCATATTCTATATCTGCTTTTGCCTTCAAAACACGTATTAAATTTTTAGAGTCAAATGATGACAGGAAGCTGGAAGCAATGGGGGGGGGGGATGAATGGATATGTGGACCAAGGCTAAGGTGGGGAGGGGGAGCCCCCCTAAAAAAAGGCTGAGAACTATTGGTCTACAGCCTTCTCCCTTTCAGTGAGAAACACAGCATCATCAACACTGGAGATACGTGGAACATTTAATATAGGTGTCTTATCATGTCCATTCATTGTCATTAAAGCAGTTTACCTCTGTACATGAGGGAAGAAATTACTTCTCATTTACTCTTCACGTTTCGATAAACGACTCCAAAAAACGAAAGTGAGATATCAAAGCTCACCACCCCCTAACCACCACCAGAACACCGTCCCCCCTGGAAGTGAAATGGTTTTGTGGCGACCCCACCACACTCCACGTTTGGTGCACGACTTATGTAGCTCTTGTGTTAAAGGAGGGATGTAAGAGAAGAAACTTTGATTTCCCTCCGACACAGTAGAGACCAAAGCGCTTAATTATGAACCTCGCCTTTTCCTGTAATAAAGGGAGATAATTATGATCAATATACTGCCTGAACGAAGTAAGATTAGCAGCTTATCTTTGTTTGTGTCATGCGGTGTCGATGAATCACAGGAGATGAAATAAACGCTCGACTATTCATAAACTGTTTGTAAGCTTGACGTCGATGCAAAAATTTCGCTGTCTTTAGTGAGCAGATCGCCGGGAAGTAATTTGTACCGCACCCGACTTTGATGAGATAATTACCGGTACTCAGAAGAGCCAGTCACTGTTTGACACATCATGCATCTTTCTCTATATCAGCGTTCTTACAAGTGCAAAGGTGACATATAGTATAACCAGATCTAGGTGGAAATGTACGTGCAAGTAAGTAATCAGTACAAACAGATGTATACTGTACTATGCAAAACAAGAAAGAAACTTGATTTTTACAGAAAACAAGAGAGCGAATATAAACTCAAGCACTGAGAATATCACAGTGGAATAAATCGTTTAAATTTGTTTTCCCCACCAATCATAATGTACTATACAAATTGACAGCTGTGGCAAGGGGATAACTTCTATGCATATGATACAGTGGGCGTAATTACTAGTGTTGTTATTTTTCTTGCCTTTTGTGTTATTATGATGAGAAACCAGATAATATCCTTCAGCACATCCACACAATTCAACCTACAACACATCTTCAAATGGTGTACTGCATTCGTTCCTCCTCACCAGGGACCATCAACCCCGCCTGTTCAGCTTAGCCTACTCCACCTATCTCTGCTGTCTCACCTTTACACCACTTATACCAGCCACACCTTTACACCAGCCACACCTCACCTATACCACCCTTACACCCACTTTCCCAAGACTAACCTCCTCACCGTTGGACGTGTATTTTCTCCCAGGCAGGGGCGTACCTAGAGATTTGGGGGCCCGGGGGGCTAGGTTCTTTTCGGGGCCCCCCTCCTGGAGAGGGGTCCCCGCACAGAACCTAGCCCCCCTAATTCTCAAAATTTATCTAATATCTCAGCTGGGATTGTCGGGATGATAAATATATATATTTTAAAATATAAATTAAAGAGCTTATACATTTTTAAGGCTTTTTGGGGCACCACTCAATTGGGGGCCCGGGGGCAGTTTCAAACAGCCCTCAGGTACGCTACTGCTCCCAGGGCAACATTCTTCTTGGGTCAGATCTAAGAGTATGGCAATGTAATTCTCATCTTCACCCTGATTATCTATCTTACCTCACCCTCACTTCACTCACTCTCACACACCTTCACAATGGCACTTGTCCTTCAGTCTCATATTTCACTCTCACCCCTCACTCTTATACTTCCTTTTATCCATAAACTGCACTCTTATTTGTAGCATGACTATTTGGCTCCGTCATATTCACTCTGCTTTCTTCATCTTCATGCTAACTTCTAATTCATCCCCTCGCCTACTCGGTTCCTTTCCTTTTGGTTTCTACTCTCAGTGTGTCACAACCTGCATCCTCACCTTTCCTCACCTTCACACTTCAAAAGCTTCCTTTCTCTCGTATCAGCTTTCACTGCCCCACTGATTATCACCTTCATCCTCCTCTCCAATCCTATTTTCACCTTTCATCTCATACTCTTTCACTATGTTTTATCGCTCATCATTCTCACTTTCTCTCATCGTCCTCCCCTTCCCTCTCACCGCCTTCTCTCACTCCGCCTAACTCACCGGATCTAATGCCACGACTGGCCGAGTACAAATGAGGGAAAGCGGGACAGAGAATAAGGGGGTGAGAAGGGAAGAGGAAATGGACAGCAAGAAAGAGAAGATAGGCCTGGGGGAAAGGGAAATGAGGAAAACGATTGACCTGTAAGTGGGAACAAGGAGGCACCAGTAGGAAGGAAGTAGGTGTAGCATGCATGTGTATGTTTCAATTACTTCTCAGTTTTTGTTGGTGATTTTTTCGGGTAATTAAGGCGCTCCAACCGCATTGAGCCTGTGTCGGTTTATATCCAAGGGGTGTTGGGATTTACAGCTATCGTAATGCCACTCGGGACGAATGAGGCTGGTCAATCTCAGCTTAAATGTCAGGACCAACTTACCTAGCCCCGGGCTCCTACGCTTCTCATGGGGAAAACACAGGATTAGATGATGTATGTATGTATATATGATGATAATTTAATTTTCGTATAAAATCAGTGTCTGCTATTATGAGGCTGACTCATGCTTCAGAGATGGTACACTGGCTTTATATCGTGCTTAATACTACTTCGGAAAAAATAATGTACATGCAAACTATTCTGAGGTACCCATCGTAGCGGGGCCTGGAGACATGTCCCTGCAAGTTTCATTTCACCAACATCGTACAGGGAACATGAAGAAAACAAAAAAAGGAAGTAGGAGAGAAAACGAAAACAGGAATTTGAAGGCTTTCCTAAAGGTAGAGGGCTGGTTTGAAAAATGAAGAGGAACAGACTGGAAACGATGGTGTCTTAAAGGAAAGTGAGAAGGGAGGTGAAGGAAGAAGTAAAAGAGAGAGAGAGAGAGAGAGAGAGAGAGAGAGAGAGAGAGAGAGAGACAGACAGACAGACAGACAGACAGGCAGACAGAGAGAGGAGAGGGAAAAAAAAAAAAAAAAAGCAAGAGAATTAGAAAGTGGACATGACAGGAGGAAGGGCTTGGGGCGGACAGTGGAGGGGATTAGAACTGGCAGGCAGAGGAGCGGAAATGGAAGTGGAGTGGCGTGCAGAAAAGGTAGGGATGGTACCTGCGGGGAGGAGTACAATGGAGTACAAGGGAAAGGAAACAGCAAGAGACTGGTTGGTCTTTCGTGGCTGTCTGGTATAGGGAAGGTTAAAACTAACAAAACTAATCAATCAGCTAAAGACATGGAGAGAAAAACAGGAAGGCTCCCCCCCACCCACCCACCAAACCCTCCAGCCCCAGCCAACAGGAAATTGTTAGATGGACCACCATGCAACACTGAAAACTGTCATGGAAATTCTAATGAAAAGACTGAAAGGAAATTTTATTCTACACTATCTACCTGAACGGGAGAGTAACATTAAGTCAGCAATATTTATCGATGTTGCTCTGCGGTTGTATCTTCCACGCCCTTAAAAAAAAAAAAATGCTCCATAGAAATGTGTTATTTAGAAGTGATCATACTAGCCTGGGGGTCAGATGACAAGATACTTATCCAAGCGATTTTTAAAGATTAGTACTGCATCATCGTTTACTACATTTGAAGGCAGTTTGTTCTACGTATTTAAAACTCTACTAAAGAAAAAATGCTTAGCTTCATGTGACTGAAATCATTTGCCGATAATTTTATGCCCATTCCCTCTGGTATAGTCTGAGCTGCCAACTGTTAAATATTTAGCAATGGCCATATTATCGTGTCCTATGAATATTTTGAATACTTGAATTAAATCTCTTCGTGACCTCCGTTTATTGGGTAAAGAGATTCAGGGCTTCTAAAGCTCCTCGTATGGTTTGTTTCTCAATCTAGGTATCATCTTTGTCACCCTTCGCTGTACTCTCTCGTTTTTCCATGACTTTTTAATAATATGGTGACCAGAACTGAATGCAATACTCCAAGTGCAGCTGTACCAAGGAACTATGCAAAGTGAGGACGATATTTTAGGATTTATATTCAAATGCTCTACCTACGAATCCAATCAATTTATTGGCCTTTTTACACCATCTAGCCGACTCCGCACACACACACACACACACACACACGCACACACACACACACACACACACACACACATTCATAAATATTACCAGTCTGCCACAGCATTGTATAATCGTGTATCATGATCATCCACACGCACATACATCCTTTACCTTCACCAACTTTTATATAAGCAAGTGGTCAGGGTACACCAAGACTATGATCAAGAGTTTAGCGGTAATAGTAGCTGTGCTAAACCCACATAACACCA
Organism: Coenobita brevimanus; assembly: GCF_032717465.1. Lineage (NCBI taxonomy): Eukaryota > Metazoa > Arthropoda > Malacostraca > Decapoda > Coenobitidae > Coenobita > Coenobita brevimanus. The sequence goes on along the minus strand of NC_136959.1, from coordinate 28,672,524 downwards.
AGATTGCCAGGAAGTTAAAGGAGGAAGGATAAATTCACCAACTTGATTTAACTTGGTGATTCAAGCACCTTCAAGAAGAAAGTAGTACAGGATTATGATGCTAGCAGACTTTGACATCTTCCGAAAAGTCGCAAGATAGGCCACTGTACGAGAGCGACACTGATATGGGTAAAATTCTTAACAAATTACACTGTCACAGTTCACCTTTTTGCATGACCTAGGAAACCCTAAAAACTTTGTTCTTATCCCTTATTTATATGTCAAAGAGAACCGTAGGTAATGTTACTTGATGCTCATTACCCACTCTTACTTTAGAATGATCTCTTAACTTTAAATTCATCAGGGAAAGGTAATATATATCTCTATCAAGACAACGTTTTATGAGCCACTTACTTATTTTTAGATGAGCTAAGGGAATGAAACCTTTTTTTTTTTTTATGTTGTACATTACAATTTGACTTTAGGCTAAGCGCAAGAAGTTATATATATATATATATATATATATATATATATATATATATATATATATATATATATGTGTGTGTGTGTGTGTGTGTGTGTGTTATATTCCATATATTTTATTCACTCGCTTTTCAAGAGATTAAAGTATTTCCTATCTAACGCAACAAAAAATTATTGCAGATGTCTGAAATAAGGAAAACAGATCTAACACATACAAAGTCTACATAAGAAAAAAAATGTATGTCCCAGACGTGTGCATGTTAGTACGATATTCTTTACAAGTTTTAGGTTGCCACGAACCACTGGTGTAAGGCACTGACACATCACAATGACATTACTGGGCCCTGATAATGTCACTCTGCTACACTGATATCACACATTTCCTTTGTCACGTTTTGTGCCTAACTTCCTTGCCTAACTCCCTCTTTTGACTATCGTACTTCCTGCCCTCCCCTCCCCTCTCTGCCTCAGTAATTTACCTTAATCCCCGACCTCTACCTCACCCTCCTTCTGCCCTGCTCCATCCTCTCTCGTCGAATACAAAATGACGTTTGATTCTAACTGTATTACGTAGACGTCATCCACCAATGACTACAATAATGAGAAGATTTGTATATAAAAACAATGAGTTGCATTATTTTCCACACACAGATGTAATTAATATATTCAGTGCATTTAGTAAAACCAGTTGTGTGGAAAGCTTTATATTAAAGTCATAACACAGAATTGCATTCTTGTCGTAAAAGTGTGGTGTAAGAATGAAGAACCAGCCGATATATTGTATTTTACCAATATGTAATTTCCACCGACCACCCTCGGTGAAGCTATCTACGGACACCCTGCCTCAATAATCAATAATCTATATTTCTAGTCTCAGGCGTCTCCTTCCATGTCTTCTGCACTCCTACGACTCTGGAGACCATCTTAACCATAACATAGAAGTATTAAGAGATCCATGGCGAAGTTCGCATAACAAAACGCATGCAGGTGAACACGAAATACAGGCAGAATATTCGCGAGGGAATTAGTAGCATTAGATGGCAGCTTTGCATTAGGAATGATTTCTGTCAGTGTTAAAAATTAATGTTTTGCCAAGACCTAAATGTCAGTTAAAATGGTTCGTGTAAATCATGCAAAGAACAAATGGAATTATTCGTCTATCACTGTCTCCCCGCTTAATCTATGAAATATATAAATATTTTTCTTAAATAGCATTTTCCAGATAAGATCAAACGTTCAGAGACATAGATGATGCAAGAGTGATGAATGAACAAAAGCTAATACCAACTGCATCAGCATACATTAAAAGAAGTGTTAATTTACACAGAAATCAGTGATAAGAAAGAAAGGGTTATGATTTTCCCAGATCTCGCAAAGAATGAAGCGTGACAGAATAATTTTTTAACAATATTTTCCATACAACCATTTTGCCTTTCCCACGATGGCCAAAATGATCTCTCGTGATTTTCAAAAGAAGAACAAGTTTATATTAATATCACAGTCCTGTATTACTTTGTTTTGCGCAAGGGTGACTGGATCAGCAAAGAAAATCGGGTCGGTGAATTTATCTTTCCCCCATGCCTTTACCTGCCTGACAATCAGTGTGTTGCGTGGCTCAGCAAGGCTACTTATTACCACTACGCTCTTGGGGGCAGTGGTGGTGTATCCTGACCACTTGCTCAAATTTACACTGGTGAAGATAAATGACGTACGCATATGATTACTGCGCAATGATACTAGAACACTGGAGGGTATGCTGCGGAAGACTGATGATATGAGGGTTTCTGTGTAAGTATAGTGCATATGAGTAGTCGAATGGATGGGACATGGTACAAGCAAGCTCCCTCCCCTTTCCTCCATCTGCTTCCTCTGTATCTCACAACACCTTCCCCCTTCATATCCCTTCACTCCCCCGTCATACCTGATCACGGCTCGCTCAATCCCTATCAACCCTCCCTTATACCTTACTACCCCTTCCCTCTTACCCCATCACTCACTCCATCATACCCCATCGCTCACTCCATCATACCCCATCACCCTTTCCTCATACTCCATCACCCCTTCCTTCATAGTCCATCACCGCCTCCCTCACACCTGCCGGAATACCTACCTGTACAAATACCCTGGCTCATCACTTGATAAGATGAACTGCCAAACAGAGAAAATAAATGAATCAGTAAATAAAGATGGAAGATACTCGCGGCCCAATGTTCATTCCCCATGCAAGACCACACCGCTGAGGAGCTGCATAAGAAGAGGAGGGCGATGAGCGTCTTTGGTGGCTTTCCCTTTGATGACCAAACTCGGCATAGAAAACTTAAATTAGTCCCGAACAGGACGAAAAGGCTACTGGAGAGAAAAAAATCTATCTCGATGAGGAGGAAGAAAAAACGGGGAAAACTTAGATGATTATATTGTTAATGGTGAGCTGAGGTAGGATAATTGTGAGTGATTGGAGTGAGAGAGAGGCGGATGATGAAGGAAATAGAAGTGGTATAGGGTGGTGAAGAAAGGAAGCTGAGGTTAGGTATGGAATGAGTTGTAAGGCAGAGTGCAAAATAGTCAAGGAATTAAGTGGCAAAGGAAGAAGTCGAGGATTATAAGAGAAGATCATGACGGAGAGTAACTGTGTGGGCGGAGAGGGAAAGAGGGAATTGCAAGAGGAGAAATATGTACCATTATAGATAATAATATTACTAGTGACGATAATTATGGCACAAGGAAGGGAGGATTGTCAGGATCACGGATTACTCGTAGATAAATAAGTAGTAGGAACGGACTGAAGAAGACTTCAGGAAAAGGGGCCAATGAACAAAGAAATATAATAAAAAATTTTTGGTTAAAATAAAGGATTACTTTATTAATTCAGCATACGGTTTCCAGTTATCTCATGAGCAGCATATTACCTCTAGTATTTTTTTAAATACCGAGAAATTATACAAATGGGTGAATATACTCACATAATCTTTAACTATTTTAACACAATTATATACAGTACGTAGTCGGAGTATCAAGGAATGATATTCTTGGTTCTGGGGCATGGCTTTACTTTCACTTATATATTATCCACTTTCATCCATTGATTGATTTTGTGTGTGTGTGTGTATGTGTATGTGTATGTGTATGTGTATGTGTGTGTGTGTGTGTGTGTGTGTGTGTGTGTGTGTGTGTGTGTGTGTGTGTGTGTGTGTGTGTGTGTGTGTGTGTGTGTGTGTTCATTTCCTTTGTTAACATACGTAATTCTGTCTTACAAACTTGTTCCTACCATCTAGTAGCATTAAAGTATATGGAACTGTAGGATTTCATTAAAATAGCAGAGGTCTTGTTGTCAGCTCTTATTCACACAGAAAAATGTCAGGATAGTTTCGGTACAAGTGATTACCTCTCTGCTCAAGCCAACAGCGTGAACTCCCTGACTTGGCGAGGGCACTAGAAGATGTTAATTCCGAAAAACTGATTCGAACAAAAATCATGAATCGAAATACTTCAAGGTTTCATCGCTAACAAACTCTATACAATTACATATCATCAAAGAACTACAAAATGCATAACAACCATAATATATAACGGCTAGCGGCAATACACATACACACACTAACTTTATTAAATCTCACACAACACTCCCCCTGATCCTAAGGGAGATCACTATACTGAAACAGGCGAACTGGGTGACGTTCCCTTGATCCTCTCCGTGGCATCGGTCGTCCTGGGCTCTCTCCCCTGCTTTCATCAGTCACTGGATCCTTCCCTGGTCGATTCCTCCAGTTCATCTATATTGGCAGGTAGACGTATCACCAGGCTGTCGTCCTCGTTGTCAATCCAGGAATCCTGAACTTCCTGTTGCTCTTCTCGTTCCTCTCTCTGCGGTAACTGTGCTGTCACCAATCGCAAGTCACGCACATGCCGAGGCACTCCATCAACCTCAACACTCTGTGCAGAAAGTATGTCTGTAACGACTCCAACAGTGCTTTGAATGTTGCATCTTCTGGTAGGATGACGTACCCACACTCTGTCACCAACTTTGAAGGGATGTTGCAGGTACTCCGGCTGCTCACAATCTCCCACACCGTCAATTCCGAGCAATCGCACTTCATATTTGAATAACTGATTTGCTGGAGTGGAGGATGGGTAATTACTTCGTGGCATCACATTGTAGCGATAGACTGCCTTGGCTATAGAACAACCTTTCCCGGCTGCAATTGTCTTCACTGTACGATGACAACGTTCAACGATTCCATTGCCTGAAGGAACGTATGCACAGCGATATACAAGTCTCATTCCCCAGCGACTTGCAAACTCACGGAATGTTGAACTGCGAAAGCTGGTGGCGTTGTCCGTCAATAGTTCCTTCGGTGCCCCACGTTCATAAAAGACAGATTCCAGTTGTTCAACCACACGCAGTATCTTGCCGACGTAGTCTCCTCCAGATAGCATACCGCGATGGACCACAATCAACCAAGGTTAGGTAGTGTTGATCTTGGATGTGACAAACGTCCATGCCTACCCTATCCCAGCAAACCGAGACCCCAGCATCCCCTTTGCCACTTCACAGGTGCAGGGTCGATTGATTGACATTCCTTACACTGACGGACGATGTCACGCACTTGTCGTTTAGTAGTCATTGGGAAAAGACGGCGGCAAAAGTAAAGCGTCGCCTGATGCCTGGGTGCCCGCAGGTTATGTGGATGTTAGAGATGTCATCCTGTGAGGTCGATGTAATAGCCCTACACACTAGTTGGGCACGCGGAGGGGACAACCACTTGCTTGGCACCCTGGTTAGTGCGTCAGCCTTATTCTCAGCAGAGGTAACAAACTTCACTTCCAATTGCACGCCATACTCAGAAACCACATTCCTTATAGTTTCCAGACGCCGTCGAATCAGCATTTCACTGGCAGCCTTTCGTTTTCAAACGTGATCTTCCTGTCAGCGAATCCGTGACCCAGTGAAACACTGTCCTCGAATCTGTCATCAGGCAAACCTTTACCACCTTCCAGGCTACAGCCAAATTCACACCCCGTAGTACAGCATCCAATTCAGCCAAATTGATGTGGGAACACTCATCTTGCCGCAGCCAGGAAGCATCTTCAACTACATAGCCATCCACCACCAACATGGCTCCAATAGCAAGTGAACTGGCGTCCACCCACACGACAGCTTCACTACCACTAATATCCCAACGGCCATGAGCTGGATCCGCAGATTTCACTCGCTGTACAGTTTCAACAAGCATAGAATGTAACTCCGCATCATCGATTTCGGTGTCCCAAGAGGTAGTGAGTGCATTGGCTCTCCTTTTCAGATATGAAGCTGCCACCCGTAACCATCCACAAACGGGCAAATGGCCTGTGAGGCGCCCACACAAGGAAAACACCGAACGTCTCGTAATCTTCTTAGGAATCTCACCGACGTCGTTATCCCGTCGCCAGAAGAGACCCTGTCGCTCCCCCCAGACCCTCATACCCAAAACTCTGGCTCCCTTGGATACCTGCTCAGCCGCCTTGCAGACCAGACCGTAATGATTGAGATGGGTTTCCACATCAGCTGCAGACGCCATTCTCTGATCCACCAGTATGTCGTCTAAGTATGGAGAAGTTGCTTGATTAACTCTTTCGTCCCAGCTCAATGCAGCGCTCAAGACTCGTTTCATAACTAAGGGCGCAATGCTTGACCCAAATCCCAATCTCGTCAGACAGTACCTTTGTCCCTTAAACACAACAGTCTGGTATGGCCACAATGCACTGTCCACATGAATTTGAAGGTAGGCCTTACGTAGGGTCTATGAGTCCGACATCTTTGTCCACAGCGACGCCACTCTCTTATCTTCTCGCAGCATACGTTCTGCGTCTGCTGGCTGTGTGTGGATTAAGATAGGAATTCAGCTCCCGAAAAGTCAGAGCACAGGGCGTACCTTACTTCCCTTATTCTGTTGGATAACAGCCATTAGTGGAATTGTCCCTTAGCTGGTCCATGAAGTGTCTCATCGTAGGGGATTAACCAACCATCCTCAATCCACTGCAACAGTTCACGCTCATATTCGTCACGAACATCAGGCTGAATCCGGTACTCTGTAGTAGTATTCACAAGACATGGGTTTTCCTGAGTTATTACACCACTTCCAAGACACTGTCCACTTCTTTGTTGCTGCCTCACCAAGTCACTGTAAAATCCCTCTCATCAATGATGTGGTCTGTTGGTGCTGCCACCATAACAGACTGCACAGATTCATCAACACCAAACTTGCATCGTTAGGTGCTCGTACGGATTTACCCCCTTGAAAGCACGTATGCCATTCATACCAAGGATGAAGCTGAAGTTCCGTGGCCTAGTGGACACCATAACACCTCCGGGTGACACAGCCCCAGACGGCAGCTGGACGCATATACCAACCGATCCTTCACACAAATATTGCTCACCGCTCATCGTTGTCACACTCAATTTATTTTTTCGTCCAATTGGAACACACCGACACATGTGCAATACTCTTCATTAACCGGTGTCCACTAGTGTGTCGCAACTCACACCATCTACAATAAACCGAGTTTGTGGCAGAGCGCCCATCACTGCTGCGTTGGAGAGGAAATGGCGCTAATACCACCTCTCCCAGTGAAGTTTCCCGAGCATGCTGAAGCAATGTGTCCCCCGGCCGCCACAGAGGAAACATGAGACGGTGGTCGATGCGCCCACTCCTACGTCCTTCACGCCAGGCCAAGCAGTCACGGGCATAGCCGTTCGATATCCACAACTTCGGCAGGCCACAGTGCTGTCTCACCCTCAGAATGTGCAGGTCTAAGCGCTGGCTTTCCTGCCACGCTGTCAACATGCATCATCCGCCAACACAGCCTGAGCTCTTTTCAAAATCTGGCCAATATCCATTGCCTCAATGCGTGAACCAGCTCGTAAAGTGCAACAGACAGCATCAGATAGACCAAATCACAAAGGCACAAGCAAAGGCTGGTGTCAGGCATACACTCCAAACAACCCTGCCAGACGGCGCAAATCAACAAGGTACACATCCACTGGTTCTGTCGCCCAACTTTCGAGTGATGAGTTGCTCAGCAAGCACGAAACATGGTCGACTGCAAATGCAGAAACAAGCGCCTCTTTAATCTTCTTGTAGATAAGTCGGTCAGGTACTGCTCAACTGCTGGTAAACCGCAAATGCTCCGCCAGTAAGCCTTAGCGGGACGATGTTGTGCAATTCCGAAATCCCACGTAGACTGCACACCAACTCCAACTTGTCCAGCCATTCACTCACACCGTGCGACCAGTCCGGTGAACTCGAGGGAATCAGCCGTAGATCCATAGGCAGACTGTCTGTAGGGGTCGTATGGGCAGTGGTGTCTTCTTTTTCAGATATGCCTGGGCTAGCTTGTAAGATTTCATTAAAATAGCAGAGGTGCTTGTTGTCAGCTCTTATTTTTCAGAAAAATGTCGGGATAGTCTCGGTACAAGTGATTACCTCTCTGCTCAAGCCAACAGCGTGAACTCCCTGACTTGGCGAGGGCACTAGAAGATGTTAATTCCGAAAAACTGATTCGAACAAAAAATCATGAATCGAAATACTTCAAGGTTTTTCATCGCTAACAAACTCTATACAATTGCATATCATCAAAGAACTACAAAATGCATAACAACCATAATATATAACGGCTAACTGCAATACACATACACACACTAACTTTATTAAATCTCACACAACAGGAACATCGGATAGCTTAAATCTAGACAATGCCCATCTCGATGATTTGGACCAGAGACAAGTTGTGGGCAATCTGAACCATTTGCAAAGACCAAAGACACACATTGCACATCTTGGTCTGGCGCTTTATAACGGCAAAAACTTGCACACACACACACACACATACACACACACACACACACACACACACACACACACACACACACACACACACACACACACACACACACACACACACACACACACACACACACATTAAACTACCGATCAATCACACGAGTTCATCCTCTACCACTTCGCGACTCCGGGCAGGATCGACAGACCTTGCAGACCTGGAAAAAATAAGAGAGTCTGAGTAACTGAAAGAGGTAGGCAGAGTGTACCAAGCGTTGGTCTATGTCAGTGCCGGATCATTTACAGGCTGCCCGCCTGTGTAAGGTACTGACTCACCATAATGACAAATTCGGCCCTTTAAAATGTCACTCAGCTGCAATGCTGTATCTCATTTCCTTGTCACACTTTATGTCTAGCTACTTCTTTCCCCCAATCTCATATTCTGCCTCTCTCCCTCTGCTTAACTACTTTGACTTAACCCTCTACTCACTGTACCCATGCATCAACCTTTTTTTTTTTTCGAGTACAGTGACGTAGAGTATTTTCACTTAAATAATGTAGTTACTATCCACTTGTGACCACAGTCATGAGAAGTATCTGTACCAAAACGTAAATATTATAATTTTACTCACAGCCATGCTGAATATATTTAGTGCTGTCTGGAAATCCAGGCGTGTACAATCTGTATATTCTTTTATTAATATTAAAACACTGCCTTTAATATCATACAAAATTATGTCAATGTGGTGTGAGAGTGAGGAACTGCCAGATATATTTTACCAATATGTAATTTCCTTCGACCACCAGTCGGTGAGCCTATCTCCAAATACTCTGCCTCAATAATCAGTAATCTATACTTCCTAATTTCAATCGGTTCCTTCCTGTCCATATAGTCCTGCCAGCCTCCTCATCACTTTCTTTTTCCCCCTAGTCCTCATCTGGACGTACAGAGCAATGCCTTGAGTATTATCTGTAATATATCAAAGTAAGTAAGGATTTGGGCTACCGTTAACGTTGCTCATGTATACACATACACATTATCTATCTGTCTATCTATCTATATCTATCTATCTATCTATCTGTATAGGTAGATAGATTGATAGATATATTTTAGCCTCAAACTAACGTGTTGATAACGTGTTTAATACTTTTGATTTGCCAGCTTTGACTGTGTAAATATTGATGGGATACCACACAAGCTCCTTGATATGTGTCGGTCGGGTATTCCCCACTATAAACCGATTTCTGGGAGGTTCAACGCATTGTGTTTCTGTAGTTGTAGTAGGTCCATCAATGTTTACTCAGGCCTACCCGGAGGAAATGTTGGGGGTCATTATCTATCTATCTATCTATTGCCAGACGCCTTAATCCCTTACGGGGTGGCCACAAACAAATCATACTCCATATCGCCCTTTCCCCCGCCATTTCACTGCCTTGCTCCCAACTCACACACCCCCTCTCTCCCTTATACTTCTCCACTCCATCCCTCCACATCAATTATAATTTCTCATTCAAACTAAGGACAAGTTTTATGGTTTCTATCACTTTTCTTCCAAATCTCGTCAGTCTGTTTTCGAATCTTTTAGTGATTTGCGAATGATATTCAAATGGTGTAGGGACTGGGATATGAAAAGCAACCCAGCAAAAAAGAGTATACTGTAACTGTCAGTCTTCCTCGTTCTCAATCTCCCTCTCATGGCATATTTGGAATAACTGTAGGTGGGTATATTGTGTTGGGGATTCTATCTATCTATCTATCTATTGCCAGACGCCTCAATCCCGTTTGGGGTGGCCACAAACAAATCGCCTCCAAGTCGCCCTGTCCCCCCGCCATTTCACTGCCCTGCTCCCAACTCACGCCCCCCTCTCTCATATACCTCTCCATCCCATCCCTCCGTCTCATCCTCGGCCTCCCTCTCCCTCTTCCCCCCCTCCACCTCGCTCTCACTCTCTTCGTCAGTCTTTCACCCTCCATCCTCTCCACATGGCCAAACCACCTCTGTGTGTTCCTCATAACGCTTCCTATCACATCCACATCCACACCACACCGCTCCCCCATATCCTCATTCGACAGCCTGTCTCTTCATGTGACTCCACAGGCTCCTCTGGGGTTCTAAGACCTGCTTTTTTTTTTTTTTTGTCCAATATAAACATTTGAAAAAGTTATGTTCACTCACTGGTTTGAACGACTATTAAAAAGTCTGGAACAATCAAACCATACAGAAGTTTCGATGAATAATCCATTTCAGTCACTTGTTTTTGGTGCTTTGTCATCCGCCTCTGCCTGTCATTTAACATTTGTCTACAGGTTCTTTATGACTACCAGGCTTCTGTGTGGTGGTTAAATTTTGTGTGATTTTGAACACCGTCGCCCTGTTAGCTCTCAGTACATGCTGTATGAGAGCTACTTACTCAACTCATGTTGTGCATGACTGTCTCCATATCATCTATGCACATTGCCTTCCATATCGACCCGGTTCTCATCAACGCAGCATCAGTTATCGCTTCGTTATGAAAGGTGCGTCCTTGCCAGAACTGTTGGTTTCTGGAATTTCATTGATCATAACAGGTGCAGGGAATCTAGCATGAGCATTTTCAAATCTATTACCACTCTCTTTTGCTCATGGGACATTTTTTTTTTTTAATCATTATTTTCCGTCGGTTTTATTATATATGGTTTAGAGGTTCTTCAGCCTCTGTGATGGTATGGATTGTGTTTGTTTTTGTTATGATTAGAAAAGGATCATGGAGAATGTATATCAAAAGGGCAAATAGGTCCTTTGGAAAAAAAATTGGTCTATGAAAAAAATAACTATCTATCTATTGGCAGACGCCATAATCCCATAAGCGGTGGCCGTATGACTTTGAGCTAGTTGCTTTACGGGGAGGGGCATTAACCCTCCACCAACCCACTTGCTGACATGTAGGAACACGTATCGGTTGGTTATATGGTTACTACCCAGCGTTGTAAATGGTTTCCTGGCTTACAGGAAACCATCTGGCTTGTTGCTCAATGTAAAGCCACCCTGAACAGGAAAGAAGAGTAATAAAATGTGACAGGAAAGATGGGAGAAAAAGGAAGAGAAGAGGGCAGACACAGAAAATAGTGATAAAGGTGAGGGACGAAGTAGGCAACACTACATCAAGTGAGTGGAAAAAATAAATCCGGGGTGTAAAATAGGCCATAAGTAAAAATGAGTTTATGTTGGTGGATTGGTCCATGTGAAGAAGAAGGTCTGTTGGAAAAAAATGGTCCCTATGAAAAATATCTCTATGAGCGAAAACAGGAATATAGATAAAAAGGTCCGCGGGTTAAAAATGACAGCTGGATGCAATATGTACTGCTGTCAACATTCTCTCTCTCTCTCTCTCTCTCTCTCTCTCAAAAATTTTATCTAGAGCACACTCGTTGTAGAGTAAACCAAGATAGTTCAACCCCAGAAGTAATTTCGGCGATTAGGCAGCATCACCGATTTAAAATCTCCAAATCCACCTGTCTCTCTCTCTCTCTCTCACTCTCTCTCATACTTGCAAATGTGGTCACTGCTTTATTCTGCTCTGTTTCTCGGTCTGCTGAGTTTCTCATGCTGTAATTTGAGATCCAGTTATGTGTCTCCTAATGTCAGCTTCCTCTAGATTTCGACTTGTATTATTACCTATCCCTGTTACGTATATTTCATGCAATAACACATACGATTTACTTTCCTACTGCCATTTTCCAGGACAAAGAACGTAACAAGTGGGTGACTTACAAT
>NC_136959.1:28628045-28660393 GCF_032717465.1 Coenobita brevimanus | reverse complement strand
ATTTTCAATCTATTATCATCTTATATAGGTCACATTAAAATTCTTATGTCGACTAGCCGGCTAGGATGAGAGTAAAGGTTAATAAAGTGAGCTGTAATTTTTAGAAGTCTGCTTACCACCTCCCAAGCCTACCTCTGCACTCCCAGTCTGTCTTACCACCCACAGCCTGCCTCGCCACCCCCAACCTGCCTTACCACCCCCAGCCTGCCTCATCACCGCCAGTCTGCCTCACCACCCCAGTCTGCCTCACCACTCCCAGCCTGCCTCACCACCCCATCGTGCCTCACCACCCCCAGCCTGCCTCATCACCCCAGCCTGCCTCACCATCCCCAACCTGCCTCACCACCCCCAGCCTGCTTCACCAACCCAGCCTGCCTCACCACTCCAGCCTTCCTCACCACCCCCAGCCTGCCTCACCACCCCCAGCCTTCCTCACCACACCATCCTGCCTCACTACCCCAACCTGCCTCACTACCCCAACCTGCCTCACCACCCCCACCTGCCTCACCACCCCCACCTGCCTCACCACCCCATCCTGCCTCACCACCCCCAGCCTTCCTTACCACCCCATCCTGCCTCATTACCCCCACCTGCCTCACCACTCCATCCTGCCACACCATCGCCAACCTGCCTTGCCTGCCTCACCACCCCCATCCTGTCTCAACACTCCATCCTGTCTCACCACCCCATCCTGCCTCACCACCCCATCCTGCCTCGCCATCGCCAACCAGCCTCGCCTGCCTCACCACCCCCAGTCTTCCCAAATGCATACCGGTAAATGATCTACAGAAAAACAGAACGTGTGCTCAAAGATCGAAGGGGTTGTTTGACGCTTTTCATTTACTCCTGTGTGGGGCAGGGCAGGGCAGGGCAGGGCAGGGCAAGGCAAGGCAGGACAGGACAGGATAGGGCAGGGCAAGGCAAGGCAGGGCAGGGCAGGGCAGGGCGGGGTATGACATTGTAAGGCAAGCTAAATGACGGTAGAGCAAGTTGAGGCAAGGCAGGGAAGGGCAGAATGGGACAGGGTAAGGTGGAGTAGAGTGGGACAAGGTAGGACAGAAGAGGGAACGGCATTGCAAGGTGGGGGTGCGTGGGGCAGGGCAGTATGGAGTACGGCAGGATGGGGCAGGGCAAAGAAGAGTAGGGTGGAGGGTGACAGAAAAGGGTGAGGCAGGACAGTGTGGGTCAGGGCAGGGTGAGGCAGCGTAGGGAACGTCAAGGTAGAGTGCAGTAGGACAGAGAAGGGTGGGACAGCGTAGGGCGGGACAAGGTAAGGTGGAGTAGGACAGAGAAGGGTGAGGCAGGGCAGAGTGAAGTAGCGTAGGACACATCAAGGTACGCTGGAGTAGGATAGAGAAGGGTGGGGCAGTTTTTGATGAGGCAGCAGCGCAGGGCGGGGCAAGGTAGGGTGGGACAAAATGGGACTGTGTATGACAGTGTAGGGTAGGGCAGAGCAAAGCAGGGTAGAAAAGGTTGGGGCAGGGCAGGGTAGAGTGGACAGGGTGAGAGATGCACAGGGCAGGGTGTGGCAGGGAGGAGCAAGTAGGAGATGCCATGGCAGGGCAGGACAGGTCATAGTGTGGTGCAGCAGGGAAGGGCAGGGCAAGGTATGGCAGGGCATGGCAGGGCAGAACAGGGTCCAGATATAACCTCCACGACAAAACAAAGGAAAACAGTTGGGGACATTCAGGCTCTCTCTCTCTCTCTCTCTCTCATAACCTCCAGGACAAAACAAAGGATAGCAGTTGGGGACATTCAGTCTCTCTCTCTCTCTCTCTCTCTCTCTCTCTCTCTCTCTCTCTCTCTCTCTCTCTCCAGTACCTGTACACCAGGAAGTATACTGAATCTAGGCTCTCTTGTATATTGTTGCTGGATGTATTTTCTGTGTGTGAATTCGTGTACTTACATTAAAAATCAGTTACATACCACTAACACAACAGAAATACATCAAAGTTACATACAAATTCGTTGTAAATAAAGGCTGTTGAGTGTCTGTTGAATGTACAGTATATTCTGAATAGATTTGTATGAGGAGTGTTATTCGTTCTTAATTACAGAAATAACTGACTGAAACATTTTTTTTTGTAGCTCATCATGTCAACAATTTACAATGCTTGTTGAAAAACAATGTCTATCAACGGAATTAGGCTTCTTTGTCCATTGACGTAGTAAATTTTTTATTCTAATTATCACCAGACGAGTCTATACATTTTTGGAAAGACTTGTCGAACTACAGCAATCCAGTGGTAGTCTGGAAAATATACTCGTATTTATATACGTGGCTATCCACACACCATCAACAGTGGCACAACCAGTATATTGTAATTTTCCACTATAACTGAATAGCCTGTATCAATCTTGCCCCCTCTGACCTATTGCTTAGTGAAATAGTAATCCATCGTAGCTCACCGTTTTCTTAGGTGTCATACCTACAGCACAGCTGGTATCCTGCCTGCAGTTTCCTGTCATTCAATCTACACGTTGTCGTTCTGTTTCTTTTACTATCCATATTTACCTGCATCTTGAGAGTACCTTAATCGTGTTGATTGTTTTGCCCTCCTTCGTCCATTGTCTTTAACCTGAACTACCTTCTTTGACCCCCTCCCCTTCTCCCATGAAAAGGTCTACTTTACATGATAAGGACAGAAACTTCCAGCACAAAAATATAATTTTTATAATGCAGTGCACGCGGGAGAGGGGGTTCTGCATCACTTTTAGCAATAGCCAGTCTTTCTCCCTATTTGGCAGACGCACCGCACACACACACACACACACACACACACACACACACATACATATATATATATATATATATATATATATATATATATATATATATATATATATATATATATATATATCAATCATTTCCTGTGGCACCCTCGGGGATGCATAGGGCCTCGATGAACTCACACACCACCACATCCTATCTTGTGCTAATTCCTCAAGATCTCCCCAACACTCATCTCCAGCTTCCCGTCTCATTGTCCTCACCCACGTCTCTTTTGGCCTTCCTCTACCTCTCCTACCAAGTGCCACCCACCCTGGTGTACCTCGCAATCATTCCCTGTCTCCTATACACATGTCCTAGCCACTTCCATCGTGAGAATCTAACATATTCATCGATCGGCTGCACTCCCGTTATTTCTCTAATTCTACCATTTGGTATCCTTTTCCCACCACTTAACTCCTAATATTCTTCTAAGTGCTTTATTTTCAAACACCAAGAATTTATTTTCCATAGTCACTGTGCTGTACCAAGACTCGTGTCCATAAATTAAGATACTCCTAACCACACCTTATAAATTTTGATTTTTGTATGCACAGAGAAATTGTTATTATTCCAAATATTTTTAAGTACTCCCATTGCCTGATTAGCCTTCTTTAACCTTTCCTGGAATTCAAAGTTCAAAGAACCATCCTTGGCTAAATAAGTACCTAAATATTTAAACCTATCAACTTGCTTTACAACCATACCTTCAATTACACATTCCTGCGCATTTTCCATATTCATATTGATTATTTCAGTTTTTCCACAATTAATAACCAAACCCACCTTGCGACCTTCACTCACCAAACAGTCCAACACTCCCTGCATCTCTTCTGGCCCATCACAAATCAAAACTATATCATCTGCATAATCTAAATCCAAAAGTTTCCTGTTCTCTCTCCCAAAAGTATACCTGCACCGGTTTCTGTTCCAACGCGTTTCATAATGTAATCAATGACCAATATAAATAGTAAAGGCGATAGAACACCACCTTGAATTACTCCGGACTTGACTTCAAACGAATCACTAAGACAACCATCAACCATCACTTTACAAAATGTGTCCTCATGCATGTTCATAATGACCCTCACAAACTCCTCTGGTATTCCATAATGTCTCATGATCTTCCCCATAGTCTCTCTCGAAACACTATCAAAAGCCTTTTCATAATCAACAAAACAAAGACTTAACGGTACTCTCATTTCATTAACTTGCTGCATCAAATGCCTAACTATAAAGATCTGATCATTGCAACCACGTCCCTTTCTAAAACTAGCCTGTTCATCCCTCAGAATACCCTATATATATATATATATATATATATATATATATATATACACACACACAAAGGAAGGACAGATCGAGAGAGCTGAGGGTATTACCAGCTTGAACATCACTTGCAGTGCAAATCTATTTCAGTCTGACACGAGCAGGGGAATGCTGTGTGTGTGTGTGTGTGTGTGTGTGTGTGTGTGTACGTTACATCAAAGTTTAGGAGGAAGACAAACATTTCGAGAGAGTGAAACAGCACAACACACACACACACACACACACACACACACACACACACACACACACACACACACACACACACACACACACACGCGCACACACACACACACACACACACACACACACACACACACACACACACATACACACACACACACACACACACACACACACACACACACATACACACACGAACAGCAAAGGCAAACTCACGCAAGAGAAAACTACTTGCTTTCAGTGTTAAGTTAGGGAAGGTAAACAGGTTGACAAAGTTAAATGAATGAAACTAGATTCTACTTGCAAATTGGGTCAAACTCATCCAGAGAGAGAGAGAAAGAGAGAAGAGAGAGAGAGAGAGCAAATCGCTGACCAGCCACTGAATAGAATCGGGCTGAGAGCTCTGGTGTACTTTTATTCCACAGGTAAACGCTGACTGATGCAAATAAATACTCTCTCTCTCTCTCTCTCTCTCTCTCTCTCTCTCTCTCTCTTTCTCGTATATGAAGTGCTGAGGTTCTCTTCAAAAGCGTTTTAGCCACCTTTGAACAGACGAAGCAACACCATCTAAGTTACTACGCATTATATTAATAAAACTCGTCATGCAAACTGTTGGCGGTCTACCATCCACTCACATGATGTACTGCAACTTTCAGATGACTAATGATCGACTAGACAACTGGTACTTGTTATTCCAGCACCAACTACGTTATTTTTTTAGAGGCACACGTGGAGTTAAATAGAGAGACAGTTGACAAATGAGGAAGTGGAAGAGCGTTTGTTGTTGATATGGATGCAATGGAAAGAATTTGATGAATTACCTTCAGATGTATTGAATATTTCCTTTTTACCAAAGACGTAAAGAGGAGGGGAAAACAAATTATTAAAAAATCCATACACCAGATTATAGGTGTCCTCCATTCATAAAAAAATCTGTATAAGTTTGACTTGAACTGCTGTTGGCTGAAGTTTGGGGGAAAACTAATCTGAGGATGCGAGTTCCAAAGAGAAGCAGTTCTGCTAGGCAGAAGTGTTGGAATATGGCAGTGTGACAGTCCAGTCATGAACGCTACTAGATGCCCGTGTAGCACGGGAGATGATGTGGAAAGGTGTCACAATGGATGCAACTTCGTCTGAGCATTTGCCATAAAACTATTAGTAAAATTATGCAAGGGAAGCAATACTTCATCTTACTTGTAGGGGAGGTAGTTCATTTGTAATTGCTAGATTACTAAAAATTTTACAGCTTTGTTCTGAATTTTGTCCAGTTGCTTTAATGCAACCTTTCCACACAGGGGTGAGCAATATTCCAGCTGAGAGCTCACTTTATTCTTGCAGATTATGGCCAACTGCTCGTCAGTGAAGAAGTTACGGATTTTATACAATAAACCAAGTTTCTTTGAAGCAGTTTTAGCAAGTGATCTTATACGAGAGGTTCAACCTAGGGTATTGTTAAGTGAAACACCGAGAATTTCTGTACTAATAGATACAGGAGTACTGGTTGCATTGAAGGTAATATAGGGATTAGGCAATATCTGTCTATTAGCAAAGTGTATAAAATCTGGTTTTCCTGGCACTGAATGAGACAATGTTATTTTATCCCCATTCAGTTATCTTAGATAGTCTTGATTTATGGAGATTGCTGTACTGCATTGGTAGTTAGAAATATTTGTGAATGGGTGTTTAAGTGTAAAGGAACTGTGAAGTGTTGAGTCATCTGCATATAAGTGAACGGGGTTATGGATGACAGACAACAGATCATTAATAATAATTAGGAATAGGGTCGGAGCCAGGACTGATCTTTGTGGCACGCCGGCATTAACTGAGTGGAAATTGGAATACACAACATCAGCATTTATCTCTCTTTGCTGGCATATGAGGAAATCATTGGTTCAGATGATGGGCTGTGGCAAGGGAGTTTGGATAGCAGGGAACGGTGCCACACTTTTTTCTGAAAGAATGTGGAGAGAATGTAAGTTGAGAGTTTGACTAGGGAAGTGCATGTGAGTGAGGTGGTGTGAGGGAGGGAAAGGGAAGACTGAAGAAGAGAATGAAGGCTGAGATAGGGAGCTTTGTGAGTGATGGGGACGTGTGCTGCAGTGAGGGTAGTCTGGTGGCAGAGGGCAGAATGATTTGGATGCGATTCGTTTGTGGTTACCTCTTCCAGGACTAACACGTCCGGTCGTGGATAGGTAGATATATAAACAGAGGCTTACTACATTGTGTGATATCCATATTGTCAGTTGGACGCCTTGCGGCCCAGTGTATTAAGGCCCTAAAACTAGCTGGGGTACTTAAGCTTTTGCGTTCGAGGGCTGGTTGGGGTAAAATGCTCACCTGGTGCCACGCATATCATAGCTCGTGGATACTCTTTGCATTCCTGACATCACGTGTACTTGTTTCACTCTATCTGAATTACCAAATTATTTGAATGCTGATCCGCTGAGTTTGACGTTTTTGAGCTAGGTACGAGTAAGTAGGATCCTTTGTACACATGATATTTCCAAAAGAAATTTGCAGAAGTCTGTCCGGTTGACTGTGTCTAAAGCTTTCGTCTGGTCAGTGAGCACAAGGTCCATTTCTTTTGAGCTTGCCTTCGAAGGAAAAGCACGTCCAATTTTGATCTGTTGCCACGAAATTCACATTGAGGTGCAGGATCAACCTTGTCTTCGAATTTATAGATCCTCTCCATCAACACTCACGCAAACACTTTCCCAGAAACTCTTGAGACTTATATTCCCATGTGTATATAACACACTTGTCGATCACATTTACCTGAGTACAGAGTTATGAGGTTTGCATCGTGCATGTTCTGTAGCACAGTTACTTCCCCCCTACACTTTATAAGGAGTCTGTACACTCGGTCACAAAAGTATCGGTGCACAACATCCGTGAAACATTTGGGACCACAGAACGAAGGTCACTGAAATATTAGTATCCGACCTACCACACGTTGGTAGCCCTGATGTCGGGAGGTGTTATATATCGCCAACTAGCAATATCCTTTTGCAAACATATACTGTAGCAAATGTAATGTTTATATAGACAGACACTGATGATACACAATGAGACGTTGGTAATGTCAGCAGTTGTTCGAATCTTTTCGGTAGGCATCGCACCCCCTGTGCACCGATACTTTTTTGATCGAGTGTACATGTGAGAAAGTGATCACATTTTTTTTTCCCTTCAGGCATTTCAGTACTTCAGCTGGGATGCCATCATTCCCAGGAGCCATGATTTGGATGGCAAGATTATGCGACTGTAGACTGATTCAGAGGAACAAACGCATAATGTGTACACAGAACAGGTGGCAAGGGCAGCACTGAGGACGTGGGAGTTTAGTGCATTGTTAGAGGGCCACAGTTGAAAGTACAAAGGCAAAGAACGATTGACACGTGAGTACAAAGGTAACCCATCACTTCACAGTTATGATGCAATTTTTTTTCTGACAAAGAACGTAATAAATGCTGCTCACTGTAACACTCACACCCAACCATTGCTCAAAGGATCGAACATTCGACTTTTCCCTGTGACGTTGACGCTGGGCAGGTTGTTGTTAAAACTGAATTATTTTATCACTGTCTGATCCTCAGCTCTCCCACGAAGTCTGATCCAAATCTGATGAAAACTGTTCGAGTTGACTTTACCATGTGAGTTTGACCTCTGACCTATTGTTCTGAAATCTAATCTGATAATTCTTGTCTGACCCTTAACACTTCCAACAAGTTCGGTTCACATCGAATAAATCCTGTTTTAGTTAAACTATCGAACGTTTGACACCGACCTGTGGCACTGCCCTTAGATTGTTTACTTTCAAAATGGAATCACTTCGTTCTTGAAATACTTCCAGCCCTCCCACCATGTGGTTAAAATCCGATCAAGACTGTTTCAGTCGACCTTTGCTGTGTGACCTTGTTTTTTGAACCTACTGTCTTAAACCCCTTTGAAGATCCCTCAACACTTCCACCAAGTTTTGTTTGAATCAGATAAAACCGTTTGAGTTATTTTGCTAAGACACTAACAGAATGACACACACAATGTCGGGTAAAACAATACTCCTCACCGCTTTCAGGGAGAGTGGATGTAATTACCCTGATGTTCTATCCACTCATACACTGTTGATTCCACCTTCACTTTCCATTCGCTTCTCGCAGTGTTCATCTCAGGAGTTACATCAACAAACAAGGGATGAGGCTATGGCAATCCTAATGTCTGACTTGGCTTGCATCTCTGATTGAGGTACAACTAATCTTGTTGCTTTTAATGCAACAAAAACCCAGTTTTTACAGTTTTCGACCCGTCAAAGTCTTCTTTACGACTATCCTCCAATTGTTAACAATATCCAACTCAATCCTGTATCACTCCTGAACATACTTGGGGTTTCATTCTCTAGAGATTTATCTTGGAAAGTCCACATTAACTCTCATGTAAAATCTGCTTCCAAGAGATTAGGTGTGCTAAGCAGACTCCATGCCTTCTTCACTCCTACACAGTTGTTGACTTTATGCAGGGGTTTTATTTGCCCCTGTGCACAGCTCTTCTTAACAAGGAGGAGTCAAAGGATTTTCGTCTAACTCTCTTCCTCTTCCTGGCTCCCTTCAACCCGAGTCTCTTTGCCGCACTGTTGCATCTTTCTCTCTTTTCTTTTACTACTTCCAGAGGCCACTGCTCCTCTGAACTGTGTGACCTTGTATCCCTCTACCAAGTGCGGCTGTTGCATAGTGCACCTGTCTAGCATGCAAACTCTCATCCCATTTCTGTTCAACTGTCTAATGCAAAAGTGAACCATTACTCTCTCAATCCTTCATGCTCACAACAGCTTGCAGGCAACTCTGAAACTAACTTACTCTGTCTGTATTTCCTACTGCCTATGATCTCCAGTCTTTTAACGCAGTGTGTCCAGGCATCTCGAAATGAATGGATCTTGAATTTGGCTCTCGGTTATTGTTCTTTTCTTGGAAGGAACAATTCTGCTGGCTTTTGGCCTTTGTCTCCTTCTTCCTTTCATTTAAAAAAAGACCACAAGAAACATTTACGGGAAAAAAATATATATTTTTTTTTGTATCGATCACCTATATTGTGACTTTGAAATGAAGAGAGAGTTCATATTAGAAGTTCTAATGGATGATACAGCTGGCCAAAGTCCACTCACAACCACTCCTTTGCCGGTCAAAATACACACACCAAAACTACTATTGCATTAGCTCTGATTGGTCGTACATTATTCCCAACATCTTGATGACAAGGTTTCCTTACCGTGGTCACAGTCCCGGCTTATGACTGGGAAAGATCAAGGATATATGTAGGTCATTACTATACAAAATGATAGACCACTGATGGCACACTTCGCCAGGCTGTTGATGTATATACGCTGGTAACGTGAGAGTGCGTGTGTGCAAGGGGAGTAAGGAGGGCGCGGGCTGGGAGAGGATATACACAGCAAAAACTTGCCTTATACAGTTTGGTACCGATCACAGCACTCGGGAGGTGAAGAGAGTAGATTCTGTTCGTAGGACTGTGTTATACTTTATTCATTCGTGAAGTGAAAGTCACAATGGTCTTCGAAAACACTAAGAAATTTGAGGTTTAGAAAAACTGTCCTTTCGTGACTGTCTTTGGGTGTGGTCACAGTGATAACACGCTGTCTGGATCATTGCTGTATACCGTGTCAGTGCTGCTGAGTATAAAGTGGGAAATGGAAACCGTATTATGCAGATATATTTGTTGGTAAATGATTATGTAACAACTGCCAAGATTATTGAAACATGAAATAAACACATAAGTTGCAATGAGTCAGCAACTTGACAGTATGATGTATAGCACCCGAGAGCGCCCATGATTGTCGCTACTGCAACGTCAATACAGTATAGACTTCATGTTCTAAAGTAATCCTGTCTCCGCTTTTGAAACACCAGGAAACTGTCGCATTCTTGTTTTCTTCACAGTAATTTTAAACAGTATCGATGGCATCCTACAGCACCAGGAGACAACTGAAAGGTGTGAACACAAGGTAATGCGGCAGTTATCACAAGGCGGTCTTCTTCGCTACAATATCGGTGGCATCTCATAGTACAGGTGAGAAATGATTTGGTAGGTACGAAGATAGGTGGCAAGTAGGTATGTAGCACAGAGTTGGGTAGGTAGGTATGCAGTTAGCAGGGGGGTATGCAAGTAGGTAGGTGGGATAGCAGGCAAGGAAGGAGGTACGAAGTAGTAAGGAGATAGGTAGTCAAGAAGGTAGGGTGAGAAGTGGGTAGGTAAGTAGGTCGGAAGTGTGATGGGAAGGTAGGTAGATAGGTAAACAGGTAGGTTAGTACGTTGCCAGAGACATAGGTATGGAAGTAGGTTAGCAAGGAGGAAAGTAATTAGGTAGGTGGGCAGGAAGGAAAGAAGGAAGGCAGCTAGGTAAGTAGACAGGAAGGTACGTAAGTAGGCAGGCGGGGTGGACCGAAGGTAGGTAGGAAGGAAGTGAGGTAGATAGACAGGAAGTTGTCAAGGAGATAATTATGTAGGTTGGAATGTGAGCAAGGTTGGAAAAAACCACAGACTATTTTTTTTTTTAATCGATTGTTTTATTTAAATCATATATTTTTTAAAAATCTTTAATTTTTTTCCCCAACTCTATTTGTGCCATTGGGAATTCTGTCATAATAGTACCATACTGGGTCTTTTTTCCTCCCACTTGCTGTAATGCGTCCATGAGGCATGATTTATATATCACTGTTCAAATAAACAGACTTACAAAATTGAAAATAATAATATGAATGGGAAGTGGGAGTAAGGCAGTGCACCACAGGCTAACACTTCTTGGTATAGGGTAGGTTACTCATACTGTCAGTGACTGAAGAAAGTTGCCAACTTGTCTTTTATATTTTGTTAAATTAGGATCATAATCATTAGACTGAATCATGTTACTGTGTATTCAAAGAAGAGTTTAGTTCATATGTTAACAATGAGTATATATAAACACATTTATTGTTATTATCAAAGAGCCTTCTTTCCTCTGTTTTTTAATATCTGTCTTGTAACAAAAGGCAATCACTGGTGCAGAAAGAGTACAAGACAAGCAGACTCATGCATCTGTACAATACACATCCATCACATTCTCTGTCTTCTTCATGTTTACTGTATTTATATTATAAACAATCCATTTTGATTTAAATCATAATTATTTCACTCTGATTTACATTGATTGAAATCACGTGATTTAGATCATAACAACCCTGAATGTGAGTGGCAGGGACGTCAGTACACTGGAAGGTAGGTGGGCAGGGAAAGGCAACAAGTAGTGTAGACTGGAAGGTAGGCAGGAAATGAAAAGCAACAAGGAGTGTAGACTGGAAGGTAGGTGAGCAAGGAAAAGCAACAAGGAGTGAAGTTTATTTTTTGTGTGCTGAAGTACACTATTTAATTGCACCTTAATACCTCACAGTGAAAGGATAACATTGTAAGAGTGGTTCAAAACCTGAGATGAGTGCATAACAAACAAATCCCAGAGCAACTTTATTCCACTTCTTCACAACCTGTAAACCTATCTCTTAAAGTGAAGGAGATATAAAGGATATAAAGTTTCAAAAATAAGTAGGGTCAAACAAAACTTTGTCTCACCTAGCCTTGAACTGCTTTACTAAGAAACTGTCCACTACTTGTGCTGGTAGCCGATTCCGAATGTATACTACAGATATGTTTGGAAACTGTCTAATGAATCATGGTGGCATTGCTTCAGGTCAAGCTTTCGACCATAATTTTTCATGGAGTTGGTGTTTAAACCAGACATGTGCTGGTAGTCAATGCATATTTTTTTTTAATCTACGAGGGATTTTGAAAACCCCACTTAACTGTCCATGCCAACGCCTAGTCTCTAGCGAAAACAGTCCCATGTACACTACCTCCAAAAAGTTTCGCGCAGGAGGGAGACGATGATATCCTTAATGAACACTAAAGCTCGCGATGTTCAAAGAATATTAATCAATTGTCATTTGAATATTAATATGACAACAACATTGGCTACGAAGAGTCACGAGAGTGCGGTATAAAGCAAAGTCAGGAAGGCAAATTTACCAACGTGGCGAGTGATCATTGGACATTTTGCAAAAGCCATCGTCTGTGGTGAAAGACTGCCTCGCATGAAGTGTGCGCCATTCTTTTTGAAGCAATTGTACCTGATGGATGGGACCAGTTTAGTAGCCTGAGACTGGATTCCCTCAAGCCTTGCAATACCATTCTTCAAAGTCGGTGTCCAGAACTGCTATGCCTATTCCAGATGCGACCATACAAATGTGTTGTAGAGACAGTGTACCATTTTCATGTTTCTGTACATAAACTGCCCCTTTATATAACCTAGAATCCTCTGTATTTTCTCCTTTACTCCAATGCAAAGTTTGGAGAACTTAAGGTCAATTTTGATTAGCACACCTTGGTCTGTGTCCGAGTCAGTGCTCCCGATCTTACTTCCAAACAAGGAATAATTGGTTCTTGGATCTGCATGACTGATGTGGATCACTTTGCATCTGTCCTGCTAGAGAGGCATTTGTCACTGTTCAGATAACTTCCCTGCTTTAATAGGTCCTTATGTAGTTCTTCTATCCTCCCTCATGATAAGGAATTACCTCCTAGCTTTGCGTCGGCTGCAAATTTTGCATTCCAGCTGACGATGCGTACATGGCACTCCACTTGTTACTGATATCCAATAAGAGGTTGCCAGATTAGCTACCACTCTCTAGTTCCGGTCATAAAGCTAGTTCTCGGTTCATGCAGTTACTTGTTAGTTCTCCCGAAATTCCCAGCACATGAGTATTTGCCATCACCTTCTGTGAGGTACTTTATCAAATACCTTCTGGAGGTCCGAATGATCTACAGTTCTATCTGCAGCTGTACCTTCCAATGCCCTCCCTACCACAGATGGAAGGGTAATTGGACGGTGATTTGCTGGACAAAGGTGACCCCCCTTTCTTAAAAAAATTGGGTCACATTTGCTTCCTTTCAGTTTGATGGAACTTATCCAGTAGCCAGAGATCAAGTAGTACCCTGGTGAGAGGCCCCCCTAATCATTTATTTCCTCCAAGACCCTTGGAGGCAACTCGTCAGTACTTGGGAACTTAACGGCTTTTGATTTGCATAACCTTTCACACACCTCCGTTTTGGTACACCAAACTCTCTCTAAAGTCACATCCTCATGAACAATGTCTGACTCAGGGATTCCACCTGCCACTTCTCTAGTGACCATTTATTAGAAACTGAAATAAGAATGTCTGCTGTCTCATGAAAAGTTTCACAAAATCCTGTTTGCATGAAACGTTGGCACAATCTTGTTCCCAATTGGCTTTTTGATGTTTATATTAAAGCAAAATGACTCCTTGAAATTCTCCTCACTTAATGAGGGATGGTCTGAAGCTAGTCCCGAAGGCTGATGAAACAGGAGCTCCAGCTCTCCCAGTCGTTAGCTCTCCATCTACCAACAGGTGGTTTCTTTCCTCTTAGAATTGCAGCTGGGGGTATGCAAAACACATGTACTTCTGGTGCCACTGGCTTCCGTTATGACATAAATAATTCTGTTGTAAAGGACTGGCACTAAAAACAAGACGACATAGCTGACTAGTGCAATGTACAATAGCAACCAACGGCAGACCTTCCGATAGTCTTCCTTGTATCGCTTCACATCAGACTCGACATCAAACGTTTGAAGTGTGCTGAATTGTGATGCTAATTACTTCCAGTATCTGAGAATGAGTTAGAATCAGAAAAAAGTTGATGTTATTCTCACAGCATATATCATCACTGGGTTCCAGGTCAGAAAACTGATGTGAAACTGCAAATTCAGAAATAAATCACACCCACTTTAGTTTACAAAAAATGAAGCAAAACATCAATTTATAAAGCTCTTCTAAGTGACACAGTAGAAATAACTGAAGAACCCAGAAAGAAAAAGGCAAAATAACAATATCTTTCAATGTCTCACAAACGGTAGTCTACAGTTATAATAAAAACAACCAAGAGAAAGCAAGGATATAAAAACAGCCCCTAAAAATACAGTAACTGCCCAACAGCAACACTACAAAAAAAAAAAAACTACAAAAGATGAGAAGCCAAAATTTCAATTCCAAAATGAAATCTCAGCAGAAAAAGCTAAATCATTCTCGGCCTCCCAAAAGACATAAAAAACCTGCCTCTGCTAATTGAATCCAGCCTGAAAATTCTACACTTAATCAGAAGAATTAATTTACAGCCGGGTGCGTGTTTTAAAAAGGGGGATTTTGCTCTGTCTGTCTCTCTCTCTCTCTCTCTCTCTCTCTCTCTCTCTCTCTCTCTCTCTCTGGCCACCTCTAGACGGGCAGCCAAAGTTAAGTGTTTCCCTGAGGAATCCCTGCCACACACACACGTAATGAATGAAAAACCATCTTCTTTGTGTGTATGTGTGTGTGTGTGTGTGTGTGTGTGTGTGTGTGTGTGTGTGTGTTAACCTGACATGGGCAAAAAGTACATCAACTAAAAAAAATTTAACAGAGAGAGTAAGTGATGGAGGAACATCGCCGCAGTCATCTAAGGTGTAATTGGAGGAGAAAGCCTGAGCAAAGAGTTCTGCCTTTTCGGTAGGAAAAACAGCTACAGAGCCATCGGTGCGCAAATGATGAGGAAATGATGATGAAGTAAAGGTGTCAGAGAGGTTCTCAGTAAGGTGCCAGTGGGTAATTTTAGCAAAGTGTGAATGAAAAAAAAAAAATCGTATATTGCCAAGTGTTTCAGGTCCGGACTGTATGTATCATACACTTACTGGCTATTCAATCTGGATATATCTGTAAGCCACGCCCCCTTCCCCCCACGCCTAACAGTTACCGTAGAGCTGGCACGGCTGTATCACATACCATCTTACCACGGACCTTGTAAGATCTCGCGCGATATAAAAGCGTTTTAATACCTGCAGATCTGCAGTTATTTGTGCTACATAATTTTCCCTTACATCACTACACTCGTGAATGCTTGTCTAAGGACGTTAATTTCCGAAAGGTAATAGGAGGCTACAAAAATTAGGGCAAGAATAAGTAGAAGAATGGTTGAAAAATGTTTATACTATTTTTTACTTACCATTGATTTTTACAGCAACTATCGAATCAGTTCAAGAATAAAGTAAGAATTCTTTGAAAATTATCTTGATTACCATGGTCACTTCGAATTTTTTGGGAAATATGGCACAGCTCAGGTAGAGAATTTTTTTAATGCAAAGATTAGCCAGCGCAAGGACTTGTATGTTTGGGTAGTGTGCCATACCATCTCTCCCTCCTTTGTGTACCGCAAGGGTGGAATGGCCAAGGACTGAGGGTCACATGTGTTAAGCCATATTGCAATTTCTCTTTAATTCACCTTCTATAAATAACGTGTGCATTGTCTGGTGGAAAAAAAAAAAAAAACAGCAGCGATGGTTACCGGATTGACGCGGCGATTTATTTGGTATATTATTTTTTACCGGTCACTATACTGTGTTCCGTAATGCATCTTCCATGGAACTGTGAAATATTATGTGAATGGTTTAAGAAAGTGCCTACTGAAGATAAAATGTTTAGTGGATTACAAGTGATGGCTGTGTATTCAGGTGTGGCTGGTGACGGGAATGCTGAGGGGTTGTGAAAGCAGCTATTTACATTGCAAATATGAGAAAGAATAGTTGGTGTGGTGGTAATGTGGTGTAGCCTAGAGGGTATGTGGAGTGGTGGTAGTGTGGTAGAGAGTTGGTGGTAGTGTAGTGTAGAGCGGTGTGGTAGTGTGGTAGGGAAAGTAAGTGGTGAGGTAGTAGTGTGGTAGGGAGAGTAGGTGGTGTGGTGGCAGTGTGGCAGGGAGAGATGGTGGTGTGATGGCAGCGTGGCAGGGAGAGTAAGTGGTGTGGTAGTGTGGTAGAGAGAGTAGTTGGTGTGGTGGTGTATTATTAACAGGAAGGGGGTTGGAAAGTAATAATATACGTATCAGTCAGGGGAACAAAGGAGGGATGGTGCAAGATAACGAGATAACTATTACAATAATGAAAGGGGAGAGAGAAATAAAGATAAAACAAGAACATAATGATTTTATTTATGGCACATTTAATAAGGTGATTCAGACTCTACACAGATTGATTTAGACTGTGATTTACTTGTATTGTCATTTATGTATCTCAGTTTTTCTTTTTTTTCATTTGACAGTGACCTTTATCTCGATTTTGCTGATCAATGCCACTCGTAGTTTAATAGACAGAATCACTATCGCTATTAATTATCTTTATGAAGTAATTACATTGTGCCAAGGAAAATCTGCTTGTGAGAGAAATAACTCATTTTTATCATAGCTGGAATAAAAATCATAATACTGATGTTCCTCTTGTGTGTTATGTTTGCGAATTCCCTCGTTTCTTTCAGTAGAACTTTCATCAGCGCCTCGCCAACTCATTACCAGCAGCATAACAGCGTTGGGGAGGTGGCAGTCACGCTAACACTCATTAATTAGTTCCGCTCCCCCTCTCCGTCACCAAGCGTAATTTTGTAGTTCTGACGAAAATAGGAGTGAGAAAAGGACTAAAAAGAATGGTGAGTGTGTGTGTGTGTGTGTGTGTGTGTGTCCTTTTCCACATATTTCTTTATATTTCTCATCCATCAGAAATATTACATTCCTCTTTTACTTAACACTATCTTTGAACCTCCTGCTCCTACACGATAATATATACTTTTCTCTTAACCACCATCATACCTTCTGTCCACTTTGCAGCCTTTCAATGTTCCTTTTCCCTTCTCTTGTATTTGATTTTCCTACAATATTTTTATACCATCCTCTGTTTTCTTGCTTCGATATTACACTCCTTTTTTGTCGTCATTTTGTGATTCTCTCTTACACGTTATTAATTTTCTGATTTCGCTTTTTTCTGGTCATCCCCCACTTTCTTTCATCTTGCTCTTTCCCCAGTTTCTCTGTGCTCAGTGTTTTTCTTTAGTCCTCTGTCCTTCATCTCCTACACATTTGTTCATCTTTATACTTCAGTTTCTTTCTTCCTCGCTTCTCATACCTCCTTTTCACCTCCTTTCACCTCCCCACCTTATGCACCCGCTCCAGACAAACAGTACTAATCTCTGAGGATGGATGGATAGACCTGAGCAGGGCAAGGCAGGGAGGGATGGCGGAGAAGATGGAAGAAGGAAAAATGGATGAAAGAGGAGAAGAAAACTAGGAAAGCAAACAAAGTTGGTAAGACTGAGAGTTGAAGGGAGAGGGGAAAAACAAATTAGAAGTTAAGATGATATGGAAAAGGAGGGGAAAATGTCAAGGGACATAAGAGGATATCAATCAGAAAGAAGAAGGAAAAGGAGAAGGGGAAACAAATAAAGACGATTTTGCATACAGATTGAAGGGGGTAGGAAAAGGAATATCGAAGTTAGAGATGTAAGAGAGAAGTGGGAACACGAAGTGAGGAGTAAGTAATACGGGAGGAAGGAAGGATGAGGCAAAGTACACAAGAAATAATAGGGAAAGATGAAGTTGCAGAAAGAAAATACATAACAAGTGGTGGAAATGGGCTGCTGAGGAAATGGACCTACTTAGAACCACGTAAGGATCAAGAGGACAGTGACACATGAAGACGATGAAGGGAGGAAAGGTAGAATAAACATAGGATGAGTAAGGAAGAGGTCCATTAAGGAACTAGAGGCTGGCTAAAGAGCAAAGGAGGAAGATGAAATCGAGGAAAGAATAAACAAGGTTGTGTTATTACTTGCACGTGTTGTTAATAGTTACTCCCTAATTTGCACGGGAGTTTTCATCTGCAACAATGCTGGATTACGTAATCATGAATGTCTGTTGATCTGTTACTTCTTTGTGGCCTTGTTTACCCACCGTGATATATATAATTTTCCCAGCTAATGAAATCGGCGTCTGAAAATACTCTCTAACTCTTAAATTTCATTCCATTAAATTATGTGTGGGCTGAGTAAGCTGAAATAAAATATATACAAGGTGATCCGGAAATAGTGCTCCACAAGTAACGTAGCTGGCGGTATGTAATGTGTTGCAGGGTTGGCTTAGTCTGCTGATATGGGCAGGGACATGGCAGTGGAAGTAGAAATGAATAAATGATGTTGGGTAGACACTGATAAGGCTGACTGAGGCGTCCCAGCAATGCACAGGAAATCGCCAGGTTAAGTGGAAGAGAAGCGTTATATATGAGTTCATTCTTGAACGAAAAATATGTGTGTATAAATATAAATATAAATAAATAAATATATATATATATATATATATATATATATATATATATATATATATATATATATATATATATATATATATATATGCATGGAGGCCTGTTTGTTGCATGGACATGGAAATGATAACGTTGTCTCAACACTAACGGACATTAATTGAGAGTGCTCCTCCTCACAAGCAGGTCATCAAACTGTAATGCATAATCTGTTCCATATGCAGATGGAAGAGGTATCAACGAGCTATACAGTAGAATGATTAATGTGCAGAGAAGAAACGGGACTACTCAATAACAGGCTGTAAGAATAACAGAGTGAACACATAACATACATCCTGGGAAACTGAGGAATCGAAATAAAGTGTGGCATGGGTCTATGAATTAAAATAATGCGAAATGCATATTTCATAATACTGGTAGTGAAAGAGGTAGAGGCAGCTCTAAACAAATATGCACTTCGAACGTAAAAACCTAGATAAGAGATCAAAGCATTAAAAAGTAAGTAAATAAAAAATTTCATGCTAAATTTTATAGTGCTAAGAGGCAGTACGCGAAAAGATGAACTAGATTTATCATCAGAGTGTTCAAATTTACATAGTGTAATATCATCCCCACCTTGGACCACTTCTCATTATTCGTGTACCTTGAGTATAATGTAATTTCTGGTCTGTGCACAGAGCATGTCAACTGTTCAACCCTTGGCTTCCTTTCTGCCTCTTTCCTAGTCTCGTATAATATTACCGGTATTTACTAAAAGCTAAAACTAATTAATTGCCGCATGAGACACTTATAATTCCTTTGTATTAAAAATGATATTCCTAGGTTTGATTATTGTTAACTCACTAAAGCATGAATTTAAAATAAGATGAAACACTTTAAGACGAATATGCTTTAAATCACAAATTCTCAGTGCGAGCAATGACACTCATCTCACACACACACACACACACACACACACACACACACACAGCAATGTGCTGTATGTGCTGGATGAAACACTTCAACTAATTGCTCTTTCACCTGTCATCACCACTAAGGTAGTTACCGTGGTTCTAATTTGTATAACTGCCTATAGGCAGACACGCTAATCCCGGATTAGGTGAGCACTAACAAATCACCTTCATTTTTTCTGCCTTCCGTCGTCAAGCTGCCGTTTCTTCAACTCTCCACCCTACCTAATTAACAAAAGTATTATTAATAATAGTGATGATGATGATACTACTACTACTACTACTACTACTACTATTACTACTACTACTACTAAGAAGCTCGAATAGATTAATGTCTTTATTAACACGGTAATGTTTAAAAATAATGTACTAAAAGGAGCAGTAATAGTACGATAGTAATAGTAGTGCTGCTACTAGTAGCAGTAGTAGTAGATGGTTGATACTCACAGCCTTTGGCGTGCTTGCAGCCAACGGATTGTATTATCAGGGTTAGACTGTCAAACTTCGCATTACAAATGCAAATGGTGAACTGTGTTATGAATATTGATTTTGATCTTCACAATGGAATTCCTAAATGGATGGAGGTGATAGTGTATATCAAAAAAAAAAAAAAAAGCTACAGCTACTATTACTACTACTACTACTATCTTATTTTTATTATTATTATTATTATTATTATTATCATTATTATTACCATTAATATTATTATTTTTGGAATAAAAGTAGTGTAAATAACAGCAAGGCCAACTAAAAATTATAATGACTGAGCGGAAAAAAACATTTCCTTGGGAATGCAAGATGGTCTCCAGATAGCTCTAGTACAGTCACCCCAAGAAGTGACAGCAGAATATTCAGAAGTTTTCCATCAGCGATACTGCAGATACAGTACAGAGTGACAGAAACATTCTGACACCCTGTCATCACTTCCTGGGGCGACTGTGCAAAATGCCATGATGGGTAATGAACATACAAAAACAAAGGCTCTCAAATTTTGCTTCATTACATAGTTCTTGAGTCCATAAATCACTTTAAAAGGGTTTTAAAAAACAATAAAAAGAAGGTACGTAGGACTATTCTCGTATTTAAAATATGTGCCAAAGTCGAAGGGAGTGGTGATGAAGTAAAGGAATAGCGTCATGCTGAAAGGGCGTGTGAAATAAAGATGAAAGAAACGGAAGGAATACAACACCTCTTCACCCTTTGGTGTGGAGTGCAGATTCATATATCAGAGCTTATACTTTCATTCCTCTCAGATATTTGGCATGCGTGTAGGAAGAGAATATCATTATTTTTTTTATTTTTCATGTCAGTAACTTCCCTGTCAATAATAATGTTCTTGTTATATCCGTTTCTTGTTCTCGTGTTGTTCAAAGATATTAATCTGGTTTCATGATCAGTATTACAATGATATTAGCAAAGCAACAACTTTTTCCCTCTTCACCAAACACTGCTGTGCCTATTACCAATTTCCCCCCCCCCCGCCTCTCTCTCTCTCTCTCTCTCTATCTATCTATCTATCTCTATCTTTCTATCTGTCATATTACAACGCATATCCTCAAGCTTCACACCTCACCGAGGAATTATATTTTCCATTTTGCTTCAGTTTCATTCACTAACCATGAATTTTTCCTGCTGTCCCTTTTTTGGCAATGTATTTTATCCTGTAAGTCATTCATACTCCTCAGTTAATTTAATCCATCACTGTTCATCGACATTGTATTCTGCGATGGTTAAGCTTTACAACGAACCTTCAATAAATTCGTCTTTACTCACCAACATCTTCCACAACCTGTCTCAAATGCTCACCTCCTTTGTCCCTTCATTTTGCTGTCAGCTTACTGTCTTCCTTTTCTCCCAGTCACCTCTCCTTTACAAAGTCTTGTAGTCATGCACATTTATTCGTCTCGTATACCTGATGTCATTCTTTTTTTTATCTATTTGTCTATCTATCTATATACCTAGGCTGTTTCCCCTCTAACAGGGGGTAGCCAAGACAGAACGACACATTCACCAAAACACACACACACACACACACACACACACACACACACATTTACTCGTATATTAGCCTCTAAGAGGAGAAGGGACCGCTCCTCACCGCACCACACCACACGAGGGTCAACTGCGCAGTGCAATTTTCAGTCTAACAAGTATATTGGGTGATTACCAAATTTTCACTCCCTTTTTCGGTCTTTCCTTCAACATGCCTTTCACCTGCAGTAATTAACTCCATTGAACTCAGCTGCAAATACTAGTACTTTGAAAGGCTGCTGCACCGGACACGTCCCTAGTAATTACCAGTTGTTTATAAAACTCATTTTCTCTCTGAATTCTATTTGACATTCAATTATCCACCAGCATCGGCACCAAGCGAGGTCAGATTCAGTGTAAAATGATTTAGCCGTGAAACTATATCACCGTTGCTACACATTTGTTTTTATAACATGAGTGTCATTCACATAATAACAGTAAATTACATTATTCTGAAAAAAGAAAAAATCAGGAAAAGGGTTTAAAATATATAAATTACGATGGAAAGAAAGCAATAAATTATAAAGGAATATTTGGAGTACCCGGCGTTGCCTGGGTACAATCCTATGATCTTGCATAAAGGCATTACTTGGGACCCTAAATGACCATTCCCCTGTGAGAGACAAACCCCCCGGGGTTCCATTTTACCCAGTGAAGCATGTTTCTCCTTGAGTCCACTTCCCCAGGGATTCATTCACCATGGAACTATTCCTGCCATGGATCTGTGTTCCCACTACCCATCCACACACCAACCATGCCCACCTACCCCACCTGCCCTGTCCACCCACCAATCCGTCCACCCATCTGACCCGTTGTAGCTAATAATGAAAAGGTTACTGAAATAAAAATACTCAACGGTAACTGGCTACGGTACTATGTTTCCACCACATTGACTTGATTATTTCTAGCTAGGTCTACCACCGGCCATCAGCGGTGCCACTTTACCAGCTGTAATGTACACTTATAAATTCACTGTAAAACTTACACCTGTTAGAGCTGTCTGAGGGGTTCTATAAGCACCCCCTCGATTTCCATGAACGACAGACACACACACACACAAACAAACTTTGTCATACATAATTTATATATAGACAAATATATATACCGTACATATGTCTCTATCTATCTATCTATCTATCTATCTATATCTATATCTATCTACCTACGGTACCTATTTGTCTATTTTATCTATCTGTTTATCTATCTATCTATCTATATCTATCTATTTATCTATTATTATTTTCTCTCTCTCTCTCTCTCTCTCTCTCTCTCTCTCTCTCTCTCTCTCTCTCTCTCTCTCTCTCTCTCTCTCTCCACCCTCGATTCCCATAGAAAACATACTGACAGACACACAAACGTTCTCTCTTTCTCTGCCTTATATGTCTCTCTTTCTGTCTGATCTGTCTGGTCTGTCTGTCTGTCTCTACCTACCTACCTACCTACAGTACCTACCTATCTAGCTACCTATCTATCTGTCTATACACTGACGACAACTAAATGGAAGGAATAACTCTGGAGCTAATGAATGGGAATACCGAAAATACCGTAGATATGTGGTTAACACAATTTTGGTTGTGATGGTGTGCAGAGACGGATGTAGTGTTGGAGTACATGATAGAAGTGAACAATGCCATGACGAAGCTGAAGAGACGGAAGGCATCAGGTGCTGGAAAGACATGTTGGAAGATGTTTTCTGCTCCCGAAAAGAAGGATGCGTAGAGCTGTACCCATCAACTGGTAGAAGGGAATGACTGTTCCTGTGTAAAAAATTAAAGATGATCAAAGTGAGTGTAAATGTTATTGTGGGGAATGCGGTGAGTGTCACAGGACTGGTACAATAAAAAGACACAGAGAAGATAAGGAATTCATCTGAATGTTTGGTGAAAGATAAGTATGGTGGTTTTAATAGTTGTAGGGGATGCATGACTCATATATTTATACTAGGCCACAGATAAAAGCGTGCTTGGTTGACTACAAGGTATTTATAACATTTATGGATTTAAATGAATTACAAAAAACATGTGGCATCGAGAAAAGAGGGAATTACGGACGGTGTTAAGTATGTATGGTATGGAAGATATATTTCTGGCTGCTATACAGAATTTTTTGCTGCACGTTTAAGAGTAGAGAAACGGTTGAGTCGGTGCTGGAGTGAGGCACAGGTTTGTAATATCCCTTTGGCTGTTCTTGTATATATCAGGATGAGGATACTATAGTAGTGAGAGCAGGTTATTGAGATGGGAGTGAAGCTGATGGGAAGGGAGTAATATTTAAAATTTTATGTATACAAATAATTTTTTCTTGCCTGCTGATGGTAAATGTGATGCTTTTAGATTCGTTCATTTTTTTTTTTTTTATGTCTGTGAGTCGTGATTATAATGCTGACTCAGGCCTGGGGATGGGGGGGGGGGTTTATTGTAAGTTCAGTGAAATCATGTGATATTAGCCACGATAATATTAACAAAGCGTCCTCCGGTTATAATTACCTTGGTCCGTATAGAAAAGAGAGGTAAACATGTAAGAGGAATTGGAGTGTTCATATTTTACGTACTTAAGCAGCTGATGTAAAGAAGTCCTTGGTATGAACAGGTGACAAAGTATACAGCCAGCTAAAGGGCTGAAAATCAGCGTATTAATTTCCACAGTAATGTATAGGTACGGAACTTTGCAGAGCCGTATATAATCAAGAGTAACGGCAATAAATATGGGATTATAAAAGGTTGTATGTGGTTTGCGTAGGTTAGACCGCACAACTCCTACTGAAACTCTTGAAAGGCGAGGTGTGTGTACAATACGTATGCTTTGTGATGGCGGTCCTAAACTCTCCCGACATGGACAAGCATGTTTACCACACACAGTCGAATTACACTTCAAGGGTCCTGAAAGGCGACTGATTCGTAGAGACGTGGAACACCACTTTCTCATACTGGAAAATTGACCCAAAGCACCCAACACTTTACTCATGGGTACCGGTGTAGAAACATTTGGAGTTTAGCGTGATGGGTGCGCGTGGGCTTTCTTTTCTTTTTTTTTTTCGTCGGTGTGGTTGAGATTATGAGTGGGAAGATCAATGTATGTCACCAAATGAACGTTCACAGTATGCAAAATTGTGAGAGAACATGAAAGGCTCCCCTCGCCGGGCTGAATATATTATTACCTCGGGTCAACTGTCATGACTGGATAAAAACGAGCGTAAATCCCGACGTTTTACACCTATCACAAATTCCGAGGGTAATACAGGATGATAGTATTTCATTGAAAATATTCCCGAGGTGTTTTTGCATGTAATATCAGTGGATAATGAGGACAGTTATACAAGGAAATATTACTAACATGAAATTGCGCTCCCGTAAACGGCGTGGGACATTATGAACGATAATACTCCAGGGATGGGCCATAATTCTCGCATGCTGAGCCGCTTAATGTCTGAGGCCGAGTGCGGGCGAGGGCAGGTCGGGGATAGGGGAACGAAGAGACAGGGGGCGTCGTGGTGTGGGGTGTGTATGTGTTTAGTGTGTATCAGTAAACTAGTGATTATGTGTATGTGTGATTGTGTGACTGTGTATGTGTGACGGTGTGTATGTGTATCAGTAACCAGGGTATGTGATGATGGGGAGTGTGTGGTTCTGAAGGTTATGGAGGAGACATGGGGGGGTAGTAAGAAAGATGTCTTTATAATTAGTGCATTATTAAACTCTGCATGACAAGGATAGGATGTGTTGGTGGAGAAGGGAAGTGTGCGGTTTTAGTGTGTGTGTGTGTGTGTGTGTGTGTGTGTGTGTGTGTGAGAGAGAGAGAGAGAGAGAGAGAGACAGAGACAGAGAGACAGACAGACAGACAGACAGACAGACAGACAGACAGAGACAGAGAGAGAGGAGAGAGGCACTGTCAACTCTGATTGCAAGGTTTCTGCTGATATAAGTTATGACAGGGTCGTTTGCTGGGAAATGGACATGAAGAGAGGAAGTGAACGATGCTGTGATAATGGGTGTGTGAAGGGAGTGCCACCGGGAGAGCATAGGCTAATGACCTCAGCTGAGTGGGAAATATGGTCTCCTGGTTCTATTGATGCCCGCGCTCGCGAAGACAGAGCAGATAATAGGTGTGTGTGTGTGTGTGTGTGTGTGTGTGTGTGTGTGTGTGTGTGTGTGTGTGTGTGTGTGTGTGTGTGTGTGTGTGTGTGTGTGTGTGTGTGTGTGTGTGTGTGTGTGTGTGTGTGTGTGTGTGTGTGTAATCCAGTTCTATCTAAACCTAGTGAAATGATTAAGGATTATCGAAGGAAGAATTATTCTTTTTTGAACATTGTGTCAAAGTTTTAGATTGCAGGGTTGGGTCAAAGTCTGATCTATTTCCGTCAGATTTAACCGCTCTTATCCGACTGAGACAAAACTTGGTGGAAGAGTTGAGGGTAAGGCAAGAATAAAGTGAATCAATTATAAGAACAGTCAGTCAAAGGTCAATGTGTATGAACAAAATGACTTAGACAATTTTCATTTGATCTGATTCAAGATCCCAGGAATTACTGAGAATTAGCCAAGAGGTTCATTAATTATTCGTGAGAACAAGAGGTCAAAGTTCAAGGTCACATGGAAAGGTTAACCTAGGAATTCTTAATCACTTTCACCAAAAACTAAGGGAATTGAACATGAGAACAATCAAAGGCCAAGAATACAGGGAAAAAGTCAAATGTCAGAGTCGTAACAAACGCTGATTTTATTTAAAACAAACTTGGTGGACGAGTTAAGGATCAGGCAAGAATGAAGTAATTCGATATTGAGAGCAGTCGGTCGTTGTTTAATGTTACAAGGCAGTCAAATATTCAGATCTTAGACCGACTGGTTGATTAGCGTATGGTTTCATGTTCGTATCTCAGATTGCGTGACAGACATTATCATCCTGGTGTGATAAACTTTATATGTAGCATCCAATTTACACACAAGGTATATACAAGTAGTCCTCACTTTCACACTCCCTCACTCACCGACCAACGTAATATCTCTCCTCCTCTCGTTCCAGTTAACTACTCGCCTGTACCGCACTCCCAAAATACAAACACTTACTTCCAACACTAAGCCACAGGACGCCCATAATAATGTAGGTCTGGTTATGCCTAAAGCAGATACTCTTTGTGGTACTTGGTGCAGCTCAATTCTCATCACCTCATTCATATCCTACGTCACTTTGTGCCATTATGTGTACAGTACTCCCAAGCCACCCCTTGGATGAAAAAACGGACACCATCCGGTTGAAGCGCCTTAGCCCACTAGACTGACAGGCGTAATTTTGCTTATATGGTTAGCTCACAACTTAGTAAAATTATCTATCTGTTTATCTTTGTATCTATCTATCTGTCAGTCAACCTATCCATCTATCTATCTATCAATTGACCTCTCTCTATCAATTAATCGACCAATCAATGAACCAGTCTATCAGTTCACCGATCTATCACTCAGTCAGTCAATCTGTCTATCTACCTCTGTCTATCTGTTTATAAATCCTGGAGGGCTGGCAACAAACCAATCGCCTCCAGATCATTCTCTCCTCCACCATCAAGCTGCTCTTTCTCCACCTTACACCACTCCCACTCACGCTTCTCTCCACTTCACCCCTCCCTCTCGGTCTTCCCCTTCCCTTCCTCCTCCCCACCTGACTCACACGCATTTTCCTAGTCTTTCTCTCATGCCCT
The DNA here is from genome assembly GCF_032717465.1 of Coenobita brevimanus. NCBI lineage: Eukaryota > Metazoa > Arthropoda > Malacostraca > Decapoda > Coenobitidae > Coenobita > Coenobita brevimanus. The sequence goes on along the minus strand of NC_136959.1, from coordinate 28,633,235 downwards.
CCACATGAATGACATCTCAACATCATCCACATCATCATCAAACGCATCTTCACTTCCTCATCTGCTCATGTCTCTCCACGTAACCCCATATGCCCCTCTCAAATTCATCTAAAGTAGCAAATGGTTTCCGGAATTACAGGAAGCCATTTGGCTTCTTACTCACTGCAATCACTTAAAGGTTGCATTACATGAAGTGAGTGGATGGTAGGCGGCGCCAACAATGGGGTTGGTGAGAACTATTAGAGTGCATAAAACTCATTGTGTGTAGCTTCGTCTGTTCGTGTGTGGGTAGTATACTCTCTCTCGAAACGAAAAGTAGAAGGAAAAAGAGAAGTAAAAACCAGTAAGACGATTTCGCACAGGAAAATATACTGAATCACAGATGGCCGGGAGGAAAGAAACAGAATACCGAGGGAGGAGATAAAAGAGAAGAGTGAGAAAACTTATGTGTAGAATACGAACAACGTGAGGAAGGAAGGATGGGAAGAAGTATGCGGCAAAGTACCCAATAGAAAACAATGAAGAAGTGGCAGAAGATACATACGTGGAGGAAATGGACTGTTAAAAAAAAAAAAAAAAAAAAAAAAAAAAAAAAAGAGGATACTCTGAGAATCCCGCCAGGATGCCGAGGGTCGTGATGGATGAAGACAAAGAAGGAAGGGAATTAAGTGTGGCATAGGGTTATGGATTAAAATAATGTGAAATGCAAGATTTTAAATAGTGATGGTGAGAGAGTTTGCTGTAAAAATATTTACCTCGAAAGTAAGACATTTAGAATACCAATTGGAAAATAGATAAATAATATTCAGTCAGTGCTGAGTGGAAAAATGAACTGGATTTATTGTCAAAGAGTACCAATTTAACCAGAAAACCATTATCCCAACTTTGTGCCATTACTTTATACTCATGTGTCTTGACTATTATGTCGATTTGTGGTCAGTGCACCCAACACAGCCTATCTACTGTACAAACATTAACTCTCTTTCCTTCCTTTTCCTAGGCTAATATAAATAAACTATAGGTTAAGCCACAAAACACGAATAATCCTTAGTAACTGAAACGATATTTCTAGTTTCGTTTATCAATAACTCCAACTTAAACATAATTTTTCAAAACGTGACACATTTCAAGACGAGTATAATTTACAATACGAGCAGTGAAGCATGATGAGAGAGAGAGAGAGAGAGAGAGAGAGAGAGATTTGTATCAGTCAGCGTTCACCTGGATAATAATACACTAGTGCTCTCAGTCACGTGGCCCAACTCTATTGACTGGTCAGTGATTGCCTCATGCAAATAAATTATACTCTCAGTTTCAGGTTTGCAGTGCTAAAATATATAAATCTTTCACCTGTGTCTCCCCTCCCCCCATTTCTCTCACACACACATTATATATATATATATATATATATATATATATATATATCATCAGCCGTTGAGTCCAATGCAGGACCGGCCTATCCCTACCGAAGCAGGGACGATACAGCCAATGTATCTCTACGCAGTGGCTTAGGCTGTCTGGTAGAGACTGTATGTAGGGTGAGAAGTGCTTGTTGAGTGTGATTGTAGTGTTGCAGTGGCTTTGGATGTGTGCTTAGTCTGTGAACGAAGTTTAATCGACCCGCCTTAAGCCGATTGGGTGCAAGCAATACTAGTATGCGACACTGGTTCAACCACAGCACCCCTTGTGTCCGCCGAAGTACCAAGTGGCTTGGTGAACGCTTCCCAAAGTTTTTATAACTCTGGCGGGAGGCGAACCCGCTCACCAGCGTGCGAAACGCACACTCTACCACTGTACCACAGAGGCTCCATATATATATATATATATATATATATATATATATATATATATATATATATATATAACCACAGCCGTATAATGTTTTAACCTTCCAGTCATATATTTTCGTTATATTCAGTGTGACAGCGAATCCAGACCCACTCAGATGTTCTACCCAACGCTTGTGAGTTCCATAATCAGGTTCCGCGGACACAGGGTTTCCTTGAACGAAGCTTCTTAAACTGGTGAACGAAATTAATTTAGTGGTAACTGAAACTAGAGAGGTGAATGAAGGGTCAATGAACATGAAGGGTGAATACTTAATTTAGTCAGATATTTTTTCCCTGTCCTAAAAAAAAAAAAACATTATCATAAAAGTGGTTAGTAAGTTCTTGTTGCTTTGTACTGACAGTGGAGCTAGAAACCTCAGTATATTGAATCGGTAATGCGGGTTGCTTTTAGAAGGACACTGAACCTCAGATTGAGAAGCCTGTCACAGGAGCGCAGGAACTTCCAAGTCACTGATGATCAAATATATATATATATATATATATATATATATATATATATATATATATATATATATATATATATATATATATATATATATATATATATATATATATATACCCCCTGGGGGTAGGGTTTTTTTTCAAGAATACTCCCCCAGTATCCCTGCTTGTCGTAAAAGGCGACTAAAAGGGTTGGCGGAGGGTTAGTGACCCTCCCCGGAAAACAACTAACTAAAAAAACAAACAAGAAGCCTCGGACAAGGACTGACCAAACGTTGACGACCAAGGACCGGACAAAGGACATTGCAATTGGAACTTGGAGTGTAAGGGGAGCAAATGATGAGGTGAAAGAGAGAGAGATTGTCCAGGTGCTTGAGGATGCGAAAGTGGATGTATGTGGAATAACTGAAACAAAATGGAGAGGAGAAAGTGTGAGAGAATGGGAGTATGGATGGGGTATATGTGCAGGAGTAGGTGAGAATGAGAGAGCAAAGGAAGGAGTATGTATAGTTGTGAGTAAAAGATGGAAGAGGAGCATAAGACAGTATGGATCAGTTGGATCAAGGATTGTGTGGGTAAAGTTGAAAGTTGGAATACAAATGTGGGCGATTGTGTGTGTGTATGCGCCAACGCAAGATCGTGCTAGAAGAGTGAGAGAAGAGTTCTGGACAAATGTAGAAGTGTGCATGGAAAAGTTTGGAAGGAATGAGAGAGTGTTTTTGATTGGTGATATGAATGGTAAAGTTGGGAATGTGAAGGTGGATGGAATAGTTGGTGAGTGGGGTGTGCCTGCTGAGGTAGATGAGAATGGGAGTGCGTTAGTGGACATTTGTGCTGGGAGGGGGTTGGTGATAGCCAATACCCTCTTCAGGCATAAAATGATCCACAGGTATACATGGCGAGTGATGAGAAGGGTGGGTGGTGAACTGAGTGAAAGGAAGGCAATGATTGATTATGTGTGTGTAGATGAAAGGATGCGAAGATGTATATTGCATGCAAGAGTTTATAGAGGTTGGGGGAGTGGACTTTCTGACCACTACTTGGTGGTGGCCAGAATTAAAGTTCAAGTAAGATGGAGGAATAGAAGGGAAAGACGAGAGGAAGGAGTTGTTGCAAGGAGAGTGGAAAGGTTACAAGAGGATGAGAAAAAGGCAGAGTATAAGAGAGAAGTGGAGGAACGTTTGGGTAAATATGAATTGGAGCAGATGGGGGACGTGGAAGGTGTGTGTAGAATATTTACACAAGAAATATGTGCAGCATGTGATGTGGTGTGTGGAAGGAAGAGAAGACGGAGGGGGGTGCAAGGAACAGCGTGGTGGACTGAAGAGGTGAAACGGGCTGTGGCACATAAGAAGAAAGCATATAATGAATGGATGAGAAATAGGGGCGTGGAAGAAGTTGAGAGGCGGAAGAGAGAGTTATATGTAGAAAGAAAGAGAGAGGTGAAAAGATTAGTAAGAGAGAGTAAGAAGAGAGTGGATGAGGAATTTGGAAGGAATTTGAGTGTAAAGTGGAGGGACTATAAGAAAATGTTCTGGAAAAAGGTGAAAAGAGTAAGACAGGGTGGAAGTGAAGTTAGCAGGGGAGTGAAAGATAAAAATGGTAGATTACTAGTGGAGAAGGGAGAAAAAGTGAGCAGATGGAGAGAACACTTAAAGGAATTGTTGAACGTGGAGGATGGAAGTAATGCGAGTATAAGTGGCTGGGGAATGGCTGGGAGAAGGAGGGAGGTGAGAAGACAGGAAGAAATCAGTAGGATAGAAGTTGTGGAAGCAATGAAGAAAGTTAAATCAGGGAAAGCCCCAGGAATTGATGGAGTGTGTGGTGAAATGCTGAAGCATGGGGGAGAGATAGTAGTAGAATGGATGTGGAAGATGTGCAGATTGGCCTGAGAGGAAGGTAGAGTCCCGGAGGATTGGAAGTCAGGTATAATTATTCCCTTGTACAAAGGAAAAGGGGAAAAAGAAGTGTGTGGTAATCATAGGGGCATTTGTCTTCTTAGTTTAATAGGAAAAGTGTATGGTAGGATACTTATTGACAGAGTTAGAGAAAGAACAGAGAAATTAGTTGGAGAAGAACAGGGAGGCTTTGGGAAGGGAAGAGGTTGTGTAGATCAGATATTCATTCTCAGATCTTTAGTGGAAAAGTTTCTAGAGAAGGGAAAGAAGTTGTATGCGGCTTTCATGGATTTGGAGAAAGCATATGACAGGGTGGCTAGACTAGGATTGTGGAAAGTGTTAAGAATATATGCAGTAGATGGGAAGTTGTTGAATGCTGTGAAGAGTATGTACGATGGTGCGAAGGCTGCAGTGCGTGTGGATGGTGAACTAAGTGAATTTTTCTCTTTGAAAGTTGGGTTGAAACAGGGATGTGTCATGTCTCCATGGTTGTTCAATCTGTACATGGATGGGGTAATAAAAGAGGTACAAGGTAGGGTAGTGGATGTTGGAGTGGCCCTGGTGAGAGAGGATAGTGTTTGGAAACTCCCTGTACTGTTGTTTGCGGATGATACTGTGTTGTTGAGTGAAGACGAAGGGGAGCTGCAAGGCTTGGTGGATGACTTTGAGAGAGTGTGTAAGAAACGGAATCTAAAGGTGAATGTAGGGAAGAGTAAAGTGATGGTCTTTGAGAGAGATGAAGTCAGTGAATGTACAGCGAGGTTGGATGGTGAGGAATTGGAAAATGTGAGTACGTTTAAGTACTTGGGTAGTGTGATGAGTAAGGATGGAGGTTTGGAGGGTGAAGTGCTTGAAAGGGTACAGCAGGGAAGAAAGGTTGCTGGTTCTTTGAAAGCAGTGATAAGAAACAGGGAAGTGAGCATGGAAGTGAAAAAGTTACTACATGACAGTATTGTGATACCAACTCTAACGTACGGAAGTGAAGCTTGGACGTTGTTGGA
>NC_136959.1:28618045-28625545 GCF_032717465.1 Coenobita brevimanus | reverse complement strand
TACCATTCAAAAGTGTATCTGATTTCGTGTATAATATGAGACGCATGTGGTTCGTGTATAATACGTTCGTGTATGATAATATTCATGTATAATATATTCGTGCATAATAACATGATTCGTGTATAATATGATACGAAATCGGACGCACTTTTGAATGGTAGGTTGTCAGGGTACGATAATGACAACCTCAGAGTCGTAAGCCGCGACTAGAGTGTTGGTATTATTCCAGGGTGGGAGCAGCAAGGCATTTGGGAAGATAAACAGCTGTGATGGAATGGGCAGGCAGGCGGTCTGGATGGTACATGGCCTGCCAGGGAAATGTTGGTATGGAAGATTAGGAAGTACAGAGAATGACTGCAAGGCGGAAGGTCTGAGAGGTACGGTACAGAACCTGACTGGGAGGAAGGAAAACAGGTGAGGATGAAGGAAGTAGACTTGGCAATAGGTGGGTAGACCGGAAGATAGGAACACGCTAATAAATGGACAGGAACACGCTAATAAAAGGGGTGGGAAGGCAGGGAAGAGGGTGAGAAAGCAGGGAAGGGAGTGAGGAAGCAGACAAGGAGTTGGGGAGACAGGCTAGGGGTGGAGAGGCAGGGAAGGGGGTGAGGAGGGTGAGGAATCAGACAAGGGGTTGGGGAGGCAGGCTGGGTGTGAGAAGCAGGTTTGCAGGTGGGAAAGTAGGCTGGAGAATAGGCCCGCAGTCTGGGACGTGGCAAAGTACGATAATACAGGTGGGGATGCTGGCTGCTGATGGGGAGGCACGCTTAGGGTGGCATGGCAGGGAGGGAGCTGGAGGGGTAGGCATGGAGACGAGGAGACAAGCTTGGGGTGGGAAGATAGACTGATGGTGGTAAGGCAAGCTGGGAGGTAGGGAGACAAGCTGGGAGGTAAGGAGGCATGGTGATACGTGAGGAGGCAGGCTGGGAGTGAAAGGGCAGGGTGGGTACAAGGGTGGCAGGCTGGGCGTGAAGGGGCAGAGTGGGTACAGGGGTGGCAGGCTGGGAGTGAAGGGGCAGAGTGGGTACAGGGGTGGCAGGCTGGGAGGTGGCAAAGTAGAGTAGGGAGTTTGAGGCAGGCGGGGAGTGGTGAAACAATATGGAGAAAGTGAGACAGGAGGAGGATTGGGGGGTTGGGTTATAATATTGCAGTTAAGTTCAGTAACCTTGCCTCTAATACCGGTCCACTTAAGGATTATATTGTGACAAACACCAGATGATATATAGATAGATATCGTAGACAGATAGACCGATAGATAGATAGATAGATTGTGTGTGTGTGTGTGTGTGTGTGTGTGTGTGTGTGTGTGTGTGTGTGTTGCATACGGATCGAGTCATCAAAAATTTATCCCTGTTCCTATGAGAAATCCTGTATTTGTGTTAAATCTGTTTAACTTAATTTCACTTTTCATAATATCGATACTGAATATAGTCTTGAAAAATGTAATATCTTTTGTGTCGCCCTTTCCATCTGCTGTGAACATCTTTAAGTAGAGACGTAATTGTTGAGCAAAATAATTATTGCTCCAAATCATTACTGAAGAAAGAGCTGACTTGGCAGAATGTTATATGGGTGACCATATATCTGTTTCCCTATGTGTTTAGGCTAACTATTTATCTGCATTTACCTGTGGCTGCAATCCATATACGTCTTCTATCAGACGTACGTACAGAGCTCCAGCCTACGCCTTCATATTGGAACCTTCCGCCAGTCTACGCCTTCTCCTTATTGCAACACTCCCACACATCCGTTTTAGCTCTATTACACCCTTTCCCCCCCCCCCCCCCCCGAATCGCCCCTGCCTTCTTTCTCCTAAACCTTTGTCACTTCTCCCACACCCCTATTCTTTTTTCTGCCAAGCTCCCTTATCACCCTCCACCCCGCCTCGCTACACCCACTACCTTCACCCAAGCCCCAAAGACAAATGTTCATGAAGGCCAGTGCAAGGAAATGGGTTTAGTTCACCATTCCCCCTCCTTCCCCTGCGGCTCCTCTTCTCTGATAGGTCTATTGTTGTCAGAGGGGCGTGGTGTGTGTGTGTGTGTGTGTGTGTGTGTGTGTGTGTGTGTGTGTGTGTGTGTGTGTGTGTGAGAGAGAGAGAGAGAGAGAGAGAGAGAGACTAGTGCTGTTAGAGGAAAGGCAATTGTATGAGAGCGTGGAGGGATGGAGGAACATGGATGAGACAGGAGTGGTTATGATAAGGAGTGTGTACTGTGTGTGAGATAGAACAAGGAATGGTGGACAGGGAGATAAGATGCCTGGAAAAATCGAAGGAGATATTGCATTTCATCCTCTTTAGTCTTGGAGGGTCGTGCACAGGCTAAGTTTACGGTCAGGTGGAAATAAAAATTATTATTATTGTATAAAGGATTTACCTAAAACGGAATGAAGTGATCTTTTATATAAAGAATCCAACTGACATCTTCCCGGACGCCTTATTAATGCTGCTTCTCTTTATGTAAACAATCTGGTGGTCTCATCTCTCGCCCAACCTGAGAAGATAAAATAGGGGTATTTTTCCCCTCTCAGTTTCGGTCCCATCTATGTGACTATTTTGCTATGCCACCAAACATTAAAATGGCCAAGGTTTCACAAGAATGAATAAAAAATAAAATATGACGATTTTCTTTCGACAAGTGCATGTAAAAATGTGGAAGGCTTTTGTTTTCCCTTTCTCTCCATGTCACAGCGCTTTTACCTATGTGAACTTGATGGAAAAAGGAAATTATGACGAAAACTATGCAACAAACTAAATCTGAAAGCAACCCATTAGTTACGGAGCTATCAGAGTTTGATTAAAAGAAATATTGGTGCACTTTATGTGAAACATTTGTACAGCATACACCTCTCTGTTTGATTCTACCTTCGGATGGTTAAAATGTGTTTGCGTTCATTACTTGATGCTTTGTTTCGGGCGTTATAATCTTCCAGGCCTTTTCTATCTGTTTTGTATCCAATGAAGATGATATACAATGTCAAAGCATCTGACAGATTAAAAATTTTGTCTGTATCAACCTTTATTGCATCTGTTTGATTAAGCCATGGACAGAACTGAAGAAAATGAGTTTTGAAAATGGTTGCAGCAAATTGGAGACACTATATTTTGATGTGCCAGCGATGTGCAAGTCCCTGTGTCCTCCTTCACGGTGCACCACAGTATTTTGATATATTGACATTAAAGTGGTACTATTGGAAAAAGGAAATAATTAGAAAAATGATGCAACGGATAGAGCTGAAGTAAATGCTATAGTAATGAAGCTCTAGGTACAAAAATCGTCGGCATAGTATTAAAGACTATGCATACACTATTCTATTCTTTGTGAATTTCATGCATAGAGAATTAAAAACTATTTGCCTTAATCACTAAATTACTACTCTTTACATAGATTAGGAACCAAACTAGATTATTTTATCTTAAAACAACTGGTTAAAATGAGGTTTTAAAAGGATTACTGCGAATGACATTACACTATATTTGGGTGTGTCAGAAATAAACTGCCCTTAATTGTGTACCACTGTTTTTTTGCAAACAGGATAGATTGAGTGAAATATGTAAAAAGAAAAAATCGTGAGGAAGACAATGCAACAAACAAATCATAAATCCAACAGTTACTGAACTATGGCAAATGGAAAAAAAAAAAAAAAGCTTGTATAGTATCGAAAAAACCATGATCATCGTTTTATGCTTGGTGGGATTTCAGCCACAGATTGTTGAAACGTACTGTATTTGTTTTTATCACTCAATTGCAAAACCACAGTTCAGAAGATTATGAACGAAACTGGACGACTAAATCCTCAATAACCTGCGGAAGACGAAGAACCAGTATATAGAAAATTACTGAGATTGACACGGGTGATAAAATTTTACTACATGAAGGTAAGTTGGTTTTTCTTGTACTTTCCCTCTCTGTATTGGGGTTCATCTAGACATCTGTATAAAAACCTGTATGGCAAGACAAGGGGGAAAGAGTGGATGACGATGAAAAAGAAATCATATCGTATTACAGTATATTGCAAGAAGAAGTAAAGAGGGAGGACGAGGAAAAAAAAAAAAAGAGAAGATAGTATATTGCATTGGATATATTTGACCGAACAGATGCAACTGCCATTCTGAACTACATCCATTGTTTTATTGTTTTTAGAGATGGACAGTTATTGAAGCTTTTTGTCTTTTGCATGACTTGGTATCACAGTACTATAAATTGCGAGGAGAGAGAGAAACAACTCAATATCCTATCATTTAGTGAATGAATATATATTGCATGAAAGAGAAAAACTAACGGTACATACCATACTTACATACCGTAAAAGAATATCTTTACCACAGTTATCTGTTTCAGGGTTTCGCATTGTGTGTGTGTGTGTGTGTGTGTGTGTGTGTGTGTGTGTGTGTGTGTGTGTATTTCTTTTCTACTGCACATCAAAGACCACCACCACATTCCCCTTCCTTTTGTACTGCCAAGAAGCACTTTTTAAAACAACGTAACGGAGTCACATAATATTGCACTATAACGTATGAAAATGTATACCCATTTTACGTCATCTCCATATTAATTTAGCCCAAATGTTCTCTATTTCCCACTGTAACCTAACAAGAGGATGTTTAGTGGATGTATTGGTTCTCTGCTCCCCACACCACATTCTTTAACTAACAACACACATGGGCTCTTCAGTGGACTGGTTGGCCTATCATTACTTCTGAGACAATAACTATGCGAGTTCAACAGCTCATAAGACGTCATTAAAATATCCCACAGTCATCTCTTGTCTCATCCGCGTATGGTATGGGACAGACAGATGACAGGCAATGAAGCATGGAATGATGCTATTGTCTTTCTTCCAAATTTATTTGCACATTTTTGGCATCTTACCACAAGACACGAAGCAACAACTGGCATGACATTCAAATTCCATATTGAAAAAAAGCCACTGTTCTTCTATCCCTGAGCTTACTTTCCACCATCTATTTTACAGTGTTCACTAGGCATCTCTGTCCTTCACAGTGCTAAGCAGATGTAATGGATATGGAAATGGACGAGACCCACGGGAGTCCTAAAGGGATCGGCCCTTTGTTCTTATACCAACCCTTTGCAATACCAAAGACAGGGTAATTTAATTTTTGCTGTGTGTGTGTGTGTGTGTGTGTGTGTGTGTGTGTGTGTGTGTGTGTGTGTGTGTGTGTGTGTGTGTGTGTGTGTGTGTACTTTAGCTACATAACTCAATGGTTTGAGCCAATTTAACACAATAATGCACAGGGCTCCTATGTGAAAATAAGTGTACCACCCGCCTCCTACTGGCTCATAGTCGCAATGTTTACAGGTTCGTACTTTGGGGCTCATTCTATTATTAACCTTTGAAAATGATTAGTTCTCTCCTTAGGAAATTAGGCACAGAAATGGAATACCCAGACTTGATGGAAAGTTTTAGCATCAGTCAAGGGATTGATAATTTTTTTGAACAAGTTATCAATTGATCTAGACCAAACTTAGTGCATGAGTTGAGGGTAAGGCAAGAGCAATGTAATTACTCGTACACTTTTAGAGCACTCGGTCAAAGGTCAGGGTCACCGGGTTAGGTCCAAGTTGAACCCGAGTGTGTGTGTGTGTGTGTGTGTGTGTGTGTGTGTGTGTGTGTGTGTGTGTGTGTGTGTGTGAAAGGAATAACTAAAACATCTGACTAGAAGACTCTGGATCAAACTTGGTGGCAGGGTTGAGGATCAGCCAAGGGTGTACAAATTATATTCACTAAAATACCATCTTCCAAAGCATGGAAATACTGAGTGAGAGTAATATACATATAAGATATTTCAGTGTTAATTTGTTCCAGCCAATAGAAATGAAACATAAATATAATGTAATATATTAAAACTGATAGCCTATTTGACGATCATTGGGCAGTTCTTTTAAATAAGTGATGAGAAACCATTTGGATGCAATAACGTCATTAAAATTAGTGCTGTACTCTAATTCTGGGGGATCGTAGCACTCAATAAACATATCCACACAGAGGGGTTGACCTTTTGTTACTGAGAACAATTGGTCAAAAGTCAAAACTGCATGACAAAATCAGTTTACTTCTTCCACCAAATTTATAGGTATTTTTGTGGACGGAATCTTGGTGGGGGAGGGATATTTGAGATGGAATTTTGAGGATAATCATTGAGAACTCAAGGTCACACGTAAGGTCAATGGTCAAGGTCCCTTGGCAAGGTCAATTTCAGCATTTCCCCCAGTTTTTGCCAAACTTTGTTGACAGGTTTTGGGTAAAACTGGGATGAAAGACTAAGAATTTTTCCAAAAAAGTAGGATCACAAGGAAAGGTCAAATACTTGACCTTAGTTTTTCAAAAAGTTTTTATTCGACTGAACCAAATTGTTGAAAAAGATGGGGATTACCCAGGGATGAAGACATTCGACTTTGAGAACAATAGGTTAAAGGTCAAGGTCACAGGGTAAGATCAACCTAAACAGTTTTGATCTGATTTCGAGCAAACTTAACGGACGGGTTGAAGGTCAGACAAGAAAGAACTGTTCGCTTTTAGAATAGCTGATCGATGGACATAATCACAGGGCAAAGTGAAATATTCGGTCCTTACATCATTTTGTGGGGGGCAAGTTGTCTGCATGTGGTAAAGCAGTCCGAAGCTTTGACCCAGCCTCACCCTGTGGCCGGGATAACAAGAGACAAGGATAATGAATGAAAAGTAGTGAACAATTAGGATAGTTGCACTATGGTGGCGTGAGTGTTGCTAAGTTTACCATCTGCCTCTATGTCTATTGCCTGACGTGCTGCTTCCTGCAAGGCGTGGCACCAACAGAGAGACCTCCAGGCACTGATGTCCTTACTTAGCCGTCCTGCTTCTACCGCACACCAATAATTCATGCAATTCTCACCGCTCCCTCTTCACGCCTGACTATTACTGCTTAACATGAGATAGTGAGGCGGAAAAGTCATGGCTGAGGAATATAAAGCTGATCTAACGAAAGCGAGCTCAGTCCACTCCATGCTTGCTCCAGTGAACAGAGTGATGGATTCCTGTTCCCGATTTCTACGTTAGACCACCTTCGCGGCATTAACCACTATTACTTCCTAAATAGTAATAACAGACGGTTCTGGGACATGGCCTATGGTCCAGATCCACGGACAGAAAGCACAAAGACTCGCTACGACAGCGATTCACAACCTTTTCCGAGGCGTGCTCCCCTTAACCTTGGCCCACATATCCATGCCCTATAGCCTTTCCCCCGTTTCCTGTCATCATCTATCTATATATCTGTTGCCACGCCTTAATCCCGTAAGGGGTCGCATTGCCCCCCTCCCCCCCATTTCACTGCCCTACTCCCAGCTCACACACATGCTCTATTAATAGTTAGATACAGTAAGTGGGTCGGTGGGTGAATGTATGGTGACACCACTACCGCCACTACCTTTAAAGAGGGACATTGCCCGCTAGTCGTGGGCCCATAAAGCACTGAAGCTGCGTAATACTGATCTGGTACAC
>NC_136959.1:28610545-28613045 GCF_032717465.1 Coenobita brevimanus | reverse complement strand
CATCCCCCATTATTTTTTAAGGTCAAATTTTAACATCGTATCCTTCGACATTTGTTTCTCGAGCTATGATAAATTTCGCATCCAAACGCCAATGTTGATACTAATATGCCATCGTTCAGTACTTTAGCTGCCTGTCTACTGATCATCTCTTCCGTACCAAGGCCTTCATTCCTTCAACAACTTTATTTTCTGGGACTATCTGCCCTACACTTCCTTTACATGTTTACCTCCATTTTCTATCGAGGACCACCCTGATGGACTGTTATTTTGTTCAATACCTGACGATTTCGTTCACCTTCATTCTCACTTTCAAATGCTAGACAAATTTCCTATCAGCAATCATCAATATAATCTTAACTATTTTTTTACGTTCAGACTTCGCTACACACACACACACACACACACACACACACACACACACACACACACACACATTAATTAAGCTATGAACCATTTTACAAAGGTCACAGACACAATCAGTAAACAGCACAGAATGAATCTTACATCACATTTGAAATAATTCTTCCATCTCATCGGCTTAATTCGCTTCCGTCTCCGCATCTTACTTTGGCCACTAGGCTATATATGTCGTGTCGTCGTATCGTTTGTAAAGGCTCTGACAAGCTTGCGTGCGTCAGTCTCGGTCACCTTATGGCGGCTCTCCACGCTGTTCGACCTCTGGCAGCCTCCCTATTCAGTCTCTTATCCCTTTGTCCAGGTATTTTTCGGTCTGCCTCTCGCAACACTCGCCGACGTTCACTCGTCTTACTTTCCGCACCCAACTGTCATCCTCCATTCTTTCCATACGAACAAACCATGTCCATCTACCCCTCCTCATTACAACAATAATACACTCCAACTGTGCCTAACCTCCCAAGGCCTGGCATTCAAGGACGCACTACACATATATCAAATCATTTTCATTTCTGTAAGTATAAGCCCACGAATATCTTCTTCCATTTCTGCCCAGATCTCACCACCACACAGAGTTACACTCCTAACATATCGAACATACAAAGCTCCCTTAGCACGGAGGGAGAACCCTCTCAATGTCAGGACAAGCAACATCTCCCTGAACTTCCTCCAACCACTCCATACCCTAGCCACAGAGCTAGGATATATATATATATATATATATAAACAACTATGGGGCAAACTTTTATCTCACTCCACTGCTAACTCAGACGTATGGCTGCTCTTAAGTTTTCTGAATTGTCAACGAAATAATCTTCCTAGTATTCAGAAATTTACCGTACCTTCCAAACAATTCATATTTAACCCCTTCTATAATCCCATAATCTTTTTGCCGTCATATGTCCCCTCAGATCCATAACTACCATAAACATCTTGCAGTCCTAATGATAGCCTACATCTTGACCTTGCCGCTCTGCACTCACTTCGATCACATTTACTTTTGCAGACAAGGCATTTCATTCCACTGGTATATATCTACTTTCTTGCAAAATTCCTGGAACGTTTATATATATATATATATATATATATATATATATATATATATATATATATATATATATATATATATATATATATATATCCACTACATTTAGTCATCCCTGCAAGTGTCTTTTCAACACCAGGAACCTTTCCAGTCCGCATCCTCTTCTCAGCATTATTCACATCCATCACTCTCTCGGCCATTACATCCATCTCTGCACACCATCAAAGCCAAACATGTTCACCACAGATTTGTTCTCTTCATTCCCATTCATTAGGTTTTCAGATAATTTATTTTCATCTGCTGCTTACCTCTCATCCATTTGTTAGTAATCTTCAGCTCTCATACGTCAGACAACTTGACCCTTTTCCCTCGCTTGTTGCTACAATTTTGCGCCCTCCTCCTAGATATATCCCTATTTCTGGAGTATTATATTTTAATAATTTTGTAGCGCTGATAACAAGCGTACATTTGGTGGTAAGTCCACCTGGGAGTTTAAATTCCTCACGACATATCCCTACACCTCGCCGTGGGAAGGATCCTGGTCCAATTCTGGTGAGGCGGTGTCTATCACAAGAGGGCGCCGGATTCCTACACAATGTATGTACTTCACTGTTCACGTAATACAGCCTCACAGAAGCAGCTGTTTACCTGCGGTCGAAAGCTGTGCTGGCTGGGACAGACCCGAGTTAATTTAAGCATGAAAAACAACTTCATGTGAATGACGGTGGGCAGTGCATACGTATATGTTAGTTACAGTGATCTATTTTCACAATTAAGATATTTTATAGTGAATCTGACCTCCCATGGCGCCGAAACTGTGCTTTTATGAACTACCGGTAATTACTGAGGACGTGTCCGGTGCAACAACATTACAGAATATCAACAACTGTTCCCTGGAGTTTAACAGTGCGGGTAAACAGGCACGCTGAAGGGGTACGGTGATCGAAAGAGGGAAAGATAAATGGAGTATCTAGCCAATCCATTTGTTAGAATAAGTTTTAACTTTAATAAGGAATAAATAAGTTATAGCTACATTAAAAA
>NC_136959.1:28583045-28605545 GCF_032717465.1 Coenobita brevimanus | reverse complement strand
ACAGTCTATCTATCTCGACGATGCCAATCGTCCCAAATTTACCGGCCAGGACCCAACTTGGTCTGTCTATGATTTCCTCAGAGAAGTCGAAACAGACATCCACAATCGGCAGATCACCGATGAATCGCTCAAAGTAGCCTACCTCATGGGTCGCTTGCACCACGGCAAATCGGACATCGGATCCGCGATCCGTGCAGGACATTTCGATAGCATTCATACCTTTGCTGATTTTCATACGGAACTCATCAGCCTTTGTTGCCAGCATTCAAATACCGCGTCTCTCATGGGATTCATTAATCTCCTAAACCAAATGGATGAGGACTTGAGGGTCCCAGCGCAACATGCCAAGCTCCGCGAAGCTGCCACCGCCATGAAAGCAACTAGTAGCGAGATGCTCCAATTACTGGTAGGCACAAAATGGTTAGAAAACAATAATGGCATTCCAGTGCTTTCATTCACCAACTTTGTTGACTTAATTGGTTACCTGAGATTCCTTCACTGGCTTACTCCTAAACAGCGAGAGCTAGCCTTGGAAATCGGTTTCAATCCAGGAGATAAAATTATTCAGGTCACTAAAACCATTCATGAAAGAACAGGTTCGAACTACACACGTCAGGGCACCACCCAACCCTTGGCCTCCTCAGTCTGTCACACCTCCACTACCCCAGACCAATCTCGCTCCCATCCCACCACACGCGGCAGACCTGCCACTCATCGTTCTCCTACCGCAGGTCGTGATCAATCTAGCGTCCAACGGAACAGACAGTCTTCGATTCTTTGCTGGCACTGTGGTCATCCTGGACATCGAGAATCAAGTTGCGACCGTACGTACAGATGTCCTCACTCCCAAACCAGACAGCATACACCTTCCCGCTCACGTCGTCCAAAATGCAAATACCACAAATCCAGCACGACTCACACCACTGAGGAATGTCGTTACCTCAACCGCCAACAGTCGGGGGAAGCGCTGCACCCGTATCGGACCAATATCACGTAGAACCAGAAACCCAACTCCCCATCCGCCATGTAGGTCCCATAACATCCTCAGGTTTAGCCATTCTCGGATGCAGTCATGACATACCAACGTCATTCTTCTTGGACACAGGATCTATAGTAAATCTGATCTTCAACACTTCCTTACATCTTATTCAACGACATCACAACCACGTCAGTTTCCTAGAACCACCAGACATTTGCCTATGTGGTGTCGAAGGCTCAGAGTTTAAGGTTAAGGGAAGAGCCACCCTAGAAGTCAAACTACACAGAGATTTGCCCCCTATCCCAATTGAATTTCATGTCACTAATGACTTGCAGTATCCCACAGATGCCCTTATTTGGTTTCTCCACCATGGCACAACACTCCATTGGATTATTACCTGCTTGTGGTAGTATAGACATTTCTGGATTCCCAGTTTACAGTATGGAATGTCTCCGTCCTGTTCTTACGATCAAATCAGTCCTTCAGTTACCTTTGTCCCGATCGCTACCAAAAAGTCCAGACCAGCCCAAACCACCACCATCATCATCTGAGAATACAGAGATCATTCCTTTACTGACTGGGAGCAAGGACATAAATTCCTCAATGTCTACTGATACATCATCTCAGCCTTCGGACATGGCTCTTACCTCCTCTCCTGACAACACTATCGCTGACTCAGACATGTCTCAGTTACCTACCTCACACAGTGTGAATGATCTTCTCCAACACGCAGAGACGAAACGTGCAGTAACGAATATGTGCACAATTTTGTTACCGCGTGAGTTCACCAAAGTCTCTGTTTGTGTTGCCGGTGCGAAAGAAGGAGTGGATGTACTAACACTACATGAGACATGTTCTGTGAATGGCTTGACTTATGAGTCAGCGTGGTGCACAGTCTTAGAGGACTGTTTATGCTACCTGTACTTGCTCAATGTCACAAATGCTCCACTAAAACTTAAAAGTGGTGTAAAGATTGGAGACTTCCTAGTATACCCAGCGGCCGTAAAGGTGTGCCAGGATTCCTCAATTCCTACTATTCAGACTGATGATAGTACGCCAATCGGTGTATGTACTATTAACTCTACGGGGTCTGCGCCGACATATTCACGCGATATACTCTCACATCTCACTTGCACGGATTTCCAAGAAAATACGCCTCAACTCCTCGACCTTCTGACCTCGTACGGAAAAGTGGTTGCCTTACCAGGTGAACCGATGGGTAGAATAGACCTTGTCAAACATACGATTGAACTACTACCAGGAACTCAGCCGATTTACATACCAGCGTATCAATTTCCTCACAGCCAGAGAAAGCAGACAGATCAAATGGTACAGAACATGTTAGACCAGGACATTATTGAACCCTCCGTCAGTCCATGGAATAGCCCACTTTTCTTAGTACCAAAGAAGGACGGTAACTTTAGACCAGTAGTCGACTATCGTAAGGTCAATTCTGTCACCGTCCCAGACCGTTTCCCGTTACCCGTCCTCACTGATTTGTTAGAATCCCTTGGTGAAAATAACGTAGTCTTTTCGTCTTTAAACCTCCTCAGCGGGTACTGGCAAGTCGAAATGGAAGAGTCCTCTTGCCCAGTTACAGCTTTCAGCACCCCTTTCGGACATTTTCAGTTTAAGAGACTCCCTTTTGGTCTGAGAAATGCTCCTTCCGTGTTCATGTGACTTATCTATTCAGTCTTCAGAGGTATGATGGGACACTCTCTTTTTGCTTACCTAGATGATATCATTGTTGTGAGTAAATCCATCCCTGACCATTTCACCAAGCTCCGGCAAGTCTTTGAACGCCTCCAGCTCGCAGGCCTGAAAATCAATCTCAGTAAATGTGACTTCCTGCGAAAGAAAATCAAATTCCTAGGCCATGTCGTAGATGCACAAGGCATTCATACTAATGAGGATAAAACTAAGGCGATTAATAACTTCCCAGAACCTAGCACTACTGAAGCTGTACGAAGTTTCCTGGGCCTCAGTGGCTATTATCGTAGATTCATACAGGATTACTCAAAGATAGCCGCTCCTCTGACCCACTTACTCAAGCAGAATGTGCCCTTTGTTTGGACTAATGACTAGTCACAGGCTTTCCAAAAGCTAAAGACAGCTCTTGTAAATGCCCCTGTTCTAGCGTTCCCTGATCATACCACACCCTTCCTTCTCTGCACAGACGCCTCAGGCACTGGACTTGGTGCCGTTTTGATGCAACTCAATGAAGCATCAAGGAAACGCGTAATAGCATATGCTAGTTGCTGAACAACTACAACCGCTGAACGTAACTACAGTGTCACAGATCTCGAAGCGCTAGCGGTAGTCTGGTCTTCGAAACATTTCTATGGTTATCCAGTGCATATCCAAACAGACCACCTTCCATTATGTGACTAGTTCAAGAACCGCAACCTAACAGGTAGGCTAGATAGATGGTCCGTCATCATCCAGGACTTTAATCCCACTTTTCAGTATGTACCAGGCAAGTTGAATGTAGCCGCAAACGCACTCGCACGTCACGTAGCAGCAGCTGTAACATCACTGCAGCCCGAAGTAACTGAAAACACTACACTAACGTCAGAAGTTGTTCGAAACTTTCAGTGCCAAGACCCCATATGGCCCCACAGCGTCCTCACTCAACAAGGCAACAAATTTCACCTCCAGGACCTGTCCACTAAGGACACCAGATGGGTCCATGTCGATGACTTAAAGCGAGCACCACGTGGCCTCATGTTGGAAGAGTCACTTACACAACCTCCTGACCCCCCTCCCCCCCTACACATCCCTCAATCTACTCTGTCTCTACCTATCCCTCAGTCTCCTTCATCTCCACCTCCACCTACTCATTCATCAACCAATCAATATCAGTCCAAACTCTGCTCTGTCCATCAACCTCCCCCATTAACTCTACCCTGATTTTCTAGGTACGATGTTAGCGATCTCCCTGCTGGCAGTGCTGACCCTCCTGGGGTCTGGGTCAGGTCAGGACGATGGTGGAGTACGTCCCGGGGCCTTGGTCGGCTCAGGAGGCGAGGTAATGCTTATCGAGGAACTAGTCTCCCTGCGCTACGATCTTGCGCCCCTGGCTGACGTAGCCATTGCCCTACCTGCCTACGCGCACCAGCTCCACGGAATCAAGACCCATCTCACGGCCATCATGGGGACACACAACCCAAATGAGTATCTCTATAACCTTTTCCTACCACTCTCCTGGCAATTGCAATACATGAGTAACAGATTCACTGAGCTCAATGACATATTTGCCATTCAGACACCCGTTGGTCGTTCTCGTGTGAAACGAGGTCTCTTCGACTTCGTCGGTGAGATTCTGAGTGGCTTGTTTGGCGTTGGTACAGCCCGTGACATTTCTGGCTTCAAATCTGATCTCACTCATTTAGCTTCAGCCCTAGAATCTCAACACCGAGTCATCAAAATCCAAGACACTATGTTACAGAAGCTTACGACCCATCTAAATGAAGTCACATCCACTCTAAACAACTTCACCTATGTCTTACAACGACACCTTTCAGATCTCAATGTTATCTCTCAGTTCTTCTACCTCAAACTCAACATGGATAATCTCCAACTGGCCATTGACTCTCTCCTGTCTCAAGTCCCTACCTTGGTTCGTATCCTGGTCGATGCTATAAATGGACGTGTCACTGCTGACTTAGTGCCTGTCTCAATTCTCCGTTCTGTCCTGGAATGGGCTCACTCCACCTTCGGTCTATCCTCAGTCCTCCCCTACTCCTCCCTCGAATATTATTATCCTGTTCTCGAAGCCACTCTTCTAACCAAATACGTCGTCATCCATATTCCTCTCCGTTCTGCCATAACCTTTAACCTTTTCCACATCATTCCCTTCCCTTTCCGCCTCAACAACTCCTTTTTACAAGTATCTGTTCCTTCAGAATATTTCCTCCTCTCCCTTGATCATCTTTCAGTTGCCTTCCTTTCTTCCACAGACCTCCAGAAATGTTCCTCCCTTACTCCGACCTCTCGTCTCTGTGCTGCCCACCTTTTCGCTATCTTCCCTAGCAGCACTACACCCTGTGAGTCTGCTTTAGTTTGCAACCATTCCATCTACTCGGCCTGTTCTTTTGTACCAGCTCCTGAACTCCCGGTCCACCATGCTCATCTCAACCATGTCCAGTACTTCTTCTTTGCTGTTCCCATCTCTATCACAATCATGTGTCCTGGTTCTTCGCTTCGATCCGTCCCCGCTAGTGGTCTCTACAAAGCACCAGACTATTGTACCGTCAAATCAGAGTCCGTCATCACTTACGCCACTCGCTATCACCAAGCTGTCCGTAAACACTCCTATGACATCTTTCAACCAATCGACATGCCTTCAACCCTACCATCTGTCAACATTACCATCACCTCCCCTAACTTGCGCATGCTAACATTCCTCAATGACAGTGACTTCATTATGGATCAATTTTCTCTGGCCTTCAGCCGTTCCTGGGTTCATCCAACAGTTGTGTTTCCCCCTGTGGTTATCGCTTTCATAGGTTTTCTACTCATCATATGTGCAGTGCATTGTTGTGTCAGAAAAATGGAATGCCGACTCCAGGAAATCAGAGTCACTACAGGCATAGTACGCCCTACACACGACGTCGAAACTCCCCGTACTTAGTGCCCTCACATTCAGTGACTACCAATGCCATCTGACAATTAATCAAACTGTGAACAGAACTCTTCCTACTAGAAAATGATGGTATTTCTTTAATGCATTATTGAGTGACAGTGTATCCTACAGAAACTACCAAAAAAAAAAAAAAAGAATGAAGAACAACAAAAGAACTCTCATATCTACTCCTTGTTTATCATGTATCAAGATATTATTGTATAATCCCCATTATATCTATGTATACCTTCGACCCTTACTGGACACATACCTATTAATCCTTGTATCTCTTATCTGTATATATCCTTCTAAATCCCTCCCCTCCACATGGCCATGTCTCCCCTACTGCCCCTGTATCATACTTATCCCTTGTACAAACCTCCCCGCCCTTGCCTTCATAATATAATCAAACACCATATAACTTCTGGTGTCAGGAGACACCATCTCAGCTACCCGGGGGCGTAGTGTACCCCCCCTACAATATGTCTACCCCCGATGTATATATGCCCCCCCCCCCCAATGCATACATGCCCCCACTAAACTTGCTGACCTAGCACGCCTTCCCAGGGCCCCAAGCCTGGGAAGATGGCACCACTGCGTCAGTTCAGAGCAGATACTCAAGAAGGGTAGACTATTTTGTTGTGAGCTCGTAATAAACTCCTAATCTAGCTGTTTGTACACGGAGTTTCTATCACCAAAGTATTGCAAGTTACAATTTTCTCACTTCTCATTTCGTCTACAGCCACAAAATTAGGTCTGGTGGTGGAAAGGTGAAGTGAAAATAACGAGTGTTGGTGTGAGTGCCACCTTCCCACCTCTGTTATGCTGCCGTGAAGAGCTGGCAAGTCGC
Organism: Coenobita brevimanus; assembly: GCF_032717465.1. NCBI lineage: Eukaryota > Metazoa > Arthropoda > Malacostraca > Decapoda > Coenobitidae > Coenobita > Coenobita brevimanus. The sequence goes on along the minus strand of NC_136959.1, from coordinate 28,599,092 downwards.
TGATGATAGACTGCATAAAACAAATGAGAAAATCCGCAGACATAACTAGAATTAAAGAAGCATCAACAATGCTATTATTATCCACTTATATAAAAGTAATATAACCATGACCCACCACTGTTATATTTCGGGAATAAATACAGTTTCTTTGAAATCATTAATATTTGTTTTACGAAGATAATCGATGGCGAAAAAAAATATCAATTGTAACAGCAGTAAGGCCAAATTTAACTGCAAGTATTAAGGAGAAGCAAACTCGAGGTAAAGGTCACAGATTATAATTTAGAAGGGCGACTTGATGTAGTGCTGCCTACTTCCTTAGCTTTTATCATTCTTTTTCTGTGCCTGCCCTCCTCTCTTCCTCTTTCTCCTATCTTTCCTGTCACTTCTTATTCCCTTCTTTCCTTTACAGGTGGCTTTACATTGAGTGACAAGCCAAATGGTTTCCTGTAAGCCAAGAAACCATTTACAACGCTGGGTGGTAACCATATAACCAAATCATACGTGCTCCCTACGTGTCAACAAGTGGGTTGGTGGAGGGTTGGTGCCCCTCCCTGTAAAACAACTAACTCAGTGTCAAATGGCCACCCTTTACGGGATTATGGTGTCTGGCAATAGATAGACTTTTGAGATAATCTGACCTTAAAGTAAATGCGTCTGTTGCATCCTGTATGTACGAAATATATGGATATTTGGTATCAATAGATTTATATGATCAAGGTGAATAATATCCTAAATTTAAAAAATAAAATGGTATGTTCACCCATTTTTTTCCAAATTCGTCGCCTAGCAACCACCCAAATTATAAGAGGGCAAACAATATTGTAGTATCGCTATGATATTGAACGCAAATGAAAGATACTAATGTAAGAAACACATGAAAAAAAAAAATCATGTCAATTCCATGAATTCTGGCAAATCTTCAATATAAACCGAACAAAATACGCTACATGGCACCAAAAACTTTTTTTTGCAAAATTAATAAACAATGAAAATTCAAGACATAATGAACATACTGATACCACAAACATGGCTGTAAATCATATATTGATTTTGGGCAAATTTGCAGAAAATATCTTATGTAACTGACCAAAATTACTGTAATGTCACCAAAACTCAACTTTATGAACAGAAACACTAGCCTGTAATGTATATGCCATTACACACTTGTAATAATAATGAATAACAGGGCAATGTTTTCAATTTGACACGTACACCCGGGGAAAGTTCCGCCTTATACACTTTCCTGCTAGTTCGGACCTTTATGCGTGAGACAACGACTAGTGAAGCAGTAGCCAGACACTCAAATGTCTAGTACCACTGTGTGGGAGGGGAGAGGTTAAGGGAGGCGAAAGGCATGGGGGAGCTGATAGTTCCTACCCCTCCCTCTTCCATCCCCATCCTTCTCACACAGTTACCAGATATAAAAATGTTGGCTATGCTTCGCTTAACACTTGTCTCACATTTACTATTTCGAAGTGGTGAGCGAGTGTATAACGTGAAACTTTCCCCGGCTGTACCTTAAACGAATGCAGTTGGGAGACAGTCTGGGTAAAATAGTCCTTTACTGCCCAGAACAGATTAAAAATGTCATTAATGTTCACACCAACACAGGCTCACCATTGTCTCGTTTACGCTTAGCAGCCACTTATTTCCACTGAAAACAGTGCTGTTGGCGTTCTTGCGACCTTCCGACATTCACCTTCACCCTCTGTATCAGCAGACGACATCACTGTGCGTTAATCCACTTAAAAGGCAGAAATAGGGGAGGTTTCAATCAAGTGTTGTCCCTTCCCTAACCTGTGAGCTCGGACTGACTGCCCAAAGCAGGTGCTACGGGCCTTATGATTGGTCGAGCCAGCCCCTGTAAACACAGAAGGATGAATGCTGCTGCGCTATTGGTTCGTCAACTCGCTCTATGTCACAGTCCCGGAGTTAGTATGTTGTTTCTGAAGTAAAAACCACCTGACTTTTAGCGTTGACGTAGAGGGGAATAAGGGCCGATTTCGCTTGGCTTTTCACACCACAATGAGAGGATGGTCCTGGACACGATGCATATAGATAGCTCTCATTTTCGGTTCTTTGACAAAGTCGCCCTACTGCCATCGAGCACCTATGAGAAAACATGTATGGAAAGGTACTCAACACGACTATTTCTCAGTCACCTTATTAAATATACACCATCAAAATAATGTTCTCTTATTATGTTCCTCCATTGTTTCTCAGACTCATTCGTATACTAATATTTTGAAAGAGCTTTTCTATTAATACATCCATTATATCGCCACACATATCACCATACCATCTACTACCGTGTCATGCTACCGCCACACCACCTGTCCTGTCCACCAAGCTAGCATCACCACTTAACCTGCCCCGTCCCGTCGACGTATGGGTACGTTGCAACGATTTGCATTTGCCAGTCCCGGCGACGTACCGGTACGTTGTGCAATTGCAAGGACCCTAATTTGCACAATTTTCAGTTTTCGCTAGTGATTTTTCGTATGTATACACGGGACACCTTCCTTTATTCCTCTACAAGATGCCAATCAGGGACAATGCCTTACACTGCATAACCTCCCCCCTCCCCCCTTCACGCCATTGTCTCGGCAATTCACCTGTTACCAGTGACCTGGCCAGTAAAGATATTCAGGGCCAGAGTGATTCCCCAATCAATGACAATGTGGAGGACAATGTTTACATAGCATTAGAAGAAGAAACAGCCAGAAATAATGATCAGGTAATGTGGCAAAAAAAGGTCCGGTATGGTGATTAGTTAGTGAGTGAAACAATGCTTATAATGCCTTTATTACTGCTTGAAAACCAATATACTCTCATACTACATATACATTCGTACCGAGTAAATAAATAAATACCGTTTATGAGTGGATAAAATAGTTACCCTCCCATAGAACTCGTTTTCTTTGGTGCCAGCATGTTAGAAAACCCAGTCAGGTAAGGAGGAACTCCTACCTGAATTGAGTATTTTAAACCTCAGGTGAGCGATTTCTCTATGAATTTTCGATGTTTCTCACCAAAAGCGAAGGTTTTAGCAAAAAAAAAAAAAAAAAAATTGAAAATACCTCGGGACTGGGGGATGTCAGAGGTGCGGAAAACCTCGGGACGTGACGGGTTAACTCAGTCAGTCTAACACAACACCTTACAGTTTCTGTTGCATTACCACCTCATACTTTATCACACTACTACCACACACTACCAAACTACTACCACACCACTTGTTCTCCATCACACTCTCGTCATGCATACCAATTCATCGTGTCACACTATATGCCAGTCAGCAGTCACACCATAGTATCAGTAATCAACACAAATACACTCCATCCTCATTCGACCGTTCTCGTATTTTTCCACTCCCCCTTTAAGCTGCGGTAAGGAATTTATTGCCCGTAGTAATTTATTGTGCCACCATCCACACGTTTGTCAATAAGTTCTGTTGTGATAATCTGCGTCTAGGGCAAATGGCTGGCTGGCTTGTTCACTGGGGTGGCAAAATGTAGGCAATACCTCTTCACGAAAAGATACCAATGGGTGCTTGCAACTTGTTCATTTTTCCAACACACAACGGACCACTATTTCCATGGTATTAAGGTCACAACTCTGCAATCTGACTTCAGCATTTCGAGGCTGAGAAAAATAAATGCAGGAGCGTGTACAGTAGAACTTTGTTTGTCCGAGGAAATGGCGAAAGGGAATATTCTTAAAAGCTGATACGTCAAGAAGAATGGAGTGTGACTTTAATCTGACTACGCTACAAACGCCCATTATTCCCTCCTTATATGTGTAAGCAGGACCCTGCGCTGACGACAGAACAGGAGGAATATATAATGGATTGGGATAAAGATGGTATTTTCCAGTGAAGTTACGAAGACAAGTTTACTGCAGAGATTCTACATCCTGCCTGTAAGATCTCATACCTACCGAGCATTCTCAGTTGCTGCATGACTGAGGCCAAGCAAGCACCCACAGAGGTCAGAGGTGTTAAATAAGCACAAAGCCAACAGCATATGAGAGGGAATTTCCACTTCATTAAAAATATCCCGACACGAATACACCCACTTCCTTCTCTCACCTGCCCCAGACACCTGCCCCAAACATTCGCCCCACATGTCCATCCCAGATGCCTACAACACACACCTACCCCAGTCATCAGTCCCAGGCATCTGCTGACTGCCATAGTCAATAGGCTGCCCTTTAATGGCAGTATCTCTCAGTGCAATCCGGACTGAAAAGAAATCGTTGGTCATGACCCAGCTGCTCCTTCAAAACGAGAGAGAGAGAGAGAGAGAGAGAGAGAGAGAGAGAGAGAGAGCAAAAGAAAAAACATCCTGTTTTCAATTTCCCTTCTCATCTGTTAATAGGAAGATTGAGTGTGCTAGAGTTTCGCTATAGGTTGGTAGCCAGTAAGGTGCTAATCCCTAAGCCAGTACAAAGAGACATTTTACCAAACACTTAATCTATAATTTCCTGGCCACGTCATGGTAATATGGGTAAGGAAAGCATACGTGGGATGTGTCCAAAGTCCCCCAACGAATACGTGGGATGTGTTCAATATCCCCCAGATGATAGAATGCCTCCCATATGAAAGAATACGTGGGATGTGTTTAATGTCCCCCAGAGAATACGTGGGATATGTTCAATGTCTCCCAGATGAGAGAATACGTGGGATGTGTTCAATGTCCCCCAGAGAATACGTGGGATGTGTTCAATGTCTTCCAGATGTGAGAATACGTGGGATGTGTTCAATGTCTTCCAGATGTGAGAATACGTGGGATGTGTTCAATGTCCCGCAGAGAATACGTGAGATGTGTTCAATGTCTCCCAGATGTGAGAATACGTGAGATGTGTTCAGTGTCTCCCAGATGAAAGAATACTTGGGATGTGTTCAATGTCCCGCAGAGAATACGTGAGATGTGTTCAGTGTCTCCCAGATGAAAGAATACTTGGGATGTGTTCAGTGTCCCCCAGAGAATACGTGGGATGTGTTCAATGTCCCCCAGATGAGAGAATACGTGGGATGTGTTCAATGTCCCCAGATGAGAGAATAAATGGGATGTGTTCAGTGTCCCTCAGATGACAGAATACGTGGGATGTGTTCAGTGTCCCTCAGATGATAGAATACGTGGGATGTGTTCAGTGTCCCTCAGATGATAGAATACGTGGGATGTGTTCAGTGTCCCTCAGATGATAGAATACGTGGGATGTGTTCAGTGTCACCAAGGTGAGAGAATAAATGGGATGTGTTCAATGTCCCTCAGATGATAGAATACGTGGGATGTGTTCAGTGCCCCTCAGATGATAGAATACGTGGGATGTGTTCAGTGTCACCAAGGTGAGAGAATAAATGGGATGTGTTCAGTGTCACCAAGGTGAGAGAATAAATGGGATGTGTTCAGTGCCCCTCAGATGATAGAATACGTGGGATGTGTTCAGTGTCACCAAGGTGATAGAATACGTGGGATGTGTTCAGTGCCCCTCAGATGATAGAATACGTGGGATGTGTTCAGTGTCACCAAGGTGATAGAATACGTGGGATGTGTTCAGTGCCCCTCAGATGATAGAATACGTGGGATGTGTTCAATGTCCCCCAGAGAAGAGAAAGTGAACTGCATGACCACCACTGTCATATCAAACACCATATCACACAAATACATGGATAGATGAAGAATGCATTATGGATGTTACTGTTATTGGTAACAAGACATTATTACCAAGAGCCAGAGTGTTCATTACTGCACGAAAATAAACAGTGACACATTAGGAAATAAAACAACCACATAAATGATTTACAAGGCTACACAGCATATGAAACAAAAAGTGTGCATGTGCATGACATACATGGGCAGTGGCCCGCACGTGATTCAAAGCCTGTCTGTCTTTGTCATCGCCAGTGCTCGGACAGGCCAGAAAATATGAAACAAATGCAGGACAAACTGTTGGAAAGTCGTCGTGGAGGGAAATGTGTTGCTGCTGTCACTGGCTGAAACAGGAAAAACATAAAAACTCTGCTACCTCTCGCATAGGTAATAGAATTTATGGATAATCTAAGGATCAGATTTTGAATAATGAATCTGAATATTGTGTTTAATTAATACATTAGTACTAACTCTCGCAATGGACTGGCATTAATAAGCTGTTGTAAATGATCCGGAAAATATTAGCCTGATCATCTAAGTCTGGCTGGTATTATTTTGTGTACAGTATATAGTAGAGTAATTTAATGGCTTGTAATTGTCGTGGCTAAAAGTGCACTGGTTGAGATGTGGCCTGGCATTTGAGACAGGAAGTGTATTATCGACAGGTTTTATTGCTTGTCTTTGTGGATCGTGGTGCACTACTAAACACCACTTTGTCCAAGAGTCAAATCATACATTTTAACTATGTTGAAGACTGATGGAACGTAATACAGACCAAAACACTGGGTACCAAGTGCTTCTCATGTGCTACCGTGCTACCGCAAGGATCGATATTATGACTGAGTAACGATATGACGCAAAAACACTATTATTGTAGTGAAAAAATAATGATGAAACAGGTAAACGTGGACGAAATGGAACATGAGAGAGTGGCATGGAATGAAGGAATGCGTTCGAGTATGTGGATTGGAGTAAAAATTGTTGGGAGGAATGTGGAAATGAGTTTATTTCCACCAGTTCTCTCTCTCTCTCTCTCTCTCTCTCTCAACCTGGCCACGACGCGACATTTATCTTCACTGTTTTTTCTACTTTCTTTTCTCGTTTCCCCAGAGGCGGGCGCGTGAGGCCATTGTGTGGAGAGGAGAGGGTCAGTAACAGCCAGAGAGGAAAGAGAGAAAGAGAGAGAGAGAGAGAGAGAGAGAGAGAGAGAATATCACGAGATGACATTTTTTGAAATAGTAAAACAACTCTGATTATATATCTCAGTTTCTCTCCATATATGTCTACCTATTATGTCTCTATCTACTTATATATCTCTTTGTCTGTATGTCTATCTATTTATCTATCTATTTCTGTGTGTGTGTGTGTGTGTGTGTGTGTGTGTGTGTGTGTGTGTGTGTGTGTGTGTGTGTGTGTGTGTGTGTGCATTACTCCAAAGGGGAAGAAGGAAAAATGAATGGAACTGAAATCATAATAATGTTCCGTACTAAAGCAAATTGAAAGAATGATGAGTTAGTATTGTAGGGATGAAGGAGAATGATAAACAATTAGCGCTTTAGTGTGGGGGAAGAGGTCGGGGCGAAGTGAAGGCTGCATCACCTCACACACACACACACACACACACACACACACACACACACACACACATCACAGAGGCGCTTCACGATAACACATATATCACAGTCACCAAATACACATCTACCGCAACATCACTATTCTGCCACACACCTACCACATCCCCACCACACAACCACACATCTATCAGACCCTCACCACAGAACCATACATTTACCACACTCTCACTGTACAACCACAGAACCATTATAGCTTCACCACAAAACCACCCACCTATCATACCCTCACTACATTTCAGCTACATCTTTATCACACAGTGCCACACCATCACTACACATGAACCAAACCCCTACCACATAGATCCACATGGACCACATCCTCAACACTCAACCACATATCTGCCACAGCCTCACCGCACAACCTCAAATTCTCACCACAGCAGCATTCTACCGCTACATCATCCGCCCTCCACCACACTCTAAGCAATACCAGCAGATACCAACAACCACCGTAGCATAATAATGGGCTCGCATCACTTCACCCGCCCACAACAGCACCACAATAACACTACTTCATCAAAAACGCACCCTCCCAACCTCCACCCCTACCCACCATCATCTCACTCTTACTCTTACCTAACCCTCACCCTAAGCCTCCCAAGACGCCCCGTATCATGAACGTGAGATAGGACCAAAGATGGCAGCATAACCTCAAGGGAAACCATACTCTCGCCCCTCCCTCACCTCTTTACACTCCCGAACTATATATTGTGTTAAATATTTTCTTTTCGGGTTTTATGACAACAATTCTAGGGTGATGCTCTGTGTTTATCAGTTTTTGTTAAAGAACTGGGTGGGAAAAAGGCAAAAGTAATAAAGGACATGATAGAAGAAGGTACGCGGAAAGGAGCGAGTACAAACATGCCCGCGTTGGAAAACAATACTTGCTCTTACCTCGCGGGCACAGGTATCACCAACAAAAGAGAAAATATGTAAGGAATCGAGAGAAATTCAAACTCGTAACCAAAATTCTGGGAAATTAATACTAAGAAAAGTTAATTAGCCTGGGAATAATAATAAGGAACAATTTTAGGCTGTGCCCTTCTTCATAACATACTGTGTAAATAATATCCTAACCTCTCACTTTGGAGGATACACTTCACGCAGGAAGTGTATCAGCCATCTCTCTCTCTCTCTCTCTCTCTCTCTCTCTCTCTCTCTTTCTCTGTATGACAACATTTTTTCTTCTATATCATTCCAGTAAATCATTATATTCTTACACCCTCGTTCCAAGCTCTCACTCTTCTTTTCTCTAAATTCATCTTTCTCTTATATTAATATCCTTCCCCCCTCTTCCCCATGCATCTGTAAGATACTGTGCATCACAGTTTTTGGACTTACTTATGAGGAAGAACAGTGCTTATTTAGTGTGTATTGTACAGAAGAAACCTAATTACTGCGATGTCCATGGAACAATGCTCTTGAAAATCAGAATTTTTGTACACTTCAAGAATAGATCATATATTTGTAAAAAAAAAAAAAATAAGCTTAAAGTACTCACACACACACACACACACACATACTCACACACACACACACACACACACACACACACACACACACACACACACACACACACACACACACACACACACACACACACACACACACACCATTCCATTCACGCAGTTCCTTACGTCTAATTTCGTCTAGAGCCACAAAATCTTGCTTTGTGGTGAAGGGAACCGAAAATAATAAGTGCTGGTGTGACTGCAGCTCCCCCGACGCTGTTTTGCTGCTGGTAACGAGTTGGCGAGGCTCTGATGAAAGTTTGCTGTTAAAAATGGGTCAGCCTGCAATTATAGCTACAAGAAAGAGCAACATAAGCACTGGTATTCAAATCCAGTTATGATAAAATACTAAAACTATGAGTCATTATTCTGTCATACTTCGATAATAAGCACGTTTTCACTGAGTCTACTAAATCAAATAATCCACAAAAATATGAGTCAGTAGGAGCGACTAAAATAACCAGCGTTTACGCCCAGGAAATTCAGGAAAAAGGACAATGAGATACACAAATACTTTCTGAACTAAGAATATGGAAAATGTGGTATTCTAAATGAACGTATATGCATTCTCAGTTACTTTATTAATTGTCTCATATGTAGAGTCAACATGTTTTCATATATATTATCATTTCTTTCGCCTCTTCCATTATTAGACTAATATTCTCTCGTTCTCTTGTTATGTCCCTTCCTTGTTCCCTTGACTGACGTATATTAACACCCTCAAATCGCTTTTTCTCTTTCAGGAAGTGATACAGTACCACCACATTCACCACCACACCACCTGTTCTCTACACCCACTACCATCACATCATTTGCTCTCTCTATCACACTGCCACCACACCACTTGCTGTCTCTACCACAATACCAACACACCACCTACTCTCACTACCATATTGCCACCACACCACCTGCTCTCTCTCCCACACTACCACCACACCACTTACTTTCTCCACCACACTACCACCACACCACCTGCTCTCTCTCTCCCTACTATCGTCACACCATCTGCTCTCCCTACCACACTACCATCTCTACCACACTACCACCACACCACTTACTCTCTCAACACATTTCCACCACACATTTGCTCTATCCACCACACTACCACCACACCACGTGCCCTCTCTACTCTCTCTACCACACTATCACCATACCACCTGGTCTGTCACACTACAGACTCAATACCTACACTCAGTGCTTCACAATCTCCCATTCAGCAGCCACAGCGAAACGCACAATCACCAAAAGTAATCACTTAAATACCCTCCAGCACTACAATAAACGATTCTGATAATTCCTCTCAGCCCTCACAAAATCTGCATCTGGGACGCTAGTAACTGTTAACTATGACACCACACGCACTTAATTAAATGGGTCCAGATATGATACGCTGTGTCGGGGATAAGTGGTCGGCTGGTTTGATGACTGAAGTGGAATGCGTGAGTAACTCTTCCGGCACGCAGGATTCATGATAGGAAGGGTGTGTGAGGGTGCTTGTGAACTGTTTAGTTCTTTTGCCCTGGAACACGATTTCCACGATATTATGGTAACAGTCCTGGAACCTGTCTTTGTCATTTTTATCTTAAACACGAGGAAAAGTGATAGAGGTGTTTACAACTCTGCATGACGAAGGAAAAGTTAAGGAGGGATATTCTTAAAGGTGGTTTGTGTATAGGAGGAAGGACTGCAACTTTAGTCCGACATCTCTCCATACATCCATAATACTCGCCTTGTTTGTTGAAATAAAACATTGCAAACGTCTTCCCATACTGGCTGGATAGACAAACTTAAATAGGTACTGGTGTGGTAAAGACTACATATTATATAGATAGATAGATAAATAGATAGATAGAGAGATAGATAGAAGCAGGGAGTCAGATGATGAGAGGTGTTGTGTCTGCGAGAATCGAGCAATGCTAAACATGCTTACACTGAGGAAAGCTGACGACAGCGGCCAGTAAGGAGATGATGCAGTTAGCTGTCAGCAGTCCTCTCGTGAACAAAGATCCACGAGGAACACACGTGACACACCCCTGCTACACCAGATTTTAGGAAAGAGAGACAGAAGGAGACAAGCGACCCTAGAGAGAGGTCGAGACGGAGATTAGCCTTAGAACAGAAAGAGAGAGAGATAGCGAGACAGGGAGGTAGCTACCCGGGACTTATACTCTTATACCTGTTTAATATTTCCAAGACAAATAAAAATAGTCCCATACTATTCTTTACCTCTCCCGTCACTACATGACATCTGGTGGGGAAACTACTACAAGATATAAAAGCCGCTCGACCACAAGTCTAAAATATACGCCTCTACAAGCAAATACAAAGTCGCTGCTTTATGATACAAAGTCTTTATGACACTGGGTAAACTATTATACTTTTTACTGACGCTACAAAGGCTGCTCTACTGCAAAGACTATGTAAGATCTCAACCTCATAGTGTATCCATAGTCATTGGCTGCATGATTAGGGCCAAATAACCATCCCGGAGGTCAGAGGTATTAAATAAACATGGTGTATAATATCATCATCATCTACTCGTCAGGCGCAGTACAGGGTAAGCAACGTAGGAGAGGTAGTTTCGTCCTCTTTAATAACTTCCCATCACCAGCACCAACACTTGCTTGTCTCGCCTGACACACACACTTCCCCCATATACCCACCCCTGACACCTGCCATACACACCTACCCCAGGTATGTGTCACAAATATCTGCCGACTGAGCACGCACACACACACACACACACACACACACACACACACACGCACACAGAAAGTGAGAGAGAGAGAGAGAGAGTGATTCCCATTTCCTTTCTGCTGTGCTGAGACGAACACAGAGGGTACCTATGATAGGCTGATGACCAATAATGTCCATTCACTCCTACGCCAGGACAGGAAGAGGTACAGCAATTTCCAAACTCTCATTCCATAATTTTCTCCCTGTGTTGTGGTAAGCAAGGTAGGGAGGGATAGCGAGGGAGGTGTTGCATGTGCCCCTCCTTAGTGATATCAAAAAGCCGATTTGGAGGCAATGTGTAACCAGGGTGGGATGAACTCAGGAAGTGCTGCCTTTATTTACACGGTTGAGGCCATGGTGGTGTATCCACAGGGGATGGGGTGAGGCGGAGATATTTATACGTTGGCTGCCAAGGGAGGAGGGAAGTGAGGGGATGTGAGAGGGCGAGACACGTGCATGATGACTCATAACACTAACAGTGACGGAGACGAGAGACAGTCAAATCCATCCATGCACATTTGGCAGTAGCACATTTGACATAAGCACATTTGGCAGTAGCACATTTGCCAGTAGTACATTTGACAGTAGCACATTTGACAGTAGCACATTTGACAGTAGCACATTTGACATAAGCACATTTGGCAGTAGCACATTTGCCAGTAGTACATTTGACAGTAGCACATTTGCCAGTAGTACATTTGACAGTAGCACATTTGGCAGTAGCACATTTGACATAAGCACATTTGGCAGTAGCACATTTGGCAGCAGCACATTTGACATAAGCACATTTGGCAGTAGCACATTTGACATAAGCACATTTGGCAGTAGCACATTTGGCACTAGCACATTTGCCAGTAGCACATTTGGCACATTTGACATAAGCACATTTGGCAGTAGCACATTTGCCAGTAGTACATTTGACAGTAGCACATTTGACAGTAGCACAGTTGACAGTAGCCGCACATTTGTCAAAGCCTGTCCGCGTCTGTCATCATCACTACTCGGGCAGGTTCGAAAATATGAAACAATTCCAGAACAAAATGTGTTGGAAAGCTTTCATGGACAGAACTGTATAGGTTCTTCAATTGACAGAAACTGAAAAAAAATACAACTGCTTCCTTTCTCTTTGGTATCAGAGCGTGAATACGGATGAAATATAAATCTGTTGATGATTCAAGATTCTGAATACTGCTTGAATTAAATGTCAGTACTAAGTGTTGTAATGGACTGGGATGAATAAACTGCGGTAACTGATTCAGGAAAAAAAAACATACAGTTGATTTTCATGGTAGTGTTAACTAATGCATTTTAATTACTGTGGAGAAGAGTGTACTGAAATGGAACGAGGCCTGGATTTGAGCTAGTGAATATTTTATCGAACAGTGTTTTGCGTATCTTAGCGGAACCTGGTGCACTTTTTAACATCAGTGTGTCTAGAGCAAACCATATTCTATTTTTACTAAGCTGGAAGAGGGTTGTATGAAATGTGGACCAAACACTGGGTGCCAGGTGCTTCCGTGTGTACTGGAACATTACTGTGGTGAGGGACACTCAGGCTGTAAGTAAAAACAAGACATAAAGAGAGAAAAAATGAAGTGAAGAAATTATAAGAAATGAAAAATAGGAGACATAGCAGACAGAAGGCTGGGATGAAATAAGGGAATTCAACCAGGTACTTGTGAAGTAGAGTGAAGACTGATCTCTCTCTCTCTCTCTCTCTCTCTGTCCAGGTATTGCTCATTCGCCGCCTCCACGACCATCTCGAGTTGTTACCCGAGGCACAATGGCCTCTCACGCACACCACGGGGGAATGAGAAAAGAAAGTGGAAGAAACGAGCAGGTAAGTGTGGCGCACATGACCAGGTTGAGAGAGAGAGAGAGAGAGAGAGAGAGAGAGAAAGAGAATTTATGAAGTGACTTTTTTAGACCAGCACAAAATGTCAATAGAAATAAATAAATGAATTTATATATATATATATATATATATATATATATATATATATATATATATATATATATATATATATATATATATATATATATATATATATATATACTGACAAGCAACTTTTCATGGTGTCTATGTTTACCAAAACCTTTTCATCCAATCGTAATGTGTCTTTTGCTTTCGCTTTCATGGTCTTTCGTTAGTCTTAGTATTTGCCCCAAGTAATCGTGCATCTTAACTTTCCCTATTTAGTTCATTTATCATTTCTTGCAATTTCTTTGTTGTTTCTGAAATTAGGACAATTTCATCTGCAAATCATAAATAGTTTAAGTTTTCGCCATCTACATTTACTCCTTTGTTCTCCCATTCTTGCTTTCTTAAAAGGATTTCAGTGCATGCTGTAAATTATTTGGTGAAACTGTATCACCCTGATGCACGCCTTTCTCAGTATTAAGTTTTGTGAGTCTTTATGTAACTTAACTGTAGCAGTTCCCTCTTTATATATGTTTTCGAGCAGATTTACAATGTTCTCGTTTACTCCTGTTCCCGAAATTAATTAATAATCGTTATCGTATGTGCTTCACTGAGTCAAAAGCCTTTTCAAATCTGACAAAACTTACGTGCAGCGATTTGTTATACTCGTATTCTGTGTGTGTGTGTGTGTGTGTGTGTGTGTGTGTGTGTGTGTGTGTGTGTGTGTGTGTGTGTGTGTGTGTTTTAATTGGCTGATTCACTGTCTATACTGTAGATGATCAGTTGTGGAACATCTGCTTCGGAATCCTGCCTGCTCACGAGGTTAGTTTTCTTCCAGATTTATTGTTATTCTATTCGTAAGGACTTTAGTGAAGAGTTTGCAAATAACTGATAAGCTAATAGGTCAATAGTTACTAAGATCCTTTGAGCTGCCTTTGTTTTACAGCAAATGTGCTATTACATTACACCATGATTTGGTAATTTTCTTCCTTATACATTATGTAAATATGTGGAAGAACTGTTTTTGAACTTATGCTTCTGCATCAGACAGTAAATCACATGCTATTCCATCTTCTCTCGGGGCGTTTCCACTTTTCATTGTTTTAAGACCAAAGTTTACTTCTTGTGTTACCTCATGTACTTCACTTGTGTCAAATGAAGACTTGGTTGCTGGTAGGTTCCTATTGTCTTTGATGGATACAATTCTTTGTTAAATTCTTTAGCTCACTTCACCATCTTCTCTGCACTTGATGGCTTAACTGTTTTTGTCTTTCAGTGATGTAATTTGTTGTTATTCTAGTGCCTTTGTATTTCGGGCGTGTTTCAGACTTTTACCTATTTTGATAGTTTCTTTGATCTGCACCATGTTTATCTCGTTTTTCTTCTGCATTTCTCTTGTTGATCAAACTGCTTAATTCCGCTCTTTCTTTTTCATCTTTTTCTGTTTTTACTTTCATCTCCTTTCTTCTTTTTGAGCTCGAGGGAGGCTTTTGAATACTCGGACTTGTTGGTTTTGGTTGTATTAGCATTCCCTACTGCCTCTACTGATTCCCTAAACACTTTTGTTTGTGTACAGTTCCCTTTATCAGCGTCACACTTGGCATAACTTAAAGCCTGAGTAATCTGTTGTTTATTTCTACCTGAAAAACAGCTTTATTTCCAATTGCTGTAATTGGGCATACCTTTTTAGTTTCAATCAGCTTCTTTCTTTCGCTTCTGAAATTAAATCTGGTTGTGCAACCCACCACTCCCTGGTCACTTCTCATGTTTACTTTATTGATAATTGTGGCATTAGTGATCGTGTTGTTCTTATCTGTTATGATAAAGTAAGTTTCAAATTTTCTAACTGTATCTCCATTTCTGTTTCTCCAGATCCATTTTCTTCCTGGTCTTTTGTGGAAAAATGTGTTCTTTACTCTCATGTTATGCTATCTATCTAGCTGTCTATTGCCAGACGCCACAATCCCGTAAGGGGTAGCCATTTGACTCTGAGTTATTTGTTTTACGGGGAGGGGTACTAACCCTCCACCAACCCACTTGTTGACTCGTAGGGAGCACGTAAGGTTTGGTTATATGGTTACCACCCAGCGTTGTAAATGGTTTCTTGGCTTACAGGAAACTATTAGGTTTGTTACTCAATGTAAAGCCACCTGTAAAGGAAAGAAAGGCAATAAGAAGTGACAAGAAAGATGGGAGAAACAGTAAGAGAGGAGGGCAGGCACAGAAGAAGAATGATAAAGGCTAAGGAAGAAGTATGCAGCACTACATCAAGTGGGTGGATGATGGTCGCCACCACCTACCATTATGCATTTCAGCAAAATTTACCACGATTTCACCTTCGTCATTCCCTCTCCTTCACCGAAAATTCCCACTCATACCTGTCCATTTCTCAGTTTGCCAACGCTTGCATTGTGTCTTCCATGAGTATAGTATATCTGGTCTTTTCTTCCTCCATATTCTGGGAAAGGTCGTCAAAGATCATCAGAGAATGTTTCTATTTCTTTATCTATGCTTTGGGAAATAGGTGTATTTATTTGCCTTACTTTCAGGGTGTGTCTTTTGCATAGTCTGATCATAATCGATGCTAGTCT
>NC_136959.1:28460545-28578045 GCF_032717465.1 Coenobita brevimanus | reverse complement strand
TTATATCAAGGACTGGTTATTCTGTCCATGTACGACTGAAGAATGATAAGCCTTCATGGAGAAGTCATGGTACTTTATGAGGACATGTTGGCTGCTGAGGAGGAAGTAGGGAAAGAAGAAGGAAGGTATGGAGGGGAAAGATAAAGGAGGAAGAGAGCAGGGAAGGAGGAGAAAATGGTAGGGATTAGGATGAGCCATGGAAAGGTGTGAGAGGAAGCTATTTTGGTGCAGTTTACGAGAAGAAGGATAAAAAATGAGAGAGAAAAGCCCATAGAGATTTTGTATATGGAGTATGGGGGAAAGGTTAGAATTAGGGATGGAAGGAGTGTGGAGATGTGTTAGAGATGAGAGAGGAGAGGGAAGAAATGAAGGAAGACAGGAATTGGGGATGGCAAGGAGGAAATATTTAAAGGAAAAAGAAAGTGGAGGAAAGCTGAGATGGAAGTGAAAAGGTGAAATTTGGAACATGCGGATGGGATGGTATTAGCGGAGGAAGGAGCTGGAATGCTTAGTGACGAGTGGGGAGGGAAATGGATGAGAAAGAGCGAGGAAAAATAGCGGGCAAGCGAAAAATTGGGGGAATGGGAGGACAGGAACTGTGTGGTTGAGAAGGGGAAGATTGGATGAGAGAGTGAGACGACTTGAAGAGGGACAAAAGACGGGAGGAAATAATAGGGATGGTAGTGGAAATTGGAGGGTGATGACTCAGAGGCGTGAAAAGTGTAAATGAGAGGAATAAGGACAGCGATAAGCTGAAAGTAAATATACACAACTGGCAAACAAACTGTGAAAAGAAGTCGAGGATGGAAGAGGAACGAGGAGGCGGAGAAATAGCCTGAGTGTGATGCAGGGTGGAGTAGAGGTGAAAGTCATGAGAGAGGAAGCATAGACTGTGAGTACTGACGGGTTAAGGAGTGGAGAGAGAGAGAGAGAGAGAGAGAGAGAGAGAGAGTGTGTGTGTGTGTGTGTGTGTGTGTGTGTGTGTGTGTGTGTGTGTGTGTCCCTCACTAGGCATACGCTTGATAACACAGCCCTGCATCAATCTTGCTGATTAACAAATAGCACTTATGTTAAGGTAATCAGAGGTCGGTGAATACGATAATGGGTTCACTTTTTACCTAGCACATCACGTTTAGCCACAAAATAGGATGTCATACTTCATTGGGAAAGCACCATAGAAAGTTTAAGCTTGATCTAGATATCTCTTGTTACATATGGGGATGTTTTGCTGCACCAAAACAGCAGATCCAAAATATCAGACTTTGCCAGAAAAGCATATTATGCATATTCTTAAACGAAATTGAGTGACCGTGACAAACCTTGAGACCCTCACTTAGTCTGCCGATCTTGTGTTGAAAAAATGAGACAATGAACCAAAGGAAAAAGAAAGATTCCATTGGTCTGGAGGGAACAGCGAAATCCTCTCGATGATTGTTATTTCTGTTTTGTCGATACTTCAGGATTCAGTACCAAGACAAAATCTGCCGTAAAATATCCTGACCTCCCACCAGCCACAAGGCCTGTCCCTCACTCCGATGAAGTACCTGTTTCAGTCTTCATTACATTACGTTTTTCTGAAGATGAAGTAGTACTGTGTCTGTCTGAAGAAAATGGTGATGAAGATGTTGATTTCAGTGATCCACATGGCTGTGTAATCCATTTGACACCTTCACATGTGGTCATTTCGGCGCAAATACTAATCATCTCATTAAACACAAGCGATGTCTGCCTAACTCGATTATGATGTGATTGTGTTAATGGGAATGTTTATTATGGTATATCAGTGTGTCTTATGGAACATAACAAAAGTATCACCATTATCGTCATCATCGTCATCATCACCTTCATCATCTTCAGCATCATCAGCATCTTCCATCACATCATCATCGTCAACATCTTCCCTCACATAATCACCATCACCATCGTCTTCATCCTTTGCCAGTTCAATGCAGGAGAAAAGCCTCTATAGTTTTTCTTACTTCTCGCGTATTGCTTGTTAGCCAGTTCCATCAAATCCCAGCAAATCACCGATTTTCTTCTCACCATCTTATTCTCTGTCTGCTTTGTCGTCTCATTTCATCTTTGTTTGAAAATAAGTTACTATTTGTGTCCATCTGTTCGTTTCATTTTTTTTTTTTTTTTTTACATAAAACGCGGCTTGTCCACACCCATTTCAGCCCGTTCTCTGAAAGTATTATACTATTTACTTCGCCTGTCTTCTAGCAAGGCAGCAAACTACTTTTCATCCTCCAATATTACAGCCAACATTATATTATCTTTACCCTTTTGAGCACTCTGATTATACTGTGTAAATATTTTCCCAGATTCCAGGTTTCCCGTACATAATTTAGGACACAGAATACATATTCACTATAATCTCTCTCTCTCTCTCTCTCTCTCTCTCTCTGTAAAGACGGCCACTTACTCCTCATAGACTTACATAGTTTGCCAGAATTCCTCCATACCATTAACAATTCTTAGCATGAATATATTCTGTTACGGACTGAAACTGTCTACAGTACATGCATGCCCTATGCTAATGCATTCTTCAGAAAACTCTATTTTATTTACATGCTTTTGCTGGAAGTGTATGAATATACTTGTTAAGCATAATTTTCGTTGTCTTATTAAAATTCAAGGTTATGTTCAGGCTCTCTCTTCTCAGATCAGCTTTAATTTATTGAAGTTCATTCCTCTACTTAACCAGGAAACAAAACAAAGACGTCAACAGTTCGAAGACCATTCAATGGCTCATCGTTTATGTTAATTTCTTTGGCTTACCAGTTATATGAAAATACAGTTTATACACGCAACAGTATTGTGTATCCTTCTCTTACATCTTCAGTTACTGTGTGTGTGTGTGTGTGTGTGTGTGTGTGTGTGTATTTTCCTGAATATTCTGAAGGAAGTTTCTGCTGCCAGTCTAATCACTATAAAACATAATTATTTTCTAAGATTTTAAGAGAAATTTCCTTTACTCCTCATCCCCGAAATGCTCCCATCACCACCGTATTTTCAACTAAATCAAATGCATCCCACAAGACAATCAATATCACACACAAAGTTCTATATTCTGAAATTTTCTCATTCACCAGGCTGATGGCAGGAATATGGTGTGCTGTCCAGTAAACACCACAAATTCTGGCTTGTTCTCTTGCCCGGTGTGTCTCTTGAGTGGAAGGGATGGGATTTGTTAGAATTTTGCGAAGCATTTGAAAACAAAAGGGAAAATAATTAATGAGCTGTAATCTCCTGTGTGTGTGTGTGTGTGTGTGTGTGTGTGTGTGTGTGTGTGTGTTAACAAAATAACTCAAGTAGCTTTGATCTTGCTTTAACAAGTCGTGGAATGGTTAAGGGTCAACCATGGAATAAGCCTATTAAAAGAAAACAATTGGTCAAAGGTCTAGGTCAATTGGTAAGGTAAACTTTAAAAAGATTTATCTCAGAAGAAAATTTTAAGTGTGGTTGTGGATATGCTAGGGATAAAAGGATTCGATTTTCAGGATATTCAGCCAAGGGAAGGTCATAGGGGAGCGTCAAATGCCAAGGTCAAAGGGCAAAGTCAACTCAAGCAGCTTTGATCTGAGTTGAACCAAATTACGTGGAATGGTTGAGGGTCAAGGAAGGGATGCAGTATCGAGAACATTCAGTCAAGGTCACTGGGTCATGACTGTCAACATTCACCCCGTGTGTCTGTGTGTGTAGGAAAGAACTAAAACACCTTTGCTCTGAGCTGGATCAAACTTAAGGGATTAGCTGGGGATTAATGCTTTTAAGAATAACAGATCAGACGCCATGGTTACATACAACGTCAATTTAAAGCTGAAGAGTAAACTTTTTTGGGGGGAGGGGGTTAAAGTTAAAAGAGGACTTAATGCCTTCGATTTTCAGAATCAGTCAAAGGTTAAGGTCACAGGAAAAGGAAAACAGTCAAGGTCACTGAGTAAAGCCAACTCAAACAGCTTTAACCTGATTTCAACTGAACCTGGGGGAACTGTTAACAGTTAGGTGGGAATGAAATAATTTGATTTTATAGTCTGTCGATATCCAAGTTCACAGTACATAGTCAAACCTTCGGCCCTTAGACCGGTTGGTGGGTGAGGGCGTTACATTGTCAGAGTGCTCCTTCTTGTTTAATTAAATGCTTTGTTACGCCAAGGGGGTAGGGCTTCGAGGATCTCACCTGCCTTCTGAAACCTATGCCAGGTGGAGACCTATCACTGCACAGAACTTCATTTTCCTACCCACCTACCCTGCTCTTTTCACTAAGCTTAGACGCCATCCCCGAAAAAGGTATGGTTACTCAAGAGTGCTGAATAAGTGAGTGAGTAAGTGGCACAGTTAGGGACAAGCGCTGTATCTGGTTTCCCCCGTGGGTGCGGTAAAGAAAAACATGGGAAATTATTTTGGAAAGACACAAACACACAATGACGCGTTCACTCACACAAATATACACAATCCCTTCCTTCTTTTAAAACGCACAATCCCTTCCTTCTCTTTAAAACACACACACACACACACACACACACACACACACACACACACACACAAAAGCGATCATGCAGTACTAAATTATAACTTCAGGATAGCATATGACATAGTTAACAGCAATGACAGTTACAAAAAGAGCCTAAACTATAAAAAGGGAAATTATCAAGACCTAAAGAAGTATTTCTTAGAAGCTGATTGGGAAAATGAGCTTAGAGGACAAGATTTAAATGCGTATATAAAAAAATCTGTGAATTTTATGAAATAGGAGTCTAGAAGTACATCTCACAACACAAAGAAGCAGATAAGAAAATACAGAAATGGTTCAATACAGAATGTAAAAAATCAAAAGAAAGAAGAGATTTGTTGTGGAATAGATACAGAAGACACAATAGTGAAAGGGAGTATAATAATTACAAACAGGCAAGAAACGATTATACAAGAATAAGGAGGGAAGCCCAAAAACTGTTTGAGGAGGATATAATAAATAAAAGTAGTGATCAACCAAAGCTGTTTTACAGCTACATCAGAAGCAAAACCAAAGTAAAAGATATAATACAATCCATTACGGACGAGGGAATCACTTATACACAAGAGAAAGATATTTGTGAAGCACTAAATAAGAATTTCCAATTAGTTTTTACAGAAGAAAAAAATTTTGAGAGGGACTATGTGGAACATGCATGTCCGCACATACTACCAGATATACAAATAGCAGAAAAAGTAATATAGGAGGAGTTAAGTAGATTAGACAGAGGAAAAGCAAGTGGTCCTGATGAAATTTCATGTTGGGTACTACGAGAATGTGCAAAGGAGTTAAGTAAACCATTATTTTTAATTTTCAAGAAATCTTTGAGTCAAGGTAAACTACCTGATATTTGGAAAAAAGCAAATATCGTCCCCTTATTCAAGAAAGGAAATAGACAAAATCCACTCAACTACAGACCAGTATCACTGACCAGTGTTGTAAGCAAGGTATTAGAAAAGCTTATAAGAAAAGCCTGGGTAAATCATCTAGAAGAACACAGTATGATAACAGAAAGACAGTTTGGTTTCAGAAAAGGAAAATCATGTGTTACTAATCTGTTGAGCTACTATGACAGAATAACAAACACAATACAGGAAAGAGAAGGATGGATGGACAGTATCTATTTAGATTTCAAGAAAGCTTTTGACGCAGTACCACACCAAATACTTTTATGGAAACTGTACCATCAAGGAGAAATTCGAGGCAAACTGTTTTGTTGGATGCAAGACTTTCTCATAAAAAGAGAAATGAGAACAGTACTAAGAGGAAACTACTCATCATGGAAAGAAGTGACTAGTGGAGTACCACAGGGTTCAGTGCTGGCACCAATCATGTTTTTAGTGTATATAAATGATATAAACAGTAACACTGGAAATGAGAGCTATCTGAATATGTTTGCAGATGATGCAAAAATACAAAGGAGAATTACTAATACAGACTCTTGTAAAGAGCTACAAGAAGAATTAAATAAACTTCATGAATGGAGTAGTACATGGCAAATGGAATTCAATGTGGACAAGTGTCATGTAATCAAGTTTGGTAAAAGTGGACAAAGACCTGATTGGGATTATAAGTTAGGAAATAAAACCCTATACACATCAGAAAGAAAGAAAGACCTAGGTGTGATTATCAATAACAGACTATCTCCGGCTGACCACATCAGGGAGAAGGTACGGAACATGTATACACTGCTTGCAAATATGAGAATAGCATTCACATACGTAAATGAAGACATGCTTAGAAGGATAATAACATCATTCATTAGACCAACAGTGGAATATGCATCAGTAGTCTGGAATCCTCATCTCAAAAAACACATAGACAAGATTGAAAAAGTTCAAAGGGCCGCTACAAGATGGATACCAAGCTTAAGGGACCTAAGCTGCGAAGAAAGACTAAATAAACTGAATCTACCAACACTACAGGAGAGAAGGAAAAGAGGTGACATGATAATGCTCTATAAGTGCATATCAGGGAAGGAGAAAATAGACATAAATGATTACTTAACATATGGAGAAGCATCAGCAAGAGGACACTGCAAAAAACTGCATAAGAAGAGAGGTGATAAAGACATAAGGAAATTCAGTTTCCCAAACAGAGCAATTGATCAATGAAATGCACTACCGAATGAAATAGTGTGTGCCAAAACAATTAACAAATTTAAGGATATGTACGATAAATATGGTTTAAGAAACGGAACAGTACGAGTTTGACTCATTCCTGTAGAGATACAATTAGGTAAGAACAATTAGGTAGGTAAGAACACACAGGTAAGAACAATTAGGTAGGTAAGAACACACACACACACACACACACACACACACACACACACGCACACACACACACACACACACACACACACACACACACACACACACACACACACACACACACACACACACACGTGGCGTGCGCAATCAAAATTTTCCCTAATGCAAGATACCCAGGCACGTACTCTACAGAATGAGTTATTTCTTGAAGAATGTGTTATTCAGGCCGCTCTCATAACCCCGTATGAAGATATAGAACATTCTTTTACTGACGCTGATAAAAATAAAAACCTCCACACTATCCATACACTGGTGTTGGTAAAAGGGAATGATCAAAGAAGTGGAACAGCGCTATACCTTCGACTCCACATCGCACAGAGCAGCGTATTACAACATCCTGGTGGCTCTTTATCAGATGTAAGAAATACCCATCTTTAGTATAGGGTTACCAGTCATCATTTACGTGCAGGTGAGTTTATGATTGTGCCAGTCGTAATTTCGGTCATGTTCCACGCCATGTTGCATGTAGTGTGCATGGACAATGTTGGGAGAGCGACCGAGGGTTCACACACACACACACACACACACACACACAGAATATTCATGGAAATACTGTTGAATGGTAATAAACGAGCTATCAAGGCGAATCATATCTTAATAGTCTGGAATCTGTAGACCATAGTACCAGTTGAGCAGGGCAGTACTCCCGAGGTGGATGGAAAGCTGATGACAGGGAGTGCTGGAGCTCCCGTTTCATCAGCCCTCAGGACTAGTTCCTGACCATCCCTCTTTGCTGAACTTTTTCAGTGTCACAGTTACACAGATAGTAGACCAGCATGTTCTGCAATACAAATTTCTCTAACCATCTACACCAAACTACATGCACAGCACACACTACAATAATCCAAAATTCATAAAAAATCATGGCGTCTCAACACTCAGCCTCGGAGTCCCAGGGGGGGGGGGGACCATAAATGCCTCCACCTTCCGCCCCTCTCCCAGTGACGACTTGAGCTGCCTGGAACCACTGTCTGACTCACTTCTTCATTTCTGCAACATTTGCGGCCTTTCCTCTAACTTTCGCTCCGTTGAGCACCACCTCTCCTTCTCTAAACCTCACCTTCTCTTTCTAACTGAGACTCAGCTGTCTGAGGCAACTGACAACAAACCCTTTTCTGTATCCTCCTACTTTCTCTATACTCATTTCAAAGCCAAAGGTGCCTGTTGTTTATATATACGCAACGACTTATCTTGCTCTCTTGTTCCTGAACTCAATTCTTCTGAATTCTCTGCACTCTGGCTTCGGCTTTCCTGTCATTCTCTGACTAAATATATCTGTGCTGTTTACTTAACCCCTAATTCTACTGACTATCAAAAGTTCTTCGACTATCTTACTTCTACGATGGAACACATTCTATCCATTTCTCCTTTCTCTGAAATCTCCATTTTAGGAGATTTCAATGTTCACCACCACCTTTGGCTCTCCTCTCCTTTCACTGATCTACCTGGTGAACAAGCCAACATCTTTTCTATCCTTAATGACCTAGAGCAGCTTCTACAGCACCTTACCTGTATCCCAGAGTGCCTTGAAGAGAGCTCCAACATACTTGACCTCTTCCTTACAACTAATCCTTCTGCAAACACTGTTAATCTCTTCTCTCCGTTGGGCTTCTTCGATCAAAACCTTATCACCTTAACCTGTCCTATCACTCCAGTACGGCCTGTGGAGCCTCCAGGGAAACGTCTGTGGCATTTGGGAGCCGCAGATTGGGAGGCCCTCAGGCAGTACTTCTTTGATTTTCCCTGGAATGATTATTGCTTCCATGGCTGGGAGCCATATGAGTGTGCCTTGCGCATTATGGAGGTCATTCTCTCGGGCATGGAAGCATACATTCCTTTCTCGTATCCTTTGTCTAATGAAAGAAAGCCTTGGTTTAATCACGCTTGTTCTAATGCTGTCTGCAACAAGGAGAGGGCCTACAAAAGGTACCGGAGCCAACCCACCCCTAAATCACATCATCTTTACGTTTCTGCCCAGAATAGTGCTAAGTCTGTTCTTCGCTCTGCTAAAAATAATTTCATCTGTACTAAATGCTCTCAACTCTCCAACTCGAATTCTTCCCGCTCCTTCTGGCACCTTGCAAAAAACCTTTCTAACAACTCTACCTCATCATCCTTCCCTCCTCTTTTCTACTCTGATGGTTCTGTAGCTATTTCTTCTACTGATAAAGCAGATCTCTTCGCACAAACTTTCTCCTCCAATTCCACCTTAGACGATTCCGGTGCTGTTCCTCCATCACTTCCCCCCTCTGACTTCCTCATGGCTGACATCAAAATTTCTTCAGTTATGTATTTTCTGCCATCACTGGCCTCAATACTAACAAGGCATAGGGGCCTGATGGAGTCCCTCCTGTTGTTCTCAAGAACTGTGCTTCTGTGCTTACACCCTGCCTAGGCAAACTCTTTCGCCTTTGTCTGTCAACTTGTACCTTTCCTTCTTGCTGGAAGTTTGCTCTCATTCAGCCAGTCCCAAAGAAGGGTGACCACTCCCAACCCTCCAACTATCGTCCAATTGCTTTAACATCCTGTATTTCAAAAGTTTTCGAGTCAATTCTCAATAGAAAAATTTTAAAGGCATCTTTCCTATCACAACCTTCTTTCTGATCATCAGTACGGGTTCCTTCAGGGATGCTCCACTGGCGATCTTCTCACTTACCTTTCAGACTCCTGGTCATCCTCCTTTCGGGTCTCTGGCGATAGCTTTGCCATTGCACTTGACATCTCAAAGGCTTTCGATCGAGTCTGGCATAAATCTTTAATTTCCAAACTGCCCTCTTACGGTTTCTATCCTTCTATCTGTGCCTTCATCTCTGGCTTCCTTTCTGGTCGTTCTATAGCCGCTGTTGTAGACGACCATCGTTCTTCTCCTAGGTCTATTAACAGTGGTGTTCCTCAGGGCTCTGTCCTATCACCAACACACCTTTTATTCATCAGTGACCCTCTAAGCTGTACATCTAACCCTATCCACTCATAGGCTGATGACTCAACCCTTCACCTTTCCATTTGGTTCCCGCAACGCCCATCTCAGCAGTTACTTCAACAAACAAGGGATGAGGCTATGGCACACCTAATGCCTGACTTGGCTCGTATCTCTGACTGGGGTAAAAATAATCTGGTTGTTTTTAATGCATCTAAGACTCAGTTCTTACACCTATCAACCTGACAATATCTTTCACAGGTATACCCACTAATGTTTAATAATATTCAGCTTAATCCTGCATCATCCTCGAACATGTTTGGGGTTTCATTTACTCGGGACTTATCTTGGAAAGATCATATTACATCTCTTGTAAAATCTGCTTCCAAGAGATTGGGAGTGCTAAGCCGACTCCGTTCTTTCTTTACCCCTGCACAATTGTTGACTCTATACAGGGGTTTTATCCGCCTCTGTGTGGAGTACAACTCTCACATATGGGGAGGCTCCCCACATACAGCTATTCTCAATAGGGTGGAGTCAAAGGCTTTTCATCTCATTAACTCTCCTCCTCTTACTGACTCCCTTCAACCTCTGTCTCTTCGCTGCACTGTTGCATCTTTATCTCTTTTCTATCGGTACTTTAATGGTCACTGCTCCTCTGAACTGTTTGCATGCATTCCTCCACCTCTACTACGGGAGCGTAGCACCCATCTAGCAGCAAACTCTCATCCCTTTTCTGTCCAACTCTCTAATGCAAGAGTTAACTGTTACTCCCAGTCCTTCATTTATGCAACAGGTCACCTCTGGAACTGTCTCCCTCCGTCTGTATTTCCTGCTGCCTATGATCTCCAGTCTTTCAAAAGCAGCGTGTCCAGGCATCTTGAAATGATCGGATCTTGGATTTGGCTCTCTATTGTATTTCGTTTTTCTCTTGAAGGGAACTGTTTGATACATAGCCTATGATTTCATCATTCCTTGTATAATTCTAACCTATGATACAGTTTTGTTCATGATTGCATCATCCTTTGTATGATCCTAACGTACAGTATGCTGCATGTTTGTTCACGATTCGCCACGTGGCTTCCATAGTGACCAGGCTTGCATGTTCTACCTCACTCCCCCTTCTCCCTTTATAGTAAAGTCGTTCTTTCTGTTGTTCTGAGCAGGATTGTCAACTCTTCGTTCCCTATGCCTTCATTTGCGCGTCCTTCTTACAAGTTGAATCAAGCTCTGCCGGCCCCTATATTATGAGCTCAGTCTCTGCATTAGTTGCCACTTAGATCTACTCCTCATTCTGTTCACATCTCTATCCTCCCCTGTACAGTATATTATTAATTTTGTGAGTGCTCAGGGAGTCTCCAGCCATCTAGTTGCTGTATAATTTGAGTATAAGTGTTATTACCATTTTTCTTGTACTGTATAGCCTAAGGCGTTAATTCGTAAGCCTGGTAAAGTTTTTATGATTCATATTGGTTCCATGCTGTCAGCCAGTATTAGTAATAATTTGTATCTGTAATAATATTATATCTTGCTTTAACTCAGCATTATCCGGTTTTCTTATTTTATCAGGGCTGACTTAGATTAATTTGCTCTTGCTAAATTCGTGTTAATAGAGGCTGTCGCAGTTAACCATATATGTAACCTGTTTTGCCATTACATTATCCTTATGAGTCCTGAATGTTTGGTTGTTAGTTTGAGCATTAAACTTTAACTTGTAATTTTACCTAAGTCTTTTGTTTTGAACCTGGAACTTTGCGGAACAGTAGTGATTTTAGTATTCTCACTTGAAGTGTTCATTATCTCTCTCTGTTCCGAAACATGTTATTGCGGGCTCATGGCCTTTGGTTCCTTCTTCCTCACATAAAAAAATAATAATAATAAGACTTAACCCGCCTCGTCCCGTCGACATATGGGTACATTGCAACGATTTGCATTTGCCAGTCCCGGCGACGTACCAGTACGTCGTGCAATTGCAATGTGCATAATTTCGACAATTTTCAAATTTCGCGCTTGATTTGCGGTACGTACCCTCGCCTACGTACCTTCCCCTACCTGCCATCAGGCGGGGACACTCAGCAACCCCGTGCGACCTGCTAGCCTGCCACTCGTCCACTCACCTGGTAGCCACGGTCCTGCTCAGACATGGCTAAGAGAGGTCTCTCAGACAGCGAGCTTCAAGTCGCCCTGGACACCTTTACCGGCAACAGTGATTCCCCACTGGACGACGAGGAGATGGACAAAGATTATGTGCAGCCAGAGGAGGAAGAAACCACCAGCAGTGACGAGGAAATTCCGTCACCCAGGAAGCGGCAGTACGTGACTTACCGTGCTGCTAGAGAGGGGCAGGAGGCAAAGAAGGCACGTGGTATATCCTATCCCTATCCCCAGCGTGATTTGGAAGCAGAATTCGAGGACGAGGACGAGGACGGAGCCGTGGGACGTGCTGCCACGTGGTATGGACGGGAGGTCATTACACATCGTGGCCCAGAGCGCACACCACGTCGTATGAGCAGGTATGGGCCTAGCATTCTGTTTGGGGAGCTAGGAAGTCAAGTGGAGGGAGTGGGGAGTGAAACGGAAAGTCCAGGGATTAGGGAAAGTGAGAGTGACGTGAGTGAGTCATTGCTCTCCCTACATAGTGTGAGGCGGCAGAGTGGATCACATGGGCCAGTGCGGGTGCGTTCCTTATCACGTGGGGTTGTGAGGGAGGGGGAAGGTGGGGAGGAACCACTCCAAAGCACGTCTTATGCTCCCCAATATCCCCTAACACGTGGTCGAGCTAGGTTGCGTGAGAGAGCACGTGGTGTGGTAATGGAGGGGGAAGGTGGGGAGGAACCACTCCCCAGCACGTCTTCTGCTCCCCAATATTCTACTGTTTCATCCCCACAGCCCCCTAATGTTCCTCAAGGCCGTAAGGGTAAGGGAAAGGGAAAGGGTAAAGGCAGAGGGAAGAGGAGTGACAGTGGGGAAGCCCTCCATACTCCTTCTCCCCCACCTCCCCAACCAGGATCTCCTCCCCACCCAGACGAAGGCGGCGATGGGGCTGATGGGGACGAGGGATTTGTGTCGTGGGATTGGGAGGATGGGAGTGATTTTTCCCCCCTCATTCACCCCTTCACTGAGCAAGGGCGATCTGGCTGCATTGCACCAGGTATTCACAGTAATTCCACCAGGTTGGATTTTTTCCACCTGTTTTTCAGTGAGGCATTCGTGGAGCAGATCGTTTACCAAACAAACCTGTTTGCAAGTGCCCAGCGCCTAGAAAGTGAAAGATTGGGAACAAGGAGTAGGCATTCTATGATCTATGATTACCCTGTCTTCCTTCCAGAAATGTTCTTATTTTTTGCCCTGGTCCTTTTGATGGGTATTATAAGAAAGAATAGAATTCCTGCTTACTGGACTAGGGACCCTGTTATGTATTATAAGAAAGAATAGAATTCCTGTTTACTGGACTAGGGACCCTGTTATGTTTACCCCCATATTTGGTCAAGTGATGAGCCGTAATCGGTTTCAACAAATTCTAAGTCGCCTCCATTTTTATGATGCTCATGACCCTGCAAATGCAAACAACACTGACAAAATGAGGCGAATTCGGTTGGTCTTTGATCACCTCAGGCAAACCTTTCATTCCTCATTCTATCCCTATAGAGATCTCGTCATAGACGAGAGTCTCGTGTTGTGGAGAGGCAATATTTCATTCAGACAGTATATACCCAGCAAAAGGCACCGTTTTGGGTTCAAGATCTTTGTTATGTGTGACTGTAGGACTGGATACGTACAAGACATAGTCTTGTACACCGGTGCACAGACAGACATAATAGAAGATCGAAGTATTGGACTGTCGGGAGCAGTGGTAAAGACGATGATACAAGACTACCTTCATCGCGGTCACGTTCTCTACCTCGACAACTGGTACATTAGCCCTCTTCCCCCTCGTTATCTTCACACACATGAAACGGGAGTCTGTGGAACCGTAAAGGTGAACCGGCGTCACATGGCCAAGGTGGGGCGGAAACTTGCAAGGAGTGAGGTTGTCTTCTTCAAAGCCAACAACATCCTTGGAACAATGTGGAACCACAACAGAGAAGTAAGCCTCTTGTCCACGGTTCACCGCCCCTTGATTCTGTAGATTACCGTAGCGAGAGCAGTCGTCGTGTTTGGAAACATGAGTGTGTTATGGATTACAATATAAACATGCACCTCGTGGACCAGTCAGACTCCATGATATCGACGGTAGAGTGTGCCAGGACAACGATGAAGTGGTATAAAAAACTGTTCTTTCACTTACTAGATATCACTGCTCTGAATTGCCACCACCTTCACGCCATGACCACAGGAGTTCAGGAAACATTTGAAGGGTTTGTGAGGGAGCTCACAAGAGAAATCTTTGCAAAGTATGCTGTTGAAAGGAGGCCCCAACATCGCACCCGCACTGCCCCTATTGCCCAAACTCCCCAGATAATATCCGGCCGCCATTTCCCCACTCCTATCCCTTCCCAGCCCAACAGACCTAGGCCCCAACGCAGGTGTCACGTGTGCAGTAATTCCCAGGTGAGACTCACGACACAGAGGAAGGACACCCGCTATGAGTGCGTGCAGTGTGACGTGGGTCTCTGTATTCACCCATGTTTTAGTGATTATCACACGTTGATGCAATTTTAGCATGGTGTGAATGCGAAAGGACGCTGAAATTATGAGGTAAATGCGACAGACAGACGCTCAGTGAAATTATCAGTCATGTGGATCTCCAAATATTAGTATAAAGTGCCTACGGGTAGAACATAAGTGAAAACATTGTGTGTAAGTATATAAATCTGCCCTAAGTTGAAACTTACATAGAGAGGGTTGTATGATGCGATATTCTGTCGCTCAGTGCAATAAATACGGCCCGTAATTATATAATTATTATTATGTGGCATTCTTACGGGTATAATATAAGTTCAAATTATTGTATGTGATGATATATATTCTAAGTCAAATATTCATAGCGTGTGTATAAAGATAAGATTTCCTGACGCTCAGTTGAATGAATAAGGCACGTATTAGTCGAAATAAAAGTCAGCAAGTGATAAAGTGAATAATTAGTATATAAGTGTGTGAGCGAATTAGTATATAAGTGTGTGAGTATTATGTATGTCGAAACATTCCTTGCGAGGGTATTTTCAGGCGATATTCTCACGCTCACTTGAATAAATAATGGCAGTAAGTATGTACAGTGCATTATAGGGGTGTAAACGTGTGTAATGTAAGTGGGAAATTATAATTGGAGTGAATAAATAAAGTAGATGATGAAACACGAGTGTTTGAGATCGTGGTTGCTACGTGAATATGCGCTAGCATAGCGCTAAATGCCCTCGTAACTAATGAAAATAATTGAAAACCTTTACAGTGGTGGGGAAAATAATTGGAAAGTGATAAAACAATTTGGTATGTTGAAATACGAGTCATAGCGAGTGCGCTTACTAAGCTGATGTGCGCTATACTTATGCTGCATGTCATCATAATGAATGAAAACATCTGAAAACACTTACAAACAGTTGTAATTTGGTAAATTGTCATTGAAACAGAAGTATACAAGTAGAAAAAATGATAGGTTGACTCATACCAGAAACTTAGCATATAGCATGTTACGACTCGGACCTAACTCGCTATGCTCGCGCGATGGTACAATGCTTATTTTTCCTATATATGTATCTGAAATCCATTATATTGTTACTGTTATTGTTTATTAGTTCAAATTCAATAAATATAGAGGTGTTGTGTGTTGTTTCTCCCATTATTCCTTACCATAGAAAACGTAAACGCATATCCAGCCCATTACAGAATACGATACCTGCCGGGGGGAACCGCACCTGTACGGATCACTTATAGACCGCAGGAACCACTTTTTTTGTGATTTTCCTTCGTTTCTTGACCTAAGCAGAAGTTTTAGCAAAAAAAAAAAAAATTCTAAAAAGGCTCGGGACTGGGGGATGTCATAGGTGCGGAAAACCTCGGGACGTGACGGGTTAAGTAAATGCTACCTAATTACCCTCCAGGGTGAGTTCCTTGAAAGCAGTGATAAGAAACAGGGAAGTGAGCATGGAAGTAAAAAAGTTACTACATGACAGTATTGTGATACCAACTCTAACGTACGGAAGTGAAGCTTGGACGTTGTTGGAAGGACACAAGTCAAGAGTGAGAGCAGTGGAAATGAGTTATTTAAGAGGAGCCTGTGGAGTCACGTGGAGAGACAGGCTGACGAATGAGGATATAAAGGAGCGTTGTGGTGTTGATGTGGATGTGATAGGAAGCGTTGTGAGGAACACACTGAGGTGGTTTGGCCATGTGGAGAGGATGGAGGGTGAAAGACTGACGAAGAGAGTGTACTGTATGTGAGTGAGGTGGAGGGTGGAAGAGGGAGGGGGAGACCGAGGATGAGATGGAGGGATGGGGTGGAGAGGTATATGAGAGAGGGGGGTTTGAGTTGGGAGCAGGGCAGTGAAATGGCGGGGGACAGGGCGACTTGGAGGCGATTTGTTTGTGGCCACCCCAAACGGGATTGAGGCGTCTGGCAGTAGTAGTAGTAGTAGTAGTGAGTTCCAAATCTGTGTAGGTAGTGAGGGTGATGGTGGAGGCAGCCCGGAAACCCACAAAACATAGTCACGCCTTTTCTGTAATTTCACAGCACACTCACTTAAATTTTCTTATTACTTTCTGTGCTCAACCCTCGTGGTGTAATTCTCCTGCCTGCTATTTCTGTGTCCCAACGTTGACTGATTTTACAGTCAGCGCGCGGACACAGAAATGTGAGAATGGTTCGCTGGGAGCACTGAAAAATTTTGGAAGTCTATATTTCTTTGATTTTTACAGACTGTGAGGGACCTGCTCGCCACTACGCACTTCGTGGGCTGAATGACTGCAGAGGATGTTCGTGTGACAGCAAGCACTCGTCCTTGATAAATATAATAACTGAGGCGCGTGTGATTTGAGAGCCCATTACGAAGCTGTAGACAAAACCTCTCTTCATTATCTCCATTAACAGCAACATGAGCATTGCCACTCTTGATATCTTTACCGTACTCGCTAGACGGTAGTATTGTTAGCGTGATCGTCGACTGCGTGATCTGGGTCGTGCCATAAATCCATAAAAGGGAATAAAAATATAAAAAAAAAAAACATGAGAGTAGTGAGGAAAAGAATGGGCGAGATGGCTTGGAAATCTGGCTGGAGGTGGAGCTATATAGGGCGGGAAAGCAAACCCCTTGGAAATCTGTAGCTTGAGTGTAGTGTAGGTGTACTTCAAAATATCCCTCACAGATGAAAATTTCGAGAGACAAACAAATGGGCGTGGTGGGCAAAGGAATGGGTGGGATAGATGGGAATTTGGTGGGCGGTGGAGCCGTAACAGGGAATTATACCGTGTCGAAATGGATGTTGTCCAGTGCAGCAGTTAGTGAAGGTTAATTTCAAAATTTCAGACGCTGGGAGAGGTTCATGTAATGCAGTGGACTAAAACGTTAAGAATATTGTTGATGACGCGCGGAACATACTGCAGCGAACACTCACCCCATTTTAGTTCACTCTAATGTAAAGTCACTAACTACTCTCAACCTTCATGTATATAGGTGGTCAGCTACAAAGCCATCTTCTTAAATGTGCCAGCTTTCTGATGTAAGAGTTTCAGTCCTTCATGAATTCAGCTGCTCATCGCTAGAACTGTCTTCCTCAGTGTGTATTTTCCTCTACCTATGACTTCAGAGTATTTTAAAGGCAATGTGTCCAGCCGTCCAGAAACGAATGGACCTTGATTTTGGATCTATTATTTTCTTCTTCTTCAAACAGACAACGTATTGCATGCTTCCTCCTCTGATTCTTTCCATTTGCCCCAAAATAAATAGGTAAAAATATATACATTCCCAGGATTATCAGTAAAAACACTTTCATTCATGTCCCAGAACCCATCTTCCTTTCTCTTCAGTTATGACCCGCTGAGGTGTTGACCTTGTAAGTGAAAAAAAGAATATCCATATGCCTACTGCCTTACGTCGCTTCCAATGAGGGCTAGTTCTGAATACATATCAGACGTTTATGTTCTTAACTCTGATGCATTAAATGTGCACATCTTTACCTTCCTATACCGTATACTTATTAACATTATCTGATAAGAAAACCTATCTTTCATCCGATGCTTGCTAACAGTCAGCTTATAAAAGACAGTGTATAAGAAATGAGTGGTTGAAGGGAGTCGTATAGCAAGAGCAAAGAGGAGGGTCAGGGTAGAGGAGAGCAGGGAGGTTAAATATCTGTCGTGAGCTCTGTAGCCTCATCTACCATCTACGGTGGTTCTCCGTCGCGGTATTTTGGCATATAGCGAACAGTGGAATATGAGTGCATGCCAAAGAAGAAGAAGAAGAAGATGATGATGATGAAGAAGAAAAAGAAGAAGAAGCAGAAACAGAAGAAGAAGAAGAAGAAAGAAGAAAAAGAAGAAAAGGAGGAAGAGAAGAGGAGGAAGAAGAAGAGGAAGAAGAAGAAGAGGAAGAAGAAGAAGAGGAGAAGGAGGAAGAAGAAGAAAAATAAAAAGAAGAAGAAGAAGAAGAACAACAACAACAACAACAACAAGATAAGAAGAAGAAGAAGAAGGAGGAGGAGGAGGAGGAGGAGGAGGAGGAGGAGGAGGAGGAGGAGGAGGAGAAGGAGGAGGAGGAGGAGGAAAACATAAGGCCCGAAGTAATAAAACACAGTCTTCTAAAGTCATATTCACAATCCATCCATTTCGAGATGCCTGGATTCACGGCGATTGAAAGACTGGAGAACAGACTGGGGGAGAGAAGTCCAGGGCTGCCCAGTTACATGGTTGAAAAACTGTGAGTACTGCCTTGTACACTGGAGAGTTGGACAGAAAAGAGGTGAAATGTGTAGGAAGACGAGTGCTGCGTGCTTGCTGTATTGGGAGGAATACAAGTAAAGAATTCTGAATACCGGTCACTAGAATTGGAGTTTTAAATGAAAGAGAGAGAGAGAGAGAGAGAGAGAGAGAGAGAGAGAGAGAGATATGCATCAGTGTGGTGAAGAGAAAAGCGTCAGTAAGAGCAGAATAGCCGTGTAACTTCCTTATGCTAAAAGAAGGAATTACTTAAAATACCAATACACAGACAAAATTAATAATGCATTAGTTCAGTATCTCGCTGGGATAATCTCGATGAGTTAATTACTACAAAGATCTAAACCTCTTCCCCCCACCACACTTCTGACAGCTCCTAATTAGTACTGTACTTTTGTGCATTAGTGCAATGGAAATAATGATATAATGTAGAACTGGTCTTTATAAGCAATAGCAACACACCTTTGCAGAAACGGTGTGTGTGTGTGTGTGTGTGTGTGTGTGTGTGTGTGTGTGTGTGTGAGGTATCTAGGTGGCTGATAACACAACCACTCTAAACTGCGGATTGTAACACGCCGCTTTTGGGTAACTTTGAAAGGTTGTCTCATCATGATTTGAGGTTACATCTATAAAAAATATATGTTGAAAATCGAAAACTGTGAAAAAAAAAAAAAAAAAAAAAAACGACCATCAGATCGTTATTTCTTCGTACTGTTCTTGGTCGGTTTCTCAATAATTTCTCCGCCAGCCTGCCATGAAGTCGCCTCTTGCTCATAAATAATATATACTAAAATCAATAATGTCACAAATCATTACATTCCCAGGGCGATGAAAGCTTTACCTCCCACCCGTGAAAAGCAATCAAATTAAGTTTACGTGGTATTTAATTTGATGGACTTAACTTTGTGCTGACTGCAAAAAGAAGTATGGCATTTTACTATGTGACATCGTGAACACATGAAAGGCACGAGAAGTTTTGGATAGTTTTGACAGTTAATGCAATATATATATATATATATATATATATATATATATATATATATATATTGTTACATAGCCTATGATTTCATCATCCTTTGTGTGTAATTTTAACGTACAGTATGCTGCATGTTTGATCACGAGCGTGTTCTGCCTTAGTCCCCCCCTTCTACCGTTATAGTAGAGTAAGTCGTTCTTTCTGTTGTTCAGAGCGGGATTGTCAACTCTTTGTCCCCATGGCTTCATTTGCGCGTCCTTCTTACAAGTTGTATCAAGCTCTGCCGGCCCCTATATAATGAGCTCAGTCTCTGCATTATTGCCACTTAGATCTGCTCCTCATTTTGTTCACATCTCTGTCCTCCCCTGTACAGTTATTATTATTGTGAGTGCTCAGAAAGTCTTCAACCATCTAGCAGCTGTGTAATTTGAGTATAACTGTTGTTGCATTTTTTCTTGTACTGTGTAGCATAAGGTTGATTCTTAGGCTTAGTGAGGTTTTTGTGGTTTGTCTAAGGGTTTTTGTTGTCAGCCATCATTAATAATAATTTGTAGCTGTAATAA
This sequence comes from Coenobita brevimanus, assembly GCF_032717465.1. NCBI lineage: Eukaryota > Metazoa > Arthropoda > Malacostraca > Decapoda > Coenobitidae > Coenobita > Coenobita brevimanus. The sequence goes on along the minus strand of NC_136959.1, from coordinate 28,557,877 downwards.
TATATCTGGCATTCACTGAGTATTATCTGGTATCTCATTTTAACAGGGCTGACTTAGATAAATTTACTCATGCTAATTTTGTGTTAATAGAGGCTATTGCAGTTAACCATATATTTAACCTGTTTTTTGCCGTTACATTATCATTATGAGTCCTGAATGTTTTGAGCATTAAACTTTAACTTGTAATTTTACCTAACTCTTTTGTTTTGAACCTGGAACTTTACGGGACAGTAGTGATTTTTTAGTATTCTCACTTCTTCCTCTGTTCCGTAACATAAATTTGGCGACCTCATATCAGGATATTCAGGATATTATCATAAGGATATTGCTTGATATTTTGTGACTGTTACTTATTCATGATGTCTACTATTACTACGCTTGATGAAGCCAAAGATTTTTTGTCAAATGTGCAGTGTGTGATGTAGAAAACAGAACAAAGAATGAACTTAAGCTTGTTGCTCAACAATTGGGAATTGCTGTTCGCTCTCATCATTCTAAAGATCAAATTGTTGACATGATTAATGAAAGCTTGTTTAATGTAACTCCTCCAAATGAGCAAACGCCGATTGAATTAGCTAAGTTACAGCTAGCCCTGCAGGAGGCCCGTGCTAAGGAGGCTGAATTTCAGGCAAATGCTCGTATTCAAGAGGCACAGGTACAGGCTCAGGCACAAATTGAAATTGCTAGGATTCAGGCAGACCATGAGTATCGCATGAAACAAAGTGGAACTGGATCATCTAGCTCTGATGAGTTTGATGAGGCTAAAAATGTTAAACTTGTCCCTCCATTTAATGAATCTGATTTAACAAAGTATTTTCAGTTGTTTGAGAGGGTAGCTACAGGTTTTAATTGGCCCAAAAAGTATTGGCCAGTACTCCTTCAAACTGTTCTCACCGGTAAAGCTCAAGTAATTTATGCATCTTTGCCTCAGGATCAATGTGATAATTATGATGTAGTTAAGAGCTTGATTCTTAAGGCCTATGAGCTTGTTCCTGAAGCTTATAGAGTAAAATTTAGGACAACTTATAAGCAAGATAAGCAATCCCATGTTGAGTATGCAAAAATCAAAGAAGATCTGTTAGACCAGTGGTTAAATTCTAAGAATGTGGATTCTGATTTTGGTAAATTTAAGCAGATGATTTTGCTGGAGGACTTCAAGAGGTGTATTTATAAAGATGTAAGCCTATATCTTGATGAGAAAAGAATAGATAATTTGTCTGATGCTGCAGTTTTAGCTAATGAATATGTTCTCACTCACAAGAGATATTCTAGAGAAAAAGGGAAAGCTGAGAGTAAGTATGTTGCCTCTACTCAGAGTACAGGTAACAGGAAAGAGAATAAGGATGATGTTTCTCAGGAAGTAAATACCAGCTCCACCTCTAGGTTTCAGAAAAGTAAATGTACTTATTGTAGTAAGCTTGGTCATACTACGGAGAAATGTTTCAGGAGACAGCGTGATGTGAACAAAAAGGAGTCTTTAAATATTCAGTCAATTGGTCTAGTGTCCACCCTTGAGAGTTCCCATAATTCTTTAACTGAGTTAACTGAACCTGCTTTGAGGGGTAACTTAAATTCTCATGATGGAGCTCCTCTTTTGAGCAGTAACGTGGGTGACACTCTCAAGAGTTCATATGCTAATTTCCTGTCTGATGGTTTTGTCAGTCCTCTGGACAGTAATGACAGGAAATCAGTTAAAATATATCGTGATACAGGTGCTTGCCAATCCCTTATGCTGACCAGTGTTCTAGGCTCCAATTTTAATTCCTCTGATGAAACTGTAATCTTACAAGGTGTAGAGAATAATTACTTCTCTGTCCCTCCGTGCAGAGTGAATTTAGAGTCTGGTTTTGCTAATGATTCCGTTATGGTTGGGTTGGTTGAGACACTCCCAATGTCAGGTGTAACTTTCTTACTTGGAAATGATATTGGTGGAAGTCAAGTGTGTCCAGCTCCTCAGTTGTCTAGTGAGCCAGTGGCTGCGTCCCAGGATTGTGATGTCCCTGATGTGTTCCCTGCATGTGCTGTCACTAGGACTAAGTCTAAAGTTACTGGTGATTTAGAGGATAATGATGATGATGATGTTATCCTAGCTGACACTTTTCTTGCTAATTTGGACCACTCACCAGATGAGGCAGTACCCCATAGTGTTGATAATTTGTCTCGTCAAGAGTTGGTTGAGTTGCAGGTTGCTGACCCTGAGTTGAAAGGTCTAGCTAACTCTGCTTCCAGTGACGAAGAGTCAGCCGGTGCTTCTACTTGTTATTATATAAAGTCAGGAGTACTTATGAGGAAGTGGAGACCCCCAACAGCATCAGCTGACTGTGAATGGGAGGTTGTACATCAAGTTGTCATCCCTCGTGTTTGTAGGCAGGATATCATTAGAGTGGCTCATGATTCTAGTTTGGCAGGACACCTTGGAGTGAGGAAGACTGTGGCACGCATTTTGAAACACTTCTACTGGCCAGGTATCTTCAGGGACGTTTCCTGGTATTGTAAGTCTTGTCACACCTGTCAAGTTGTGGGGAAGTGTAATCAGACCGAAAAGGTTGCACCTTTAGTTCCCATTCCTCCTTTTGAGGCGCCTTTCACCCGTGTGTTGGTGGATATTGTGGGCCCTCTTCCTATGGCTTCTTCAGGATTTTCTTATATGTTGACCCTGATTGATATGGCTACTCGTTATCCTGAAGCCATTCCACTTAGAAATATCTCAGCAAAGAACGTGGTTAAGGAAATGCTAGGGTTCTTCACAAAGTTTGGTCTGCCCAAGGAGGTACATTCAGACCGGGGAAGTAATTTCATATCAAACGTTTTCAAGCAGTCTCTGAAAGAGTTGGGCATCACCCAGATCACGTCTTCAGCTTACCATCCCCAGACCCAAGGAGCGCTGGAGAGATATCATCAAACACTCAAATCAATGGTCAAGAAATACTGTTTGGAACATCAGAAAGACTGGGATAAAGGTCTTCCATTAGTCGTATTTGCCGCAAGAGAATCTCCAAATGAATCACTGGGCTTCTCACCTTTTGAACTACTGTTTGGCCATGAAGTAAGAGGACCCCTTAAGTTACTCAAGGAATGCTGGCTGTCGGAGGAAGATGACGTCAACCTGCTGGAGTATGTGATGAAGTTCAAAGAACGGCTGTCCACTGCTTTACAGCTGGTGAGAGAGAATTTAGGAGCTGCTCAGGAGAAGATGAAGACTTGAGATGATAAGAAGTCCAGGTTACGCCACTTTCAGCCAGGAGATCAGGTTTTGATTCTGCTACCGGTTCATGGGCAACCTCTTCAAGCCAAGTTTAGTGGTCCTTATTTCGTGGAGAAGAAACTCAGTGATGTCAACTATGTCATCGCCACACCAGATCGTAGAAAGAACAAGCAACTTTGTCACATCAACATGCTAAAGTTATATCACAGGCGGGACGAAAATAACCCAGTCTGCACTGTAGCTGTTCCACCCGAGTCTGCAAGTGAAGTTCTCCCATGCAGTATGAGCCTGAGTGATAGTTTGGGGAAGAATCCTGATATCATGAATGATCTCCAGACTAAGCTTTCTCATCTACCTCCCGAGGAAAGGCAGGAGTTTTCGGCATTACTGCAGGAGTACCCGCAAGTGTTCCGTGCCACTCCAGGAAGAACCACTGTGTTGATGCATGATGTTGATGTTGGAGACGCAAAGCCAATTAAATTGCCTCCTTACCGTGTGAACCTAGTGAAAGTTCCTCTCATCCAGAAGGAGCTTGGCTACCTGTTGGACCACAAGATGATTGAGTCATGTCAGAGCGAGTGGAGTTCTCCTGTCACTCTAGTCCCTAAGCCAGGTGGGTCACAGCGGCTTTGCATCGACTACAGACGTGTTAATCAGATAACCAACACAGACACTTACCCTCTCCCTCGCGTGGAAGATTGCATAGACAAGATCAGAAAGGCTAGGTACATAAGTAGGTTTGATTTGTTAAAGGGATACTGGCAAGTACCTATGACTGAACGTGCTAGGGAGATCTCATGTTTTGTAACACTAGGAAAGACTTTTGCATGTTCTGTAATGCCGTATGGTATGAAGAATGCACCAGCCACATTTCAGAAGCTCATGAATGTTGTAACAGAGGGTTTGGCAGGGTGTGTTGTTTATATTGATGATGTATTAATCTTCAGTGACAACTGGAAAGATCACCTATGCCATGTCAGTAAATTTCTTGAGCGTTTGGTTCAGGCTAATCTTGTAGCTAATTTGTCAAAGTGTGAGTTTGGTCAAGCTAAAGTTCAGTACCTTGGGTACGTAATTGGTGATGGACATGTTGCACCACCAGCAGCTAAGGTTCAGGTTATCAGTGATCTTCCCAGACCTAAAAGTAGGAAAGAGCTACAAAGATTTTTGGGAATGGTAGGTTATTACAGGAGATTTGTTCTTAACTTTTCTATTCTTGTATCACCACTTACAGACCTACTGAAAAAGGAAGTTAAATTTGTCTGGACCGATAACTGTGAATCCTCTTTCAACAAACTTAAAGCTATCCTATTAAGTCAGCCAGTGCTCGCTACTCCAAATTTTGCTAAGCCTTTTAAGATGTCTGTTGATGCAAGTGATACAGGAGCTGGGGCTGTTTTGCTGCAAGAGGATGATCAGGGTATTGAACATCCTGTATCTTATTACAGTAAGAAGTTCATTCCACCTCAAAAGAACTACTCAACTATTGAGAAAGAGCTTTTGGCCTTGATTTTGGGTTTAGAGCATTTTTCATTTTATTTGTGTTCTGTTTTTGACCCCATAGTCATTTATACCGATCATAACCCACTGAAATTCCTTAGTAAGTTTAAAGATAAAAATCAGAGATTGACAAGATGGAGTCTACTTCTTCAGAAGTATTCATTAGACATACAGCATGTCAAGGGGAAAGCAAATGTTATTGCAGATTGCTTATCTAGACTTTAGACAGATTGTTTTAGAGTAATAAGAAATTTCCTTTGTAAATTTCTTTTTCTTTGTGGGGAGGTGTTACATAGCCTATGATTTCATCATCCTTTGTGTAATTTTAACGTACAGTATGCTGCATGTTTGATCACGAGCGTGTTCTGTCTCAGTCCCCCCCTTCTACCGTTATAGTAGAGTAAGTCGTTCTTTCTGTTGTTCAGAGCGGGATTGTCAACTCTTTGTCCCCATGGCTTCATTTGCGCGTCCTTCTTATAAGTTGTATCAAGCTCTGCCGGCCCCTATATAATAAGCTCAGTCTCTGCATTATTGCCACTTAGATCTGCTCCTCATTTTGTTCACATCTCTGTCCTCCCCTGTACAGTTATTATTATTGAGAGTGCTCAGAATGTCTTCAACCATCTAGCCGCTGTGTAATTTGAGTATAACTGTTGTTGCATTTTTTCTTGTACTGTGTAGCATAAGGTTGATTCTTAGGCTTAGTGAGGTTTTTGTGGTTTGTCTAAGGGTTCTTGTTGTCAGCCATCATTAATAATTTTTTGTAGCTGTAATAATATATCTGGCATTCACTGAGTATTATCTGGTATCTCATTTTAACAGGGCTGACTTAGATAAATTTACTCATGCTAATTTTGTGTTAATAGAGGCTATTGCAGTTAACCATATATTTAACCTGTTTTTTGCCGTTACATTATCATTATGAGTCCTGAATGTTTTGTTGTTAGTTTGAGCATTAAACTTTAACTTGTAATTTTACCTAACTCTTTTGTTTTGAACCTGGAACTTTACGGGACAGTAGTGATTGTTTAGTATTCTCACTTAAAGTGTACATTATCTTCCTCTGTTCCGTAACAATATATATATATATAAATATATATATATATATATATATATATATATATAGATATATATATATTCCAGATTTTGAAAAAAAAAAAATCTGAAAATGTAGGACAATAGGAATAACTGCTTCAGAACATAATTATCTAGTACAGTAAGTGGAAGAGAATTTTAAGTTAAAAGTAGAAAATAAAATGGTGATTTTATAGTACATTTGTGGGTGAAACTATCCTAACGGAAAAAAATACTCGTGGATTGATATACTCGACATCTCTGAATTATTTGGAGGCAAGAACTGTCCACTATAAAAAAAATAAAAAAGACAAAGGACACCTTCTACAGCCACACCCACCCCTGCAATATTGTAAGGGGCAACAAATAATTACGGGGGAGGCAGAGGCGGGAACCCTTGGAGTCCTGCCTTGTGTACACATTAGTCCGGGTGAAGGTCTATTACTGTGGAAAATTTGGTGTGCCTAAACAAAAACTATTGCATTATGTCCTCTAGGAACACTCCCACTAGGAGGGGTTTGGCAATCAGGGGTTCCACCCTGCCTAAAACGTGGTTGGGGTGAACGTCAATGCAAAACTTCGTGTTCCTAGGATAAACACCATGATCGTGCATAAAGGATTTGGTCACAAATCCCGAGGGCTGCCGTTCCCTATGGGAAGTGGTTCCTGGGATCTCAACTTGCCAGGAACGTAGCTCTAGCAAAGATCTACCATTATACAAAATTTTATTGACTCATGTAACATACACACACACACACACACACACACACACACACACACACACACACACGCAAAACGGCATTGGTGGATGTATGCCCTCTGTGAGCGCTTTCTGGTTATATTATCATTGGAGATCATACAAGGCCGGCATGAGAGAGAGAGAGAGAGAGAGAGAGAGAGAGAGAGAGAGAGAGATCAGCGTGTGAGCCAGTGGGTGGAAACAGGATGCGAGAGCCAGTTCCAACCTCTCAGGTGTATCCGACCAAATTATTCAACCGTATTAAATTGGAAGTTAAAGTTTCCCAGGCGTGCAATTGGACACACATATCAACTAACTCAGTGTTCAGTTTTCAGGAAGGTTCAGTCATGTGTCAGTCAGTTTCCACATTCTTCTCCTTTGAGCCAAACTTTTTATTTTTTAAATAACTTTCCTATGACTTTAATTCGTCCAATTCTAATTTCCTCTTTCTCCTCGTGGCATCCGACTGTCATATCTTCACTCTGGTACTAACTGGAGTTTCACAAAAATGCCCCATTGACTTTTTTTTTTTTTTTTTTTTTTTTTTTAATGAGTGCTTCTATATACGAGCGGTCACGTAAAATCAGTGCATCCAAAGGTCTTATGCTAAACAAGAAACTAGAATTAGGAGTGCAAGAGTCTAATTTCAGATGGTTATTTATGGAAAAGCCTGTGGTTATTACGTATGGTCAGCCAGCATCTCGTATCACAAAGTAGTCACCAACAATGTAGGAAGGCTTGGCACGTTCCATCTGACTCGGTGGCTTTAGAATGCATTGTCAAAAACAGGGAGCTTGCATTCCACTTAGCGGTGTAATGTTTAAGCATACGACCAAAGTCACACTACGCAAGTAGACTGTAGCACCACTCGAGCAGGGCAGTACGCCGAGGTGGATGGAAAGCTGATGACAGGGAGTGCTGGAGCTCCCGTTTCATCAGCCCTCAGGACTAGTTCCTGACCATCCCCCTTTGCTGAACTTTTTCAGCGTCTCAATTACACAGAGAGTAGGCCAGCATGCTCTCTAGTACAAATTTCTCTAACTATCTTCACCAAACTACATGCACAGTACACACTACACTTCCTATTCAAAATTTACCAAAAATGGCGTCGTTTTGTCAAGCCTCGGAGTCCCCAGGGGGGGGGACCATAAATGCCCCCACCGTCTGCTCCTCTCCCGGTGACGACTCAAGGTGCCTGGAACCACTGTCTGACTCTCTTCTTCTTCATTTCTGCAACATTCGCGGCCTTTCCTCTAACTTTCGCTCTGTTGAGCACCACCTCTCCTCCTCTAAACCTCACCTTCTTTTTCTAACGGAGACTCAGCTGTCTGAGGCAACTGACAGCAAACCCTTTTCTGTATCCTCTTACTTTCTCTATACTCATTTCAAAGCCAAAGGTGGCTGTTGTGTATATATACGCAACGACTTATCTTGCTCTCGTGTTCCTGAACTTGATTCTTCTGAATTCTCCACACTCTGGCTTCGGCTTTCCTGTCATTCTCTGACTAAATATATCTGTGCTGTTTACTTATCCCCTAATTCTACTGACTATCAAAAATTCTTCGACTATCTTACTTCTAAGATGGAACACATTCTATCCATTTCTCCTTTTCTCTGAAATCTCCATTCTTGGAGATTTCATTGTTCACCACCACCTTTGGCTCTCCTCTCCTTTCACTGATCCACCTGGTGAACAAGCCTACATCTTTTCTATCCTTAATGACCTAGAGCAGCTTGTACAGCACCCTGCCCGTATCCCTGACCGCCTTGGAGAGAGCTCCAACATACTTGACCTCTTCCTCACAACCAATCCTTCTGCTTACTCTGTTAATCTTTTCTCTCCGTTGGGCTCCTCCGATCACAACCTTATTACCTTAACCTGTCCTATCACTCCGGTACAGCCTGTGGACCCTTCAGGGAAACGTCGTCTGTGGCATTTTGGAGCCGCAGACTGGGAGGCCCTCAGGCAGTACTTCTTTGATTTTCCCTGGAATGATTATTGCTTCCATGGCCGTGAGCCATCTGAGTGTGCCTTGCACATTACGGAGGTTATTCTCTCGGGCATGGAAACATACATTCCTTTCTCATATCCTTTGACTAACGCAAGAAAGCCTTGGTTTGATCACGCTTGTTCTAATGCTGTCCGCAAAAAGGAGAGGGCCTACAAAAGGTACCGGAGCCAACCCACCCCTGAATCACATCATCTTTACGTTTCTGCCCGGAATCGTGCTAAGTCTGTTCTTCGCTCTACTAAAAATAATTTCATCCATACTAAATGCTCTCAACTCTCCAACTCGAATTCTTCCCGCTCCTTCTGGCATTTTGCCAAAAATCTTTCTAACAACTTTACCTCATCATCCTTCCCTCCTCTTTTCTACTCTGATGGTTCTGTAGCTATTTCTTCTACTGATAAAGCAGATCTCTTCGCACAGACTTTCTCCTCCAATTCTACCTTAGACGATGCCGGTGCTGTTCCTTCATCACTTCCCCCCTCTGACTTCCTCATGGCTGACATTAAAATTTCTTCAGTTGATGTATTTTCTGCCATCACTGGCCTCAGTACTAACAAGGCATATGGGCCTGATGGGGTCCCTCCTGTTGTTCTCAAGAACTGTGCTTCTGTGCTTACACCCTGCCTAGGCAAACTCTTTCGTCTTTGTCTGTCAACTTGTACCTTTCCTTCTTGCTGGAAGTTTGCTCTCATTCAGCCAGTCCCAAAGAAGGGTGACCACTCCCAACCCTCCAACTATCGTCCAATTGCTTTAACGTCTTGTATTTCAAAAGTTTTCGAGTAAATTCTTAATAGAAAAATTTTAAGGCATCTTTCCTATCACAACCTTCTTTCCGATCGTCAGTATGGGTTCCATCAGGGACGCTCCACTGGCGATCTTCTCACCTACCTTTCAGACTCCTGGTCATCCTCCTTTCGGGACTTTGGCGAAAGCTTTGCCATTGCACTTGACATCTCAAAGGCTTTTGATCGAGTCTGGCATAAATCTTTAATTTCCAAACTGCCCTCTTATGGTTTCTATCCTTCTATCTGTGCCTTCATTGCTAGCTTCCTTTCTGGTCGTTCTATAGCCGCTGTTGTAGACGGCCATCGTTCTTCTCCTAGATCTATCAACAGTGGTGTTCCTCAGGGCTCTGTCCTATCACCAACTCTCTTCCTTTTATTCATCAATGATCTTCTAAGCTGTACATCTAACCCTATCCACTCATACGCTGATGACTCCACCCTTCACCTTTCCATTCGGTTCCCGCAACGCCCATCTCAACAGTTACTTCAACAAACAAGGGATGAGGCTATGGCACACCTAATGTCTGACTTGGCTCGTATCTCTGACTGGAGTAAAAATAATCTGGTTGTTTTTAATGCATCTAAGACTCAGTTCTTACACCTATCAACCCGACAAAATCTTCCACAGGTATACCCACTAATGTTTAATAATATTCAGCTTAATCCTGCATCATCCTTGAACATGCTTGGGGTTTCATTTACGCGGGACTTATCTTGGAAAGATCATATTACATCTCTTGTAAAATCTGCTTCCAAGAGATTGGGTGTGCTAAGCTGACTCCGCTCTTTCTTTACCCCTGCGCAATTGTTGACTCTATACAGGGGTTTTATCCGCCCCTGTGTGGAGTGCAACTCTCACATGTGGGGAGGCTCCCCACATACAGCTCTTCTCAATAGGGTGGAGTCAAAGGCTTTTCATCTCATTAACTCTCCTCCTCTTACTGACTCCCTTCAACCTCTGTCTCTTCGCCGCACTGTTGCGTCTTTATCTTTTTTTTATCGCTACCTTAATGGTCACTGGTCCTCTGAACTGTCTGCTTGCATTCCTCCACCTCTACGACGGGCGAGTAGCACCCGTCTGGCAGCAAACTCTCATCCTTTTTCTGTCCAACTCTCTAATGCAAGAGTTAACCGTTACTCCCAGTCTTTCATTTATGCAACAGGTCAGCTCTGGAACTGTCTCCCTCTGGCTGTATTTCCTGCTGCCTATGATCTCCAGTCTTTCAAACGCAGTGTGTCCAGGCATCTCAAAATGATCGGATCTTGAATTTGGCTCTATATTGTATTTTGTTTTTCTCTTGGAGGGAACTGTTACTGCGGGCTCATGGCCTTTGGTTCCTTCTTCCTCGCATTAAAAAAAAAAAAAAAAACTATTGACCTGCAGGTGAATTTGCTTAACCGCTCGACCTCCAGACGACTGAATACCTCTCAAGAAAGACCTCTCGTGTTGGAGGGGTTAATGAAGGCTGTATTATATGTCCTTCCAGTTAGAAATACCTCACCTGATTGATATAAAGTAATCTGGATGTAATGAGAATAAAATCGGGATAAAATATTGAACAAAGTCATCACAGTGCAGTATATATCAGTTGTTCGATCCCACCGTTGTTGAATTCACCACACAGAAGCATCTATTCAATTTATGAAATGCATCTTATATTTTATGGGTTTGAAAACCTGTAAATAGAGTAAATGGGAAGCTGCTGAATGCCGTAAAGAGTATATATGAGAGCATTAAGGCTGCAGAGTGTGTGGATGGTGAATTGAGTGAGTTTTTCTATCTGAATGTTGGATTGAAAGAGAGATGTGTCATATCACCATGGTTGTTCAGTCTGTATATGGATGGAGTTATAAAAGAGGTACAAGGTAGGGCAGGGGATCTTGAAGCGGACCTAATGAGGGAGGGCAGCATTTGGAAACTTCCTGTTCTATTGCTTGCAGATGATACTGTATTGCTAAGTGAAGGCGAAGGGGGAACCGCAAGGGTGGTGAATGAGTTTGGAAATGTGTAAGAAACGGAATCTAAAGGTGAATTTAGGAAAAGGTAAAGGTGAGGTATTCGCGACAGATGAAGTCACTGAATGCACAGTAAGGCTGGATGGTGATGAAATGAAAAATATGAGTGCGTTTAATTACTTGGGTAGTGCCATGAGTAAGGATGGAAGTTTAGAGGATTAAGTGCGTGAAAGAGTACAAGAGAAAGAATGGATGCTGGTTCTTTGAAAGTAGTGTTATGAAATAGGGAAGTGGGAATGGAAGCAAAAAAGTCACTGAATGATCGGATTGATACATACTCTAACGTATAGAAGCAAAGCTTGGACCTTGTTGGAAGGACACGAGTCAAGAGTGAGAGTAGTGCAAATGAGTTATTTGAGAGGAACATGTGGAGTTCCATGGAGACAGACTGACAAATGAGGATGTGAAGGATCGTTGTGGTGTGGATGTGATAGAAAACTTCAAGAGAAATACAATGAGGTGTCTTGGCCATGTGGAGAGTGTGGAGAGTGAGAGACTAGCAAGGAGAGTGTATGCAAGCGAGGTGGAGGGGAAAAGAAAGGTGGAGGGGAACAAGGATGAGACTGAGGAATGGGGTGAAGTATCTGAGAGAGGGGTGTGTGAGCTGGGGGGTGGGCAGCTTGTTGTTGTTGTTGAATATTTGCCCACCTGTTGTGGGACACGGGCAAACTAAGAGCCCGTCGGAGATAAGCAGAGAATAAACAACGAAAAAAAAAAAAAAAAAAGGTGAGTTGGATCTAGAATAATGACGGGGGGTGGAAGTAGCGGTTAACAAGGAGGTGGATAATCCCGTACAATTTACAGGAGCCTTTGAAAGGTTGCATTGCCAATGGCCCTAGCAGCATCATACTCATCATCGCCTGAGCGACCAAAGCCCTCTCCAGGGAGCTCTCAAACAAAAGCGGTTGCAGGGCAGTCGAGAATGTAATGGCAGAGGGGTTCAGCAGACCGCTCGTAGCAGTTGGGGCACGGTTCAGGGTTCAAGCTGGCAATCTGATGGTAGCATAGGAATCCCATGCACAAACGCCGAAGCCTGACTAAGAGATAATTGGGTAGGCCTGAAGGGATCAAGATAGGGGAATATGATGTGGCCGCAGCATACCAAGAGGCCGAGCATGAGCCGTCAGCAACACATAGGCGATAGTCGTCCTTTGTAAGTTCTGTAATAATGCCAGCCACAGCAGAGAGAACTCTGGAAGCACTGGTGCAAAGTGGATATGTAACATCAGGGAGTGATGTAGCTGCACGTGCATCGGCATCGGCTAGTTCATTACCCCGTATCCCAATGTGCCCAGGTACCCAGTGAAAAATCACAGTGCCACCCCGCCGCTGGATGAGGGAGGACACTGTAAATACGGCAGTAAGTAAGAACCGGTGGGCAACTAGAGAGAGAGATGCCAGGCATTGAAGGGAGGATAGGGAGTCAGTATGAAGAATGACACATCTATGTCGATGGCTATAGGCATGGTGCAGGGCACCAAGAAGAGCCACTAGCTCCACCTGAAAGGCGGAGACACCCGTGATGATGCGCCAGGATTCAGTATGGTCCCCATGAGCAAAAGCAGCTCCCACTGAACCATCGGACAAAACAGAGCCATCTGTATAGTAGACTGCTGCATCAGAGGAGTTGAGCGCAGCGAGTCTACTGAGACTCTCCTGCCAAAGGATGGCCAGGATCAAGTGGCGAGGCTTCATGCCGGTGGGACTGATAACGGTGAAAGGGGGAGGCGCCCAGGGTGAACGAGGTTCGTAGCCTGGACATGCCAGCTCTGGATCTTGGCACACCTCTTGTGCCACACCCAACTTGTGAAAGAGAGCCGCCATGACTGGAGCCCAATCCCGAGGTGGGGACGGGTCTGGGGGCCTGCTAGCCAGGCATTTAAGCAGAAAGGAGACATGTAGCATGGGGTGAAGATTAACTAAACGAAGCGTTTCTGCCATTGCATGCAGTGTGATCCTGTGGGCGAGTGATGGAAACCCACTCTCCATCCGTAAATTGACCAGTCCGGTCCAGCGTGGAGCGCCCAGCATAACCCATAGAGCATCATTTTGGAGTACCTCCAAGGACTGGGAGATGAGGGAAGCCAGCCCTGGGAAGCAGATCGCCCTGTAATCGACTAGGGAGCTGACTGCATGGACATAGAAAGTACACAGAACTGCATACGACGCCCCTAAGCTGTGACTAGAGAGGTAGCGGAGAGCAGAAATGCAGGAGGCGGCCTGCTCTTGTAAGTATCTCACATGTCAGGCAAAAGTTAGCCCCGAGTCTAAGTAGACCCCCAGATATCGGTGCAGCGTGACAGGCTCAATGCAGCGGCCACCCAATGAGAGGGGATGTTCGGGAGGGCGGAGACCGAAAGGTAGGCACTTGGTCTTCTCGAAGTTGACTTTCAGCCCGAGTTCATTACACTTGTTGTGCAATCTAGAAAGAGAGATGGGTGCCTGGGTGAAGCAGTCTTTCCTCAAGAAGGCCAGTGCCAGGTCGTCTGCGTAAAAGAGCAGTGTCACGCCGGGTCCATAGTCAACAGTTAGAAGTCTCTCGACCAACACATTGAATAACAGGGTGCTAAGGACGCTCCCCTGGGGAGTGCCATTGGGATGATGATAGAAGGGAGAGAGTTGCCCCTGGAATCTGCCCCTGCTGTCCGGAAGAAGTCCCCCACCCACGACAAGAGTCTACCTCCTACTCCCCTGTCGGCAAGGGCTGCATGGATGACAAGAGGGTTCACCAGCTCGAAGGCCTTTTCGAGATCAGGGAAGACAGCCATCCCCCATCCACCTCGAAGCTCCCTGAGGAAGGAAACAAAGCAGTGAGACGCACTCCTGCCAGGGTGGTAAGCAAAACTCCTTGGGTGCAACGGTCCCAGATGCCAGGCAAGGCGAGCACGCACAACCCTCTCTGCTGTCTTAGCCACACAGCTAAGAAGCGAGGTAGGGCGCATGGCGCCGGGATCGCGAGGTTTGGCAATCGGGTGGATGACAGCTGTCTTCCATGACCTCGACAAACGGCCCTCAGACCATGAGAGGTTGAGCAGACCAAGGAGACGATCTCTCCCACAATCTCCGGCATGTGATAACAGAGAATAGGCTAGCCCGTCGAGCCCCGGAGCAGTGTCTCCTCTGTGCTGCAATGCTTTTTGCAGTTCCCCACTGGTGAAAGGTACATCGGCAGGGGCAGGCCTTTCACAGGCAGCCTGAATTGCTGCAAGACGAGAGGTAGACAACTGCACCTGCTTGACTCTAACGGACTGCGGGAGATTGTGGGAAGCAGAACGGTCTACGAAGTGTTGTGCAAGACGGCTGGCTTCAGCGGCTGGGTCAGGGTGAGGGGTGGACGGGGGGGATGTGGGTCAGAGACAGACCGAATTCTCCTCCACATCTCCCTGAGAGTGGAGTGAGAGTCCAAAGTCTTGCACCATCTGATCAACGCCTTCTCTTTCATGCGGTGTTTCTCCGACACGACATGTTGCATTACGGCAGCAAGGTATCGGCGCCGTGGGGATGAGCAGCACCGCCGGTACTGCTTACGTGCCGCAGTGAGTTGGTGGTTCAGTTCCCTGACCCTGTCGCAGTAGATCCAGCCGTCTAGGTATCGCTTCGTGGATCGTCGCTGTAGCGGGATGGCGAGAGAGGCAGCTTGTGCAAAAGCACTGGCAACTTGATCTGCTCTGCCCTCGAGGTCTAGGGCGGGAGGAGAGGCCTCGAAAATGGTGGTTAAGGTTCTGGCAAAGGCTGCCCAGTCGGCTTTGCTGAGGACCCACCTCGGTGGGGGAGGTGGGGGGGGAGGGAGGGGCGCGAGTGGCAGCCTGATCTGAATTGCAAAGTGATCGCTTGCTAGGCGCGGGTGGAGCGACCACTGCGCCGAGCCAGCAAGGGGGGGTGGACTGGAGATGAAGGTGGGCAGCAAAATGGCAGGGGACAAGGTTACACAGAGGCAATTTGTTTGTGGCAACCCCTTACGGGATTAAGGCTTCTGGCTATATATTAAAACCTGACTAATACACGCAGTTCAAAATGTCGTCTGGAGATAGCAAAAATATGTCAAAATGAATAATAATAATGAGGAAGTTAATACCGTCGATCGAATCCCTCATCACCAAGTTCACATTCTGCTTCGAATCCTCCGAGTTTGACAGATCGACAGATATGATACTGTCAGCTTCGAATCATCAATCATCGAGGCGAGAAGTACTGGGGGGTAAAGACGTCCATTTTATTCCTAAGTTTCCCTATGGGTCACCATTATAAGAGACGTCTTATAATATCTGCAGAAATTAGGAACTGGATGGGTTATATATTAAAAAGTATAAGGGATAGATGAGTGAAGCTGTGCAGTTTTAATTTTCCGTCCTGCTCTCGCCGAGGAGGTATTTTAACATAGAGAAGAATAAGTTCATGATGAAATAGGCCCTGTGCATTCCATGTGGGTGTCCAGCCTCTGGGGATTTCCCGTACTGAGGAATTTGTACATCACAGTTTTTATCCCATGGGAATAACAGTAAAACCAATCTCCAAGGACATGGGAGCCGAAGACCACACCGTAGGGGTGGAGAGTAAAAGAAAGTAAATGAGTGAGTTGAGGGCGAAATATTCGGTCCAGGGTTTCTATATAACATGCCACTGCATTAATCTTAAATGAAACTAGAGGCCCACCCAAGGGGGGAATTACACCAGTCGCGAGCCGATACATATCTAACACGGCTCGGAATATGACTTTGACCTTGATCTACTTTCACCAGTTTCGAACTCTTAGATTTTCATCTGTACTACACACCTGTAAAATTTTGGAATGATATCTGGAGCGGTTGCGATGTTATCGTGCTAACAAACACACAGGCCTTGACCTACCTTCACCACTTACGAACTCGTAGGAGATTTTCATCCCTACTACACACCTGTAAAATTTTGTAATGAGATTTTGAGCGGCTGCGAAGTTATCGTGCTAACAGATACCCACACAGACAGGCAGACAAATTGAAAACAATACCAGCATCGCTATCGCAGCTGGTAACAATACATGGTTGCAGTCATTGGCCCTCGATCAAATGCTGCTTACTCAGAGGGATTTATGACCTTGTAGCCCTAATCAGACTTCTTTCCTCTTCTACACATTCCAGTGCGTCACCACTGCCGTTTTTATCTTAGGTTCAGATTTCTGCTTCAGACCTTAATCTCGAGGGCTTCCGGCAATTTTCTCTGCTATTCTCAAAATCTGGGTTTCCAGTCTGTATAATCTTCCACTCAATTCTGCGCTTATTTCATGATCTTTTCTTTAATTTGAAATTCATCTCCTGTCACTACACATTTTTGCCTTCCCATTCCAATTTCTCCAATATTCTTCAGCATCAAACTTCCCTGCTGCATCCTCCTTTACGTATATATTTAAAATGTTTCTCTTCTTCAGGTAGATTGTGCCCTCTCGTCGCATTCATTTGGCTAACGTCCGTTCTTGCAATCGTCATAAGTGTTGTCTTCATTTTGTGTATTTTCGTTGCAGATACTATTTTGCAGTTATATTCAATGTGTTACAGATTCTTTGCAGTCCTGCTTCGGTTTTAACATATAACTGCACTGTCGTCAGTTAATCTTAGTGACATGATATACTTCCTTCCTAGTATTACTTCTTCGTTAAGCTCTGAAAATGCTTCAACCATCACTGCCTTCGAATAGATGTTCAACAGTTTAGAAGTGAGAGAGAGAGAGAGAGAGAGAGAGAGAGAGAGAGAGAGAGATGAAAGTTGACAAAGTAGTGCCACAGTTTGTCCTAAAGATGCCTGTAATTTTATCATACTCTCAAAAATCCTCCTCATAAGCCTGGAGAAAAACCGTGCCTAGCCTACTCCTGGCACAAGCAATGGGGTGGAAAGAGCTAAAAAAAAATTATCCCCTTCCCTGCCAAGCGGTCCCCAGCCTTCTCTACATTTCTTTTCGCAGACTCAACGCTTTTAACTGGGCGATTTGAACTTGATTCCGCAGGACAACGCAGTAGTTCCCAGTGTTTGTGTTTCCTAAGAAAGCCTTTGTACCATCGGTAGAAAATTCCAATGTGAAACAGTTTGAAGAAGTGTGTGTGAGGACTGACCAACTCGGAGAAGGTGAGAGTGAAAAATATCTCCAGATTTATCACGAGCCACCACTCTCTTCCTTCAACCTCATTCTCATATTCTTGACTACATTCTTATACATATCATTCTTGGCCATCTTCCCTTCGTTCTGCCACCAACTTCACTCCACACCTCGGCAACTGTGTGAAATTGCACCTCGTTTCTTGAGCATAAAGACCCATCAAGGGGCTCCTTCATGAGAGCGGCGGAGTTACTACCCATCATTGTGCAGAGCCCTGTGATGCATTTATTTGTCCTCTCCAACCACACACCGCTTTGTGCATCTCTCCATCGTTATTTATGAAGCCAAATCGCATATCACTTTAACTCTTTCGGCTCGAGGGAGACATTTTTATTCTCTTCCCCATAACTTCAGATTATAAAGTTTTAGGATAACCTTTTCAGTAGAGGACTTATATAAAACCTTACTTAACCAGTTCGTCTCTTGCAGACTTGGCTCTTCTGCATAAAAACGTCTGGGAAGAGCGAGAATACAGATGACAACTTGGGCTCAACATCATAACTTGACTTTTCCGACAAGTTGTGTTAAATTATTTTCCATCTTATTTGTCCAGTCCTTGATTTTGTTGCGTCAGACGGTACATTACTTAAACCGTCTTTAATTCTCCCCCTCCCCCCCGCTCGTCTGCCAACTTTCTTAAATTACTCACATTTCTTCTCTCGCTCCACATCTACCCTTCCTTTTCTTCTGTCGCTTTACTCCCCTCCCCCCTCCTCCAATCTCTCTCTCTCTCTCTCTCTCTCTCTCTCTCTCTCTCTCTCTCTCTCTCTCTCTCTTTCATTCTACTTCCCTTTCCTTCCTCTCACTCATACCTTCCCTCCTCTCTCATTCAGCTCTCCTCTATTTAATCCTCTCTTCTCTCACTCCAACCCTATCCCTCGCATTCCATCTTTACCTCTCTCAGTCTACCCTCTTCCACACTTTCAAGTGACCCCTTCCTCCCGCTTCCACCTCTTCATCATTAAATAGCTCCCTCACTCTCCAGACTCTCCACGTTACCCAGTCCACACCCTTATCCACATTTTAAAGCAAGGCCTTTGCACTTTGTTGCTCAGCCTTTCCTGCATTGTTTATTTCCTCTCCCAGGTTTTTTCGTCCACTTCTGTGAAATCCTCCCTCCTGCCATCATTTCAATCTTCTTTTCAGCTTCCACTTAACATCCCAGCTACCAAGCAGAGTAAATCAGCATTACCACTTCGTCTCACCTTGCCTTCATTGCCCAAAAAAGTTTGGGTGTCCATACTAACAAATTTCCAGGTCATGTTTACATATAATATCACGTCACGTTATTTTAACGTGGTATGGAAGGAAAGGCTAGAGGGATACTTTGCAAATGCATATTATTATTTACTGCACACTACAGATTGTTATTTACACTGAACACTATGTATTTAGACAAGGTTAACTTAAGCTTGTCCCTAATCCTACTTAGCCAGACAGCCTCATGAACTGTCCCTGAGCCCTGACCACCTAACAAATGACATCAGACTTATGGTGTGCACAGGTGGCCAACAGGAGGTAGGCATTTGAACACTACACTATCACAGCCGGAGCCTAGGAGGGGAAGGAAGTAGACAGGGAGGCCAAGAGGACTGAACACTTGCTGCGAGGAGAGACCACCGCGTGAGGTGAAACTCGCAGGTAATTATAGTTGACCTAATTAGCTAAGCACCTAGAGTGCAACGCCACCCAAGGTCAGACATAAATAAGGGCAATTGGAAGGTCAGGGTTACACACTACTCTTGCACAAGATCCTGCACCCATTTATTTACAGGCATTGTATTGTATAGATTATTCAGCTACTGTAGCTGCACCTAAAATTACGAATTTAACATTTTCTTGTGATTACAAAACACAGAGAGACTCGTTTCTTAACTGTAATCCAGACTCTAACTAGGAATGAAAAATCGGACAACTGGTACAGTAACTCCAGAACACCCACACAATATTAACAGAATATTGTATTTTGATCACTGAACAAGCTTAGGGGCTCTGTACGAAAGAACTACAAAAAGATACATTTTACGAGTAATCTGTAAGGAGAAAAATAAACCTCAGAGTCTTTGCAAAATGTACAGTTTATGATGAACAGCATTTCATTTCACGATTGTAGGTTACTGAAGGGGAAGGGGTTGATACGAAGAATCTTTTGGTAAACTGTGTGTGTGTGTGTGTGTGTGTGTGTGTGTGTCTAGACGTGGAAGAGGGTGTCGTGGCGTCCTGCCCAAGTCACTGTCAATCGTGGCCAACGCTGTCGTCCCTCTCAAACTTCCTCCCATCCTCACACACGGCAAAGTTAATCCCGGACGCTCCATGGCGCGCGCCGTTCACTGTCACAACCACTTTGGGAAGTTTGAGGACATGAAGCACGATCTGTCTACACACACACACACACTTAAACTATTCCCCTCCTCCTCATCCCCCAACAATACATTCACTCTCTCTCTCTCTCTCTCTCTCTCTCTCTCTCTCTCTCTCTCTCTCTCTCTCCGCAAGCCCCACAAGAAACTGTTGTCCTCGCACTCACCACCCATCAGTTGTTTCCACTATCTGAGTGAATCTTAGTGAATATTTCGTGTGCAAATATTACATCTGTGTGATTAAGCGTCTTGGACCTATTATCCTTGTGTACAGTTTGCGAATCCAGCGTATGTGCTCGTGTTTTTGTGCATAGTTTAGCGTGAAAAGCTTTGCCCTGTCCTGCTTGTCTGTCTAGTGCTTTAAAGTGTGATGGCGATGGATGATTATTGTTCTCGTGGAGGTGATAAGTATTTCCCCGCGTTTAGAGCTGGGACTGGGTGAGTGTTAACTGCATATTGTTTCACCAGTTAAAACAGTCTGCATTTGGAACTGAGTGGAACCTTCTTTAGCTTTGACTTGTTTTGTTCGAGCTGCCCTTGTTGTTTTGTGGGATTTTGTTTTGTTTTAAATGTGTTTGTTCGAGGTGAGTCTGAGTTTTGAGTGATAGTGTTTCAGTGTATTGTTGTGTGTTATACAATGATGTGGAAACTATCCATGTTATGCAGTTTGTGGCAGTTCATTGTGGTTATGGCTGACGCCTTTGTGTTCGCTTATGTAAGTAACTGCAATGTCTGGTACATTATATATGATGTCGGTTATTTAGTGTTAATCATTCCCTTGTGCATAGTGCTGTCAGTGAGTGAGTACTGTTTCTTTAGTTCTGTTCACTGTTTTCACCAACGACAACAGTGTATATCCCGTGTATACAATTATTTAGTGGAGTTTTGTTTCTTTTGATTGCACTTTCCTGCCACTAGCCTACCTATCTTTGGGCATACTTGGCTAACTTTTTGTAAATCACAATGTAAGTTACAATATTTTAACAGAAAGATCCCTCCCTTGCTTCACTCGTAAAGACAGTCGTATCTCAACATTAAATTTACCTCTGTTGCAACATAACCCCTTGTTTATTTGTCGTAGAGGTCCATCATATATGTAAATAATTTTGATTGCAGATAACACTTTTTTAAATATAGGTAAGATTTATTTTATTATTATATTTTTCTTCTTTGTTTACCAGTACTGTTCATCTAGTGTATTATTCTGTGCCCTTGCATTCCAGGAATTAGGTAATTTTTAGTACCTGCATCCCAGGTGGCGACAAATTTCTCACTTTTGACACCTGGTTAAGAAAAATAAATCTAACAAGCCGCTATTTATATTTTTCATGTACTAATTGTTTATATATATTTTAGTACAGTTCTAATTAGCAGATATTTTGTAATGTGTGTGTATTGATATTTTCCATGTCCTTCCTCAGCCAATACCGGTAGCAAAACTTCAGCTTACTTCCAGATCTCAGTTAACTTTGCATTCTTTGCACCATCAGTAGGCAAAATTAATATACAACTTGTTGCAGGTAGCTACAGTACTTCCCCTACATTCCAATAACAGCACAGTAATAACCTCACCTGTTACTAGCAAAAACGTACTGTAATTGATAACATTTCTGTTTCGTGGTACTAATAAGCTAACTTGCTGAATAATCCCTTTTAGATACTTGTATTTAACAGAAACTTTATGTTATATTATTTACCGGTATTTATTTATTCCACAACATTTTTCAGTAACCCCCAAATTTCAAAATAATCCGGAACATCACATGCACAGCCTGCTCTGGTAATTTCACCAGATCTCTTTTCACTGACTGTTCCTTTGTTTGCTGGATGCTTCTGCCATGACCTTGAGGAAACGTTATCCAAAGATACTAACAAAATTAGCATCCATTCTCACAGAGTTGGCACTTTGGGGGAGTTTGTTGCTAGCAATGTTTGGGAACAGTGTGGAGTGTGGGTGGCCCTGGTGTTTTATTACCCGTCCCCGACCCGGAGTAATAAAACACCAGGGCCAGATAACGTATCTCCATGCATTCTGAAGAAAGCAGTGAATAAAATATTTATGTCATTAACTGATCTTTTCAATAAATCACCCAGAAATACTAAGGTTCCTCATGAGTGGAAACTAACAATGAGTATCCAATATTTAAAAAATAAAATAATAAAAAAAACATCAAATCACCACCTTAAAATTATCGAACAATAAGCTTAACCTCAGTGACGAGCAAGTTGTTTACATTACTATCAGAGAAGTTTTCCCAGCACTTACAAATAAATAATCTCATCAAAGATTCACAAAGCTGTTTTTTTTTTAATAATTGCTCTTGCCTTACAAATCTCTTGGATTTCTTCTGTGATATATTCAATATCTACGATGAGACCACCATTGCTGGCGTTATCTATCTCAATTTCCACAAAGCAGTTGATGAAATTCACCAGAGAAAACTACTTCAGAAATTGAAGGCGCTTGGGTTCAGAGGCAATGTGCTCAGGTGAATCGATAATTGGCTTACAGGACGTAAACAGAGTGTCATAATAAATGGAAAAATGTCAGATCGGTAAGCTCTTACAAGTGGAGTGCCACAGGGTTCAGTAGTGGGTACTATTCTATATACACTACATATCTGAGATGTATATAACTTTTATTTCCTTTATCCAAAGCTTGGATGATACAACA
The DNA here is from genome assembly GCF_032717465.1 of Coenobita brevimanus. Classification (NCBI taxonomy): domain Eukaryota; kingdom Metazoa; phylum Arthropoda; class Malacostraca; order Decapoda; family Coenobitidae; genus Coenobita; species Coenobita brevimanus. Next base: position 28,535,386 of record NC_136959.1, on the reverse strand, counting down.
TGCAGAACAACACTGATAAATATTGTTGACTTAGTGTTATTCTCCGTTTTAGGTTGATAGTGAAAAATAAGATTTCCTTTTCCTTTTGCCTATGAAATTTCCATGGCAGTTTGTCTATATTGCATAGTGGTCCTTCTCTCTACTTCCTGCTGGCTTCGGCTTAAGGGTTTGGTGGGTGAGAAGGAGCCTTCCTGCTTTTCTATCCATGTTTTTAATTGATAGAGTGGTATAATAACTCATAACGTTCCCTGAACCAGACAGCCGCGAAAGGACCAACAAGTCTGTCGCTGTTTGCTTTAATTCCTTTGTACTTTGTGCTCTCTCTCACCACCAAAAACCTCCTGAACGCCTCTCGTTATTCACTTTGCCACCATCCCATCACCCACGCCATTTATCATTTCTTCTTGTCTGTTTCCATCCCTCTCCCTTTCCATTATACCATCCACTCATGTATAAATTTTCACTTCATTACACATCCTTTCCCCTCTCTCTCCCTCCAACCTGTCTGCCTCCATTCCTCCCTCCTCCTCTCCCTCAAACTTTCCCCTCTCTCCCTCCTCTCAGTGCTCCTCCATTCCTCTCTCTTCGAATCTTTCCCTCCTTACCACCGAGGGTCCTCCGCTGTACCTTCTCTCTTCCACTACGCCTCACCACTCCTGACCATCCACTTGTCAACTCGGGCTCCACACTTGGGTGGAGAGTTGTTCTTGTTGGCACTTGTGGGGTGTTGGTAATTAGAAGGGAGAAGTGGGGGAAAGGAGGGACGAGAAAGGGGACGAGGCAGGGAGGGATGAAACGATGGCGAACGAGGATGAAACAGATCTATAAGAAAGTGGCAAGGCAAGACTATAGCAACTGAGAGAGAGAGAGAGATGACAGGAGAGGGAGAATTTATGTGGGTTATGTGATATGACTGAGGGAGAGACAAGACGAGGGAAAATAAACTTTATGAAAAAACGAGAATGAAAGAAAAGAAGGACAATGGAAGAGAAAAGAGAGAACAGAGTGAGAAATAAATTGCACAATCGGTTTTAAACATAAACGATTCGAGAAGAATAGTGTGATTGAAAGAAGAAAATGAAGGAGCATTCAGAGTGTAACACCCTCACTCATCAGCTGGCCTAGGGGCTGAGCATTTGACTTTCTGTTCTGACTTTGCACCTGGGGAAGTTACTCTCAAAGTCAAACATATCACATTTGCCTAACCCATAACACTTCCACTATGCGTTTGAGATGACCTTGTCCTGTTACCTTCCTCGTCTTATTGTTTTAAAAATCGGATCCCTTTTTCTTGGTTTATCAGTCCTTCTAGCAAGTTTCATCCACAGCAAATCAAAACTTCGATTAATAAGGTCGAACATCTGACCTTCTTCGCTAGACTACATCAAAAGCGAATCCCTTAAACATTGCTTTACGCTGAACAACATTACAATGTTTGGCGTAAATCGAATGGAAACAGATTACGTTGATTGTCATACAACCCTGACCTCCAACCTTGCCCTGTGATCTTGAATTGTAATTAGTTGTTCTCAAAGTCAAACTTGTGTATTCTCGCCTTACCATCAACTTTTCGACAAAGGGTGTTGTGAATCGGATAAAATCGGGCAAATCTGACCTTGCTATGTGACCTTGACCTTTGACGTATTTATCTAAAAACTAGGTCAGCTCCTTGTTGACTCCCCAAACCTTCTGTCAAGCTCGTTTTAAGTCAAACCAAACTGCTTTATTTAATTTACTCACACACCGATATACTGATCGAAATTTAACTTTGTCCTCTGGCTCTGACCGCTGACTGACCTGAGAACTGATTCCATTCACTACTGCCTTATCATCATCCCCTGCACAAAGTTTGGCATAAATCAGATAAAAAACGTTTAAGTTGACCTTGCTGGGTAAGACTGACAAAATCCTGTGACTGGCTTATATTCTTTGGTTTGAAAAAGGAAAGCTCAACTCCTTTACTCGCATTCAGTCCTTCCATTATGTTTGGCTTAAATCGAATCACAACTGCGAGTTATTTTTCTCACACACACACACACACACACACACACACACACACACACACACACACACACACACACACACAACAGCAAGCCTTCGCCTGCACTGCTGTAATAACAGAATCTTAAGAAACGCAGAAGATATATCGAAGGGAACTGGTCTCAAAATACAAGAAGATAATACACAATAGAAGAAAGGAATAGGAAACAAACATTTATGAGAAACGACCAGAAAGAAAGAAAAGAGAAGACAACTGAGGACTTTAGGTTGGGGTAGAAGAGAAGGTAAAGGTGGAAAAGAAAGTAGATGTGGAAAGAGATTTAGAATATGGAGCACACGAATAGAATATGGCAAAGAAGTAAAACCAAGACAATACAAAGGAAGGTGAACTTATACGGAAAATTATAGTAACAGCCAAGAATGCGTACTGTGAGAGTACAGCCTCCGCTATAAGCCACTGGTCTACGGGGTGGAACATCAGATGTTACCCCGAGAATTTGACTTCCCTGAGTGGCCATTGACTGATTAACTGCAGGCACAGCAATAAACAGATCTGGTAACACTGAGTGGCCACAGATGGAATAACCCCAGGTAGATCAATAAAATATCTAGTAACACCTGACTGGTCAAGGTGGGAATAACCCGCCCAGGTGTTGCACTGATCTACAGTGGTGTGGTTGCAATGATTAACCCTGGAGGGGAAGGGGCACGAGGGAGCGGAGGGGTAGATCTAATGGATTAAGTAATTGGTAATAGATGTAGTATATACAGTAGGCTGATGAGACACGAAAAGAGATTAACAGAGATGACGAGGAAAGCATAGGCGAGACAAATAAACACATTTTATATACACAAAATGTTTCACCAAACAACCTGCGTTACGCTACCGTGTATGTATATGTGTGTAATACGGTGAGAGTAGCCGTAAATTTGTCAAAGCCTGTGTGCCTCCGTCATCACAACTACTCAAGCAAGTCCGCACAGATCCGACAATTCTTGGGCAACATGTTTGCATTTGTGTTGGAAAGCTTTTATGACGGGCATTGGGGGTATTTCATTAACCAACAATAGCATCATATCCTTTAAGTGGTACTGTGTTTGAAATGGGCTAACATATGAATACTGTTTTTAAAGACATTGTCAATGACTTATCAATATTTTCTGTTGAACTAGAATAAAATACTGAGACTGAGCAAGAAATTCATCGTTAGAGGGGCGTACTCTTCTTGGCAGTTGTCCTGATGGCTTGATTGTATTTATGGCGAAGAGAAAACTGAACTGGAGAAATATCCTGATTGTTGTTGAATGCAGTGAAACTTTTAGCTTTTTAATAACGATATTTGTTTTATTATCCGTCCTAAAAGACGTTTCAACCTAATGGAATGTACTTATGGGAACTGACTTGATTGTCCTCCCAGCCCAGATGCTCTCTTGCATTCGCTTTTTATTTATTTATTTATTTATTTTTGCAGTTTCTTCACACTAATATACTCAGTCTAGAATGAATTGCATCGCTCAGTCCACGGCTACGTTGGTAAAAAGGCTTTTGACGTCCAAAGATGCGGTGATGTAGTCTTCTGCGGGGGGTGCATCCTCCAGAATCTCAAGGAACTGGCTAGCTGATGTCAGGCAGTAGTCTGTAGGTACTTAGGGTGTGAATATTTCTTTCAATTTCTTTGCTATGGAGTAGGTAGCAGTCGGGATTTGCGAGATGATGGGCTGAAGGAAGTAGCCTGGCTTGTGTAAAATGACGTTGAATACGAATAGCCAAGAGAATATTCACTTGTCAGTTTAGGGAAGTCTCGCATTAATCGATTACTAGAAGACCTGCACAATCTCCCATCTATTATTCAAGAACAGCCGTACTGTAAAAAGTATGCCCATGCAAGAAGACCACGTCATCTACCGACATACTTGTACAAATGAGGAATGACGAGGACTAGACAGCCAGGGCGTCGCACGTGTCACATACAGAACAAATCAATAAACAATCACTACAGAACTAATCATAACACCTCCCTTACCCGTCAGCACCGCGAAAAAGGAACTGAAATAATTGACCCTGAAAAAGACCCACGTAGACTCATGTTTCTGGAAGCACTATATATTTCTGAACCGAAACGTACAATCATCTCACAAGTGGACGAACTGAAAGTCTCTCCAATGTGCAAAAGATCTCAATCAGCGGTGGACAAACTCATTCCACCTTTGAGATAGCCACACACCATTCATCGTTCGCTCTTGGCCGATCAATCACGGCATCCCCTATACAATGAGGTCTCGCTCCACCCGCCATCAGATTGATCTGAAGACATTCCCAGGAAGGAACGAAACGTCACCAAGTATATTAACATTTGGACAGCTACTCAGTCTAAATGAAAATCAACGCAGCTTAACCCGACGGATCGAAAGCACTGAGCAGAAATTAAATTATGCACAAACACCAGTTGCATACAACCTCCTTTGCTTACAAGGAAGTATCTTACCTGGCCATATATATATATATATATATATATATATATATATATATATATATATATATATATATATATATATATATATATATATATATTGCGTACATCTATAATCCAGCACGATGAAAGTAGAGTTATCTTCTTTTCAATATTCTTTACGTGTCAACACTGTCAATATTTTTTTAATCCAGTGACATATAAAAAAGAAAAAAAGAAAGCACTGTGTGATCCGTGCACTTTGCTCTCTCTCTCTCTCTCTCTCTCTCTCTGGCACTTATATAACCCCACAACTCTGTCCCTCCCACTCCGTGTTCCACTCCAGACCCCTGTGTCAACACGAGACTGTCTCCTTTATTATCCTCTTTCTCCCAGATTCCCTCCTTCAGAGTTTAATATTATGGGTCTGTTTAAGCTTCGTACTCAATGGATTCTTTGTATTCTAACATACTCGTGTATTATTTAACTCCGTCCACATTCCCATTTATCAACTAGTCTACTTTTGCCTGTCGTATTGGTGTACTCAGTGTTTAAGCTTCTTGTTTATGCCTGTATCTTTCCTTGTACTGATAGACTACTTCAGTAATACCAGATCTGGACGCAGTGGCGATATGGTGTTCCAGTCTACCAAATTTCCTTATCCGTTCAAAATCATTAGTCAGCCAAATATCCCTAACTGTTCGATTTTTTTTAATTGTCCACATACCTTTAGAAGTAATAGCCATATATTGCCTCTGAAATAATATTTTAACAGTACGCATATTTTCTCTCAGCTTGTGTACGAAATGAATGCGATCTTCAGTAATTAGAAATACTGGAACTAAATGGTAGTATTTTGGAATGCCTTGACGTAGATAAGTTCTCTGGCCATCTCTCTCCAGTGCAGTACGTCGCCTGAATATTTACAATTACGAAGCCTCTGTCCTGTCTGCCCTAAGAGCTTAACCTTATCTGGGCCATTAGACTCCATGCCTGGCCTCGCTACTGGCCGTGTGTGACCACAGGTGACTGAAAGGTGGTGGTCAGCCTCCATCACTGCCTACCTGCCTACGTGATTCTGTATTCATTACTACACACACACACACACACACACACACACACACACACACACACACACACACACACACACACACACGTAAATATATAGGCCTACATACACGGAGGGAGGGATGAAGACGCTATGTGAAGTGTGAAAATATGAATCACAGAAGCCGTCATATGTTAACTTATTCTTTTGTGTGGAGGATGGGAGAAGGTAAAAAATAAAGAGAGAACTTGCAAAATACGTCTGAAAAATTCCCAAGGTTTCGAAGACAAAAACAAAATCGGGAAATACCTAGAAGAAAGGGGAAGGTGCCGGTGACAGGAATGAAATATACCTAGTGTTAAAAAAAAAAAAAAAAAAAAAAGATTTTGCCGTAGAGAGAAGGACAGTAGGTTATGTATCTTGCAGGGAGAGGGAGTATTGTGGTGGGGGAAAAGTAGTGTGAGAATATTAACTTAAGGTAGCAATAAGAAGGGAAAACTGAAATTACCAAGGAAACGGCTGAATACATGTAACTGGGTAAACGAAAATGAGAGCCTGTGTTATGGGAAATTTAGATGCGAAAATAATTGGTTTGGATAAAGAGTCAACAGCAAAATCATGATACAGGCAATAGAAACGGTGGGTATTAGTGTAAATTAATCAGTATAATCAGAATTGATGTAAGAGAAAGGGAAGAAAGGGGAAGGGAGACAAGAGATAGAAGACCAGGAAAAGGAGGCATAAGGGAAAGAGAGTGGTTGCAGATGTCAGTGGAAAATGAAAGACAGTTCCGGCAAGCGAAAAGGGACAAAATGGCCAGGCACAAAGAAGGGGGGAAGACATCCGAGTCAGGTGGTCTGTAAAGCGAGGCGGGTGAGACGGGAAGCGGATACTTATCACAATTATTAAAGAGGGAAGTGAGAATGGCAGGAGAGTAGCGTAGCGGAAAATAATACAAGTGACTATGTAACTGTGAAATAAAATAAGGAGAACAGGAAGGCGGGAGGTCTTGGGCTTGTATGGTAAGAAATATTTGGAGAAAACGAGGGTGGAATGAAGGGCATGTCCAACAATCAATGGCTGTAAAACAAACGTAGTAAAGGCTGGTAAACGATAGAGGACTTTATGAACAAGTAGGTACGTAAAATGAGATAATGGCAGGGAGAAGATGACAAGGGAACAAGGAATGAAAAGGTAAGATTTGACAAAGACGACGAAAGAGGAGAGAAAAGTACAATTTAAAAGAACTCTTGCATGAAAAACAGAATGAAAAAGATAACAAAAATGGCAGTAGACAGAGACAACGTGGGTTCCAGTCACTCGATGCACTATAAAATTTACAAACTGATGAACAAGAATTATGTGCAATATTTCGTATCTAAGTAACCACTGTTATAATATTTGTTACAGTTGTGCAATGTGCATGTGTAAATACTGTATGTAGTTGTGTGTGAGTGTGTGACAGTGCAATTCAGGTGTTGTCAGTCACAGTGCTCTCTCTCCAGTTCACCTGTCATTCTCACGTGATACAGTCTCCCCACCCGTCCCCGTCCCGGGCCCCTCACATAGCGGTGTTGTCATTTACACACTGTCACCCTTACTTCATCGTCCAATTACCCAGTTTCACCCTCATCGTTCCATCACACCCCACACCACCCTACCAATGCACCCCTCTCCATCCCACGCGACCCCACCCCATATCATCGCACAATCACCCCACCCTCTCAACACAACCTCGCCCCACTCCTCCCCACCCACACACGATCACACTTTCCATCATCTTCACCAGATGTCCTTATTTCCACGAATGATCACCACAACCCGACGTCACCACCACTACCACAACACCTTGCCTCACTTCCACTTACGACCACTTCACCACCATACCATACCAGGTCCCACCACTTCCCCTAAACCAATCATCTTCAGAGGCACTTCACAATCACTTCACCATTTTCCTCCACCGCCACCACCTCAATCTTTCCAATACTTACTCTCTTCTTACTTTCTCGATAGCCTCCTCTCCCGCATTTACACAAATCAGTTCATGTTGACATCTTTATCTCTGTCTGTCCAATATTTTCCCTCCAGTATTTTCCCCTGACTTGCTTGATTCTCGTCTCCTTGAAAATATCTATCTATCTATTGCCAGACGCTATAATCCCTTATATGGGGTGGCCACAAACAAATCGCCTCCACGTCACCCTGTCCCCCGCCATTTCACTGCCCCGCTCCCAATTCACAGCCCCCTCTTTCATATACATCTCCACTCCAGCCCTCCATATCATCCTTGGCATTCCCCTCCCACTCCCCCCTCCACCTCACTCGCATACTCTCTCCTCGTCAGTCTCTCACTCTCCATCCTCTCCACATGGCCAAGCCACCTCAGTGTATTTCTCCTAACGCTTCCTATCACATCCACATCCACACCACAACGCTCCTTCACATCTTCATTTGTCAGTCTGTCTCTCCATGTGATTCCACAGGCTCCTGTCAAATAACTCATTTCTACTGCTCTCACTCTTGACTTGTCCCTCCAACAACGTCCAAGCTTCACTTCCATACGTCAGAGTTGGTATCACAATACTGTCATGTAATAACTTTTTCACTTCCATGCTCACTTCCATGCTTCTTATCACTGCCTTCAAGGAACCAGCAACCTCTCTTCCTTGTTGTACCCTTTCAAGCACTTCACCCTCCAAACTTCCATCCTTACTCATCACACTACCCAAGTACTTAAAAGTAGTCACATTTTACATTTTCTCATCATCTAACCTCACTGTACATTCACTGACTTCACCTCTCTCGAAGACCATAACTTTACTGTTCCCTACATTCACCTTTAGATTCCGTTTCTTACACACTCTCCCAAACTCATCCACCAAGCCTTGCAGCTCCCCTTCGTCTTCACTTAACAACACAGTATCATCAGCAAACAACAGTGCAGGGAGTTTCCAAACACTGCCCTCTCTCATTAGGGCCACTCCAACATCCACTGCCCTACCTTGTATCTCTTTTATAACCCCATCCATATACAGATTGAACAACCATGGAGACAAGACACATCCTTGTTTCAACCCAACCTTCAGCTAGAAAAACTCACTCAGTTCACTATCCACACGCACTGTAGCCTTAGCACCCTCATACATACTCTTCACAGCATTCAACAACTTCCCATCTGCTCCATACATTTTTTAAGTTTTCCACAATCCTTGTCTATCCACTCTGTCATATGCTTTTTCCAAATCCCTGAAGGGCGCATACAACTTCTTTCCCTTCTCTAGACACTTTTCCACTAATGATCTAAGAATGATTATCTGATCTACACAACTTCTTCCCTTCCTAAAGCCTCCCTGTTCTTCTCCAGCTAATTCCTCTGTTATTTCCCTAACTCTCTCAGTAAGTATCCTAACGTATACTTTACCTATTACACTAAGAAGACAAATGCCCCTATGATTACCACACACTTCTTTTTCCCCTTTCCCTTTGTACAAGGAAATAATTATACCTGACTTCCAATCCTCCGGGACTCTACCTTCCTCCCAGGTCAATCTGCACATCTTCCATATCCATTCTACTACTATCTCTCCCCCATGCTTCAGCATTTCACCACACACTTCATCAATTCCTGGGGCTTTCCCCATTTTGACTTTCTTCATTGCTTCCACAATTTCCATCCTTCTGATTTCTTCCTGTCTTCTCACCTCCCTCCTTCTCCCAGCCATTCCCCAGCCACTTATACTCACATCACTGTCATTCTCTATGTTCAACAATTCATTAAAGTGTTCTCTCCATCTGCTCATTTTTTCTCCCTTCTCCACTTGTTATCTACCATTTTTATCTTTCACTCCGCTCCTAACTTCATTGACACCCTGTCTGACTCTCCTCACCTCCTTCCAGAACATTTTCTTACATTCCCTCCACTTGACAATGAAATTCCTTCCAAATTCCTCATCCACTTTCTTCTTACTCTCTCTTAATAATCTTTTCACCTCTCTCTTCCTTTCTACATATAACTGTCTCTTCCGTCTCTCAACTTCTTCCACGCCCCTATTTCTCATCCATTCATTATATGCTTCCTTCTTTTGTGCCACAGCCTGTCTCACCTCATTCCACCATACTGTTCCTTGCACCCCCTTTCGTCTTCTCTTCACCCCACACACCACCTCACATGCTGCACATATTCCTCTGTGAATATCTTGCACACACCTTCCACATCCCCCATCTGCTCCAGTTCATATTTACCCAATCGTTTCTCCACGTCTGCCTTTTTCTCATCCTCTTGTAACCTTTCCACTCTCCTTACATCTACTCCTTCCTCCAGTCCTTCCCTTCCTCTATTTCTCCATTTTACTTGGATCTTGATTCTGGCCACCACCAAGTGGTGGTCAGAAAGTCCACTCCCCCAACCTCTCTATGCTCTTGCATCCATTACACATCTTCGCATCCTTTCATCCACACACACATAATCAATCATTGCCTTCCTTTCATTCAGTTCACCATCTACCCTTCTCATCACTCGCCATGTATACCTGTGGATCATTTTGCACCTGAAGAGGGTATTGGCTATCACCAACCCCCTCCCGGCACAAATGTCCACTAAAACACTGCCATTCTCATCTACCTCAGCAGGCACACCTCACTCACCAACTACTCCATCCACCTCCACATTCCCTACTTTACCATTCATATCACTAATCAAAAACACTCTCTCATTCCTTTCAAACTTTTCCATGCACACTTCCACATTTGTCCAGAACTTTTCTCTCACTCTACTTGTATGATCTTGCATTGGCGCATAAGCACACGGAGTTACCCACATTTGTAGTCCAACTTTTAGTGTTACCCACACAAACCTTGAACCAACTGATCCATACTCTCTTATATTTTCCTTCCATCTGTTACTTACAACAATACACACTCCTTCTTTTTCCCTCTCATTCTCACCTACTCCTGCACATATACCCCATCCATACTTCCATTCTCTCACACTTTCACCTCTCCATTTAGTTTCAGTTAATCCATATACATCCACTTTCGCACCGTCAAGCACCTGGACAATCTCTCTCTCTCTCTGTCACCTCATCATTTGCATCTCTTACATTCCAGGTCGCCATCCGTATCATATCCTTTGTACGGCCCTTAGTCGTCATCTTTTGGTCAGTCTTGGTCAACGGCTTCTTGTTCGTATATTTAGTTAGTTGTTTTCCGGGGAGGGGCACTAACCCTCCGCCAACCCACTTGCTGTCACGTTGGGAACACGTGTTGGTTGGTTATAAGGTTACCACCCAGCGTTGTAAATTATTTCCTGATTTACAGGAAATCATTTGGCTTGCCACTCGATGTAGAGCTACCCTAAACATATAGATAGATAGATAGATATATTATATATATAGATATAGACATAGATTTAGATATAGATATAGATATAGATATATATGTGTGTATATATCTATTCTATATCTATCTATCTATCTGTCTATCTATCTATCTATCTCTCTCTCTCTCTCTCTCTCTCTCTCTCTCTCTCTCTCTATATATATATATATATATATATATATATATATATATATATATATATATAAATATCTATATATAAAATTAGTGTGTGTGTGTGTGTGTGTGTGTGTGTGCAACAAAGATTTCACAAAAAGTTACTGGTGTATTCTTGAAAAGGTTTTGTTTTTGTACTCTCTCTCTCTCTGGTATCGATAGCTATTTTCCCTGTCAACACACGACACCATCACAACCAATTCCATTCTGCTATTCTTTGGGCCTGATGCTTGGATTACATCAGTCCCTCACTACAAATAAATACACCTATTTACTATACTCTCAAGCATTCATTAAAGTGTCTAACTACTCTTCATGTGTTCCTTACAACCAAAAAACCAGAGTAATCCACAGTTACTATGTTCACTTCCTCACCGAAATGTCTATGCATTCACACGGCAACTAATTTGCCCACTGTAGTTAATGTATATGTTATTTATACTAATTCAGTTTAATATCTTGTTTTCCTTTTTTTATCCCTTGGCAAACGTCCACGCCCAGCTTTCATTTGGGGTGGCCACAAGAAATGATAATTATGAATAAAATGCTTGAAGGCACGTCGCCGCTGTATAATGTTCACACATTGCGTTTTTGTGCATAACAGAGCTGCGATTATCTTTACAGAGCTCATCATGATGCTCTGGGGAGTCACATGACAGCTAGATACTCGGAAACGCCACTTTCAGCTCGATATAGTTTTTCCTGACAAGCTATGTTTTATCGTAATGGAGTGACAGATTATGGTATTTTCTACTGACAATCCACATATCATTCACTACAGGACCCCTTCCTTATTCTAATCAAATACAAAACAGTAAGAGATATATATATATAACGGGGGAGCAGTGCAAGTGTATCGCAACTGCAGATATCAATAAGAATTTATATACATAGCATGGTTCTGGCTATATCTCATTTGTTACGCTGTTCGTCTAATTAAATACAGCCATTTTTACACTTAAGGTAGAGTAAAAACACTGTGTTACTTGGGTAACAATGTATGCTCTATATCTTCTGTTAACGACTTCGAAATGGACACTGGTTGAACTGCTTTCACTGCTTGGTAATCAACCGAGTTTTACATTATGAAAGACACCTGAAAGGAACCCGTGGTGCTACCTGAGCGGAACCTATGTTGTTGCCTGTCGACACATTTCACGTTTTTAAATTAGTTTGTGCACAACATAAACTTTTAACACTGACAGGAGACCCTGAAAGTCTGCGTCCACTGAGTAATACCTGATCATGCTGTTTGACTTCATTTCCCTACTCTGGCAGAAAAAAAAGCGCAGAACAGCTAGGGAGTCTATGGCAGTACGGACCGGAAGGTAGAATGAAAGTGAATCAGTGGCAATACGTGCGTGAGGGAGGGCAGGAGATAGAGTTGTGTAGAAGACGAGGAGGAAAGGAAGATGAGAAGGAATTAATGGGGGAGACTGAGTGGGAAAGAAAAGAAAACAGGAGGGAACAAAAAGAGATTCACAAAATCAACGAAGCCATTTTCACTCTAGCAAGACCAAACGTTCAGCTAACATGACCATAAATTTTCAAGGCGCCTTCAACACCAACCTGTAAGAAAATGAACACTTTCTTGAAAATACTGAGAATATATTACGTCTTGATGGTTCTTGAAGAGCGGAAATGGACTAAAGCGGTGGAAGATGCCTGGCCTGAAAAATTCTGGAATGATAACGATGAAGAAGGAGACGTTGGGAAAAGATGGAAAGGTGCGAGGAGTGAGGTGGGAGAGTGTGAAGCTGGTGAAGGAGAGGGAAGAAAGAGGCGGAACATGCTGAGTCAGTGAATGCAGTTACAGACCACGAGAAGACCTGCATAGACCGAAATGGTTTAATCTGGAATAGTATACCTGAATAATTTGTTTTTATAATCTTTTAAATATCCTATCTCATCCCATCTTGAGGAGGGAAAAAAGGTCTTGATGATGATAAGGATGATTAGGATAATGATTATGTTACATCATAATCATAATCATCATCATCCTCCTTACTAGTAATCATAATCATCATCACTCATCATCCATCACCATCATCATCACCATCATCATCATCATCCTTACTAGTAATTATCATCATCATCCATCATCATCATCATCATCCTTACTAGTAATCATCATCATCATCATCATCATCATCACTATCATCCTTACTAGTAATCATCATTATCATCCTTACTAGTAATCATCATCATCATCACTATCATCCTTACTAGTAATCATCATCATCACTATCATCCTTACTAGTAATCATCATCATTATTATCCTTACTAGTAATCATCATCATCATCCTTACTGATAATCATAATCATCATCCCCCTCATCATCCATCATCATCATAATCATTATCATCATCAACATCATCACCATCATCATCATCATCATCATCATCACTGAGGACGTGTAATGCAGAAGGCAAACAGAAACCATAATGAGGAATTAAGCAAGAAGCACTGAACACAATTGCCAAAGAAACGCTACACACTTTCATCTGTTACATTAAGAGGCTTTGGCATTTAGGAACAAGGAATAAACACGTCAAAGTCATGTTTGTAGGGAGGCGCGAGGTTGTGTGGGTATCGCAGGCGAGGGACACAAGCATCAGGGATAATCACACGGTTCACTCACCACGTTGTCAAAGGAAGGGCAGTGACTAGATTTGTCCTCTCTTTGTAACGCATAAGATCGAAAGCTCCAAACCTCCAAACGTTGGCCCACCCCAAAAGTTGCAGAAAAACGAGTCTAATGAGAGAGAGAGGCAGTGTGTGAAGGGGATAAGGGAGACTGACCAGGGATTTCTGTAAGCCGTGAGAGAGCTGTCCCAGTTGATAAAGTTGAAAATGAAAAGTTTACACATCCATCCTGCCTCTCTAGTGCCTAAGTTAAATATTGGTGTTAGTCTGGGAGAACCGATCGACAGCCGGGAAATAGCAGGGGTGTGGAATGAGCTACTGTAAGAGGGATATGAGTGATGTGGACGTGGGTAATGAAGGGTGGGGACTGTGAAAGCTATTATCACCTGTAAACAAGAGATGGACATTACTGTGTTAGTCAGCAAGGGGGCAAGAACACTATGTCACATGTGTTGAGTGGTTGGTGGGTAGCAGGCGTGTAGGAAAACACCCTCTATACATAAAGCCAAGCATCAAAACTGGGCATTTCAGAGACTATCAAAGCTATAGCGAACCAACACTTTTCTTTTTTTGGAAAGCGTATGAAAAATTATATATGTGACGTGACTTCTTTGTCCAATTTCGCCACCACCTCTACATCGCCAATGCGTCCACTTCAGTTCAATAACTATATAATCTTGGAAACATTTAAAGCTACAACGGACCTGCACACATCATCGGAACTTAGGAAATAGTAACAAGTGTTATGGAAGTGGATTTCCTAAAAATTAGCCACCATATTGCTGAAAAAAGGTTAAAAAAAAAAAAACGCTAAATTATGTACCGAAACACATCACAGTCAATCTGATAACAGTGATGGAAGGTCAGTCACTGTCAGGTAACGTGGGGGACTTCCATTTTCTGCCCTGATTGTACGAGCAATATTCCTCTGCAATAATACACTCAAATATTTAAAGCTCACCGCACAACAGAACACCTCTCTAAAGCTCACCACACCATAACCCTCCACAGCATGGCTCTCCAAGCTGATCATCACACTAAAAACAATCACACCACAGCTCACTGCATCACAGCTCACGACAGTAAAGGTCGCCAAGCTGAAAACCACCACACTGATCACTAGAGGTGCACTGGAACTTAGTTCCGGCCGGTTACTTCCGGCCGGAACCTCAATTTTTTTAAAGTTCTGGTTCCGGCCGGAACTGTCATAAAATAACTGGCCGGAACCGGAACTTTTATTTTACATCCAATCATTTATCATACTACTTATTAATTATGTCTCAACTCTTAACTTCTTGAATTTCTTTCTTACTTATTTCTTCTTAACTCTTCATTTATATTAGTTTGTTAAGAAATTAGGCAGTTAAAATACAGTAGTTATATTTTAAGAATATTTATTGAAAAAATATGAAGTACAAACATAAACTAGAATTTTTTTTGTGAATTAGGATTACAGTAATTCTTCAGTTTTTCAACCAATGTGCAAAAGAAAATGTCACTTCCCTTCATCAGTATGTTTAAACTGAAAAATGAGCCGGTGATGCACTGAACTGAGCTCATTCATTTGCCAGGATCTGCAAGTTGGAAGCGAGGAAGATTATGATGGAGAAATAGGAGTTTTTCTCCTGTTCAACGTAGCAGACGAGAACGTTTCTCCTCGTATATATTACCAGCTTCCGAAAACAGCCTTTCAGAGTAGACTGAAGATGCTGGACATGACAGATACTTTCTGGCAACTTTGGATAGTATTGGAAAAAGTAAAGCAGAATCTTTCCACAATTTCATTAGGTCCTGATCCTTTTGAGCTGTTGCACTATTAGCATACTTGTCAATTTCATTTGCGTCCAGTACGGGTTGACCATGAATGGAGGGTTAGGCCCAGTGACAGGGATAAGGAAGAGAGGTCTATTGGACTG
Source organism: Coenobita brevimanus (assembly GCF_032717465.1). NCBI lineage: Eukaryota > Metazoa > Arthropoda > Malacostraca > Decapoda > Coenobitidae > Coenobita > Coenobita brevimanus. The sequence goes on along the minus strand of NC_136959.1, from coordinate 28,519,771 downwards.
ATAATACAAATAAATTAATTAACAAAATTCTCTCTCTCTCCAATATATATATATATATATATATATATATATATATATATATAGAGAGAGAGAGAGAGAGAGAGAGAGAGAGAGAGAGAGAGAGAGAATATTAAACCACAAAAATTTTCTACTTCCGGTTCCGGCCGGAACTTTTGGAGAGTTCTGGCCAGTTCCGGTTCCGGCCGGAACTTAATATCCTAGTTCCGGTGCATCCCTACTAATCACCACACCAAAACATAATTACCACATGCCACATAAAATTTCACCACACTTCACAATACCGCACCACATTGCACTACAGTTCATTACACTACAACCCTACTTAACTCACCACAACAACAGTGAGAACGCCTCAACATTCTAGCACGTTTTTATTTTTTCACAACAATTTCCATTTCTAGGTCCAAACAGGAATATCTCTGTACACCTAGGGAAAGAATATGATCCCCCTCGTGCAAAGGTGTTCGTGATGTCAAAAGGCGGATGGCTGTGTGTATCTGAGCACATCCCTCCTCATCCTTCGTCCAGGCCAGTAGTGCTCCAGCCAGAAGAAACACTACCCAAGTCACCACCTGCTATCATCCTTCACTTTCTTCCACCTACACAATAGCTATACTTGCACTGAAATATGGTCTAATACACTTTCCAATGGACTCCTGTTTATAACTCATTCATATATTTTTCTCTCAGTTGCTTACAAATACTGCTCGTCCTCAGGCAAACGGTATAAATAACATAGTCTCTGCTCTAATGCCGATCTCTTTTTCCGTCGCCCATTGACGTCATATTCTTTGCTTCCTCCCTCCAACTACCACCACCGTGCTTAAATTTTAGCTCAACAGACGCCGTCTTGTTTGGCTCTTGTTCTATATGCTGACACAGTCACACTTGGTTACTGGTCACAGCCTTCTGAACGCCACGATCACCATTCATTGTATCTTCCCACACCACACACACAAGCAGAAAAACACACAGATATAAACTCAACACACACTGACACCCAGTATCCCTTGAATACCATTGGTATGCATCATCAACCGGCTCAGAGATCCTAACACACAGTCAAACAGACACAAATTATGCATCTTCACACACACACACACACACACACTCATTTCTACCTTCACGAATGTATACCTACCCATGTACTGCGCCTGTATACTCCTTCTTCAGAGAACACACACACACACACACACACACACACACACACACACATACAATTATATTTTCTATCAGTAAATGCCTCTGGCTCCACGATCTAGATCACTATCATTGTTGAGTCGCCAAACAGGGATAAAAGTAGAGACTAATGTATTAATCTGCTACTGATCCTCATTAATAATATAAGGTACGAAAAATAATGATTTTTTTCATCCTTTGCCTTAATGAGATGGAAGATTGTCACTCCTTTAGCAGAGAGAGAGAGAGAGTCATCAGACCAGATAATTACCTTGGCTAATTAACCAGGTGACAAATATCAAACGCAGGGGGTCGTGTGGTGCTGCCCAGCCTCTTCCCTTTAATAATTGCTCAGACATTACTCTTTCTTTCTCCGTTTCTTTCATGGTTTCTTACGATGTTTGTGGTTTTATTATCTTGGTGTATTTTTCTATTGTTATTCTCCTGTACTTCTTACTCATTCACTCATTCATTTGCTCGTTCGCTCATTCATTATATCCCTTCTGTTTGTCTTTCTGTCTCTGTGTCTGCCTCTGTCTGTCTGTCTATCAGTCTGCCTCTCTGTCGGTCTGTCTGTCACACACACACACACACACACACACACACACACACACACACACACAGAAAAATTAGCAGTCAAATCCAGCAAACATCCAATAATTATGCAGATCATTAAAAACTTCTTACCCCTCGTCAAGTCCACCAGAGTTCGTCAGAATACATCGACAGGGAGGGACCAAAGATTCAGTATTACACAGACCTTTGTTAGTTTGTTCAAAATACTGACTTGAAGGTTAGGGGACTTCACATTAGAAATTAAAATAATAGTGCTGAAGACATGAAAGTTTAAGTCATAATGTCCAGTTTAGTCAGTCCACGGTCTGGGATGAAACAGCGATCAACATAGGCTAAGTATGGAATAAAAACATGAATTCAAGTGAGAAGAAAGAATTGGAGAGTGAAAAAAGCAGATTACAGTTTCCAAGAATAATTACGTAATAAGTGAAGTTTAAATCTTAAATTACCTTCCAACGTTACTGTCCATAGTTAAGGCTTTAACTGCGAGGCTCATATGCCTTGTAATGTTCTTGCTACCAATGGACAAGTTTCAGCTCAGAGGAGAGACATCATGCAGGGAGGAGTTAATCAAGGGTCTAATTAACTCTTTTTGTTTGAATTATCTCTCAGTTCGTCTGGAGATAACATGAGAGAGAGAGAGAGAGAGAGAGAGAGAGAGAGAGAGAGAGAGAGAGAGAGATTCAAGGCGTTATAAGACTTGATTGTCAGCAGCTTAAGACAAGAGTCAAAAATGTACTATTATCATCAATAGTCACATTCAGGTATGCCATAATATGAAAGAAACTTAAAGAGCTAGAGTGAAAAGTAGACAATGGTGTAAATAGTGAAATAAGAGATGAATGTGTCAAAATCCAAATATTATTATTCCCAGAACAATGAGGCCTTGTGAAGAGGATGGAGAGCGAGAGACCAACGAGGAGAATGTATGGGAGGGAGGTGGAGGGGGGAACAGGAAGGGGCCTGTCGAGGATGAAATGAAGGGATGGAGTGAAGAGGTATATGAGAGAGAGGGGTGTGAGCTGGTGGGAAGTCAGTGAAATGGCGGGGGATGGGGCGACATGGAGGCGATTTGTTTGTGGCCACCTCTTACGGGATTAAGGCGTCTCGCAATACGTAGATGGACACAGAGGGCAAGTACAGTCCTCCACGTGCCAGGAGGGATTATGGTTTAATAGATTCTTGGGTACGTTCCATCCATCCCCCGTCCACCATTAATTTCTGAGGAAGGGTTATTAGGTCTCTCGTTCTCTCCCCCCTGCCATCTCTCTCTCTCTCTCTCTCTCTCTCTCTCTCTCTCTCTTTCTCTCTCTCTCTCAAAATTACGTGCTAGAGGACAGAACTTGGCTCAGGAGCACGAAAGGTATAAGTATATTTTACAAATATTATAGCTGCTGGCTTTTGGAAACGAAGAGTAGTGTTTTGATCGATGATATGAAATATTTTGATCACATCTGGAAACCTGGAGATTGGGAAACAAGGAAGCTGAAAGATAAAGAACAGTGAAAAAGTTAATGCTGGAAAGTGTGCTGGAAGGTGGGATTGGACGATGGGAGGAAGTGGTTGCAATGAATCCTAATGAAAGGCTTTGAGGCGTGTCTTATCGATCTTGAATGAAATGTGTTGTCAGGTTTCTAGAAAATTATATATTGTTAGTATTGTGGATGTAGGATATGTATTATTTCTAGTACTCAGTTATTCAGACAACCTTTAGTTACGCTCTCTAGCCCATTCTCTAAATGACGTAATTATGTGTTCTGTCTGGAATGTGGCTTCACTCTGCCTCCTCTATTTTGTCGTGTCTTGCCTTGCCCTGGTGCTGTATGCTCTAAAGGAGATGTGGAGAAGCAGTACGGTCGCTTTTCCACATCTCCTTTAGAACATACAGTGGTCAGGTCTTTATAACAGCACTTCAATATTGAGAAAAGTGGGCCGGTTCTACTTCGACCTCTTAAAACGACTATCAATGGTCCAATGTACTTTCAGTCAATCTCTCTCGGTCAACTATCGTCAACAGAAGACCTATCCAACAACCCAACCAAACATGCAGTAGATCCTAACTGACAGGAATAAACCGTAAACAATTCGCTTTGTCTGAGAGGAGAGTGGATAAACAACATGGAAAATATGAATCAGAATCATCGTAATTCCGTAAGATGAGTTTTTCAACAAGAACTAAGGATTATGGTGAGTAGCACGAAGGAACAAGGATATAAAATAAAAATAAATTCCTGTCTTATATTATGCATCCATCTGTAGACTAAGAGTAGAAAGGTTAATATCAGACAGCATAGACATTGATCATCATAAGCTAAACCCGCATTACGACGCGCCAACGAAAACAGCATAGAACAACCAATGCACTAACACACAGACTAATAGTGGCCAATAACACCTCTGGTTAATTACTTGCCAGATAGATAGATAGATAGAGAGAGAGAGAGAGAGAGAGAGAGAGAGAGAGAGAGAGAGAGAGAGAGAGAGATCAGGCTACAGGACTGGCGTGAGAAGGGGAACTCCAGCATTACCGACCTATTTCTGGCTTGTAGGTCAAACTCATTATATCACACCCTCTACTTGTGGGCATATTTAAGTGGATGACGGGGGATAGAAGGGATGAGCACCTTCCTGGACGTTTATGGAATATTCAGTCACAATACTCAATCAAAACCTTTCCAGATCCTCTTCCGTTCGTTTAAGCATATCTCCTTATATTTCTGCTATCTCCATAAGAACATACAGTAGTCACGCTAGGAAAAACTTCTCTTACTGACAGAGTTACGAAAAGCTCTATCTACCTACAAGTACTGAAACTGTATCATAACCTACTTCACTAGGGTCGTGTGTTGTAAACCTGTCTTTCCACGCTAATATTATATACTACAAATCTAGCCATGTGTGCATTTGTGTGTCTGTGTAGCGCAATCGAAACTGGAAAAGGATCGCGATGAAATTTGTCAGGATGGTTGCAACTGTGTCACAGATGGGCCCATTTGAACTTCCTTTCGACTGGAATTTTCAAACAGGGTGGTATGACCCCTAATAATTATTCCTATTAGCGTTACATTACTTGAATTACATCAAGCAGAGGTTGTCTGGTGCTGAAGCAGGTATTCGTTGGTTCCCAGCAGAAGGAGGCACATATGAAGAACGGCCCTTTTCTGAACAGTTAAATATCAAACAAAGTAATGATTTCCTCAACAAAATTTACATTCCTGGCATTGATGTATTATTCTGCATGAAATGGTGCAAAATCATTGCAAGCAGATGCATAGCTTCTGAGCCAGGTGTGTATAATTTAAGCAAGTCCTGGCGGGAGAGGAGAAACATGAATCTTTGAATATTGATCACCTTCAACACGAATTACGACAACTGAAAATGAAATATATAACCAAGAATGTGCTTTGGCATCGTTGGCACCAGTGCTATGTCTTGCATTCCCCGTACAATCAGCCATTCTGTTGCAAGTGTGAGATGAATGAAACCAAACCAGCGTGAGATGAATGATTGAAATTCGAGGGGAAAGACAGGGAGCCCTCAGCAGAAGCAAGTGCGCAGCGACCCAAAAGGGCGGTGAGGCACTTGTATGTTCTTGCACAAATTAAGCATTAAGCGAAAAGAATATTTTAACTATGCTCATTTTCCTCTAACTAGCCCTAAAACTACCATCGCTTCGCTTTGAATACTGAAGTACAACAATTGATTAACGCTAGAATATTGTGCTAACCACGAAGAAGTGCCCTGAAAATGATGAAGAACTGTAGTACTGTCTTTTTCTGCAGCTGAGCTTCGCAAAGTGTGCTGCAAAAGATGACTACTGGGCCTTGGATTAGGTAATAGGACTATAACTGCTGTGTTTCCCTTCTGTCATTCCACCACCCTTTCTTAACACACCGCCAGACAAATCATTAACAAGTATCCTAACCCATACATCAATTTATGGGTACAATCTGGTCTGCAGAAAAAAAAAAAAATGTTCATAAAAACAATTGGGTTTATAGTTGTTTGTGTTAATCTATGCAAGGCCAACTCTCTCTCTCTCTCTCTCTCTCTCTCTCTCTCTCTCTCTCTCTCTGGGTCTTTACGTCTTGTGGAGTGGCAGTGCAACCTTAGGTCAGCTCAAGCCACGAGTGATAAGGAGAGAGAGAGAGAGAGAGAGAGAGAGAGAGAGAGAAAAGGGGGCGGTGGAGCAGTCTTGTAGTCTTCTAGATAAACAGGTAAAATGCCAATATTCATATAACAAGGTATCCCCGGATTGTCACACTAAATGTAGAAGGTGGCTATAGGGCTAATTTTAAACAGGGCAAAACTGTACCAAAATGGGTATAATTCTAATCAATCATGGAGTTTCAGTGACTGAGAGTGTGTGTGTGTGTGAATAAGGCGGTATGGAGAAGAGGGATGGATAGGCCAAGGTTGAGATGGAAGGATGGGGCAGAGAGATATAGCCTATGAGAGACAGGATTGTAAGCTGCGAAGAGGACAGTGAAATGACAAATAATAAAACAACACTGAAGTGATTTGTTTGTGGCCATCCCTACAGGCGTCTGGCTGTACATAAACTATGTGGCTGATAAACTGACTGGTGAAAATTCTCTCTCGTAGTTCACCCATAAGTTACTGTACCTCCATAATGGTAGAATCTTAGGTGCATGTTATTATTGTTTGTTATAAAAACACCCTGAAATTCACCGCTTTGAGTTAGTGTATCAAGTCCCGGTACACACACACACACACACACACACACACACACACACACACATACTGTATATATATATATATATATATATATGTACACATACACATATATACATACACACACTTAAATATATACATACTGTACACATACAAATATATAACACACAAAGCCTTATCGTCTCATTAACTCTCCTCCTCTTAGTGGCTCCCCTCAACCTCTGTCTCTTCGCCGCACTGTTGCATCTTTATGTCTTTTCTGTCACTGCATCAATGGTCACTGCTCCTCTGAACTGTCTGCTTATATCCCTCCACCGCTACGATTTGCGCGTTGCACCCGTCTTGTAACAAGTTTTCATTCCTTTTCTGTTCAACTCTCTAATGCAAGAGGTAATTGCTACTCTCAGTCCTTCAAGTATGCAACAGGTCAACTCTGGAACTGTCTTCTGTCTGTATTTCTCACTGTCAGTGGCGTCCAGTCCTTCAGACACAGTGTGTCCAGGCATCTCAAAATGAACAGATCCTGAATTTGGCTCTCTGTTATTTTTTTCTTCTTGGAGGGAACAATCTTGCGGGCTTCCGGCCTTGGGTTCCTGCTTCTTTGCATAGAAAACATATATACACATACATACATGCATACACACATGCATACATATAAAACATACATATATACACATTTCTATTTGTCTACAAATAAATACAAGTGTATATATATATATATATATATATATATATATATATATATATATATATATATATATATATATATATATATATATATATATATATATTGTTACGGAACAGAGAAAGATAATGTACACTTTAAGTGACAATACTAAAAATCACTACTGTCCCGTAAAGTTCCAGGTTCAAAACAAAAGAGTTAGGTAAAATTACAAATTAAAGTTTAATGCTCAAACTAACAACAAAACATTCAGGACTCATAAGGATAATGTAATGGCAAATAAACAGGTTAAATATATGGTTAACTGCAATAGCCTCTGTTAACACGAAATTAGCGAGAGTAAATTTATCTAAGTCAGCCCTGATAAAATGAAAATACACCAGGTAATGCTCAGTTAATGCAAGATAAATTATTACAGATACAAACTATTATCAGGACTTTAATGCATGGTCGTGGAGTGTGCAGACGTGTTTCTCTGGCTCTCCTCTAGCTGCAGGGTTGCCTCACCGGCTTTAGCTTTGTTTTCTCCGCCACTAGGGCGTTTTTCAATAAAGTTAGGTTAGCTAGACCTCATTTTCCTCCCTGGCCTTAGTAGATATAGTAGGTGTCTATATCTAATTACTGAGATCGCCTTTGCTTACTCACCTCTGGAGTGTACCCCCCACTGATCGCTCTGGGGTGTGAGTTACACACGGGCGCGTCCTCCCGAGAGTGGTTTGAGAGGGTAATCTCAGATTAGGTGTGTGTTCCCCGGGCAATTCTCCCTTGGTCGTTTTTCTCTTTCTTCCCACTTCCCCCTCACGGGGGAAGTGGTAACTATGGCGGACGCCACTGCTGCCTCCCTCCCCTTCAGGGGGGGAGGTAGTCCTGACCGACCCCCGACTGTCTCACGGACTGACTACCCCCAGACTGAACGGCCCCAGACACGTACCCGCCTTGACATTGATGTACATAACGCCGAGTTTGTTTTAATTCATGCGGTTGGTTCCACTCCCTGTCCAGCCTCAATCCCTTCATTATCAAGAAGGTGATTGATGGATGTGCAGGAGAGGTGGAACAGGTCAAAAAACTTGCTAGCGGAGATCTCCTAGTAAAGACTGCAAATTCGTCCCAGGTTAAGGATTTGATGAAGATGAGCAAATTCCATTGCTATGATGTTGTGCCAACGATCCCTCACTCCATGAATTCCTGCAAGGGAGTCATCACTTGCAGGGACCTCATGGCCATGGAAGAGGACGACATCGTACATGAACTTGCTCATGAAGATGTAATTGAAGCCCGTTTCATCACTAGATTTTCCGAGGGCAGGAGGACGAAAACGGCAACGGTTATATTGACTTTCGGTAAAGTGACTCTCCCAACCCATATCAAAGTGGGGTATGAAATTGTTAACGTAAGGACATACATCCCTAACCCACTTCGTTGTTTACGATGTCAGTTATATGGACACCATGAAAAGTCTTGTCGGGCTTCTCAATCAGTCTGTGGCAAGTGCGCAACACAAGGACATGATGCTGACCATTGCACATCAGAGGGTGTCAGCTGCTTTCACTGCAAGGGTGCTCACTTCACTTCCTCTAGGGATTGTCCCAAGTGGAAGGAGGAGAAAGAGGTCTGTGCGGTGAAGGCGACTGAGGGCATCTCTTTCTACGAAGCAAGGAAAAAGGTGAAGGAGTTGCATGCAACTCCCACACCGAATAGGTCCTATGCTTCGGCAGTGATGTCCCGCCCTGTGATGTGCACTGTGGAGACGCAGACTGATCTCGTGCTTGTTAATCAAGTCACTCACTCTACCTCCACCTCCACCTCTAAACCTCCTGTACGATCCAACTCTCTAACTGACCTCCCTAAAGCTTCATCATACTCACAGGCCGCTGCTGCTTCTCAGTCAGTCAAGCCTAAATCGAAGCCTGACAAGACTGTAAAACATAACTTCACCACCCTTTCAAAGCCACGTCCTCATGTCCTCCCTGCTCCTAGCCCAGCGAGGGAGAGGAAGAATAGCTCTTCCTCGGTGGAATCTGGGAGCCTTGTTATTGACCAAAATATGGAGGTTTCCGTCAGCAAGCACCAGGAAAGGTCCCCCGGTAGCCACTCGCCTGGTCGCTGGGGGGCATAAAAAAACTAAACACACTGGTCCCCCCCGTAAATCTTAAACCGCCGCATTCACTATACTACAGTGGAATTGTAGAAGTATTGGGAATAAGTTACACAATATAGCAATCTTGCTTTCTATACACAGGCCAGACGTTGTTTGTTTACAGGAGACGCGCCTGGAGGATCACCCTGATCCTCCACAGTTCAAACACTACCACTCGTATAGAAGATATGAAGGTCACGGAGTAGCCATATACACACATAAATCACACCCACAAACGGAAGTGATTCTAAATTCTACTCTGGAAGCTGTCACGTGCAGAGTAAAATTTAATAACACGTATCTGTCTATTTGCTCTCTGTACTGTCCTCCACATGGCCCCATTGATAGTGATGCTTTAAATTCACTAGTTGAACATCTCCCTGGGAATAAGTTAGTGTTGGGCGATTTTAACGCCCATCACTATCAATGGGGTAGCTTGAGGATCGATGGTCGTGGGGAGCAAGTAGCCGACCTAATATTACAGTCCAGCCTCTGTCTTCTGAACGATGGTAGAGCGACTCGTGTAGATGATCGTACTGGTAACTTTTCGGCCATTGACTTATCTTTGGCCTCCCCTGGTATACATCAAGATCTCTCATGGGACCCTTACGACGACTCCTTGGGAAGTGATCATTTACCCATCTGTCTTTCTTATACACGCGACATCATTTCGGACCCTCCACCTCCAAAATTTAACTATAAGAAAGCAGATTGGGGATCCTTCTCAAGGATTGCCAATTTAGATATATCTGGGGAGACCATAGATGTTAAGGTCGAAAATATAACTACTTCCATATTACACGCAGCTGAGGCTGCTATTCCCAAAACTTCTACAGTTCATGCGAAGCATAGAGCACATTGGTGGACGCCGGATTGCCGACAAGCATTAAGAAAACGCAATAGGAGATACAGGATTTTTGATAATCAGCCCACTGAGAAAAATTTTATTGCATACAAACAGGCACGGACTGAGGCAAGGAGAATAATAAGAAGGGCCAAACGTGACTCCTGGCGGTCCTTTGTGTCCACGGTGACTCGTACAACACCATTACGTAAAGTCTGGTCCACCATAAGAATATTAAATAATAAAGGCCCATATTTCCCCATTACCACCTTGCAAGTAAATAATAACATCTATGACGAGCCCGTGGACGTTGCTAACATCCTCGCCAGGAGTTTTTCTCATGTAAGTAGCTCAGCCAATTATGACCCCCGTTTCCAACATCATAAACGCACGGCTGAGCTACAGATATTAGACTTTGCCACAGAAGACGTAAACTCCCCGTACAACCAAGAGTTTACGCTAGATGAACTGCTCCTTGCCCTTAAATCCTGTAAAGACACCAGCCCTGGACCAGACACCCATCACGTACGGTATGATCCAGCATCTTAATCAGGACAACCTGATTAAGATGTTAGCATTGTACAATGAGATTTGGGCGTCTCGAACGTTCCCAAACTCATGGCACTTTGTGCACGTCATACCGATACCCAAAGAGGCTGGTCGTCTTATGAATCCCACTTCATTTCGTCCTATTGTGTTGACTTCTTGTCTATGTAAGGTCATGAAACGAATGGTTAACAATAGGCTTCTTTTTGTTTTAGAGTCGAAGAATTTGTTAAATGATCAACAATGTGGCTTCCGTAAATACAGAAGTTCACTAGATCATTTAATGAATTTGGAGCATTGTATTGCAGAGGCATTTGCCAATAAAGAATTCATGATAGGGGTGTTCCTGGACATCCATAAAGCCTATGACATGACCTGGCGACACGGTATATTAATGAAGCTCTATGCTTATGGTTTAAGAGGAAATTTGCCTGTTTTTATTTCAAATTTCTTAAGGGACAGAACTTTCTCTGTCAAATTGCCCCGTAACATAACATCGGATATATTTATCCAGGAAAACGGGGTGCCACAGGGAAGTGTGCTTAGTCCTACTTTATTTAGTATTATGATCAATGATATTCTGTCATCAGCTCCCATCCCGAGGAATCTTAAATACTCACTCTACGCTGACGATTGTGCAATATGGCACTCTTCCTGTAATGCACAATTTTCGGCTGGGCGGATTCAAGCAGCCCTTGACTCCGTCCACCAATGGGCCTTGCAGTGGGGATTTAAGTTTTCCGTACGTAAGTGTGCCGCTATAGTTTTCACTAATCGTAACGTACCTAATTTGTGCTTAACTTTGGATAATCAGGTGGTACCTTTTCAAAATTCTGTAAAATTTTTAGGAATACATTTTGATCATAGAATGAATTTTAAACTTCACGTTAATACTTTGCTTGCTCGTTGTGATAAACCGTTAAATGTCCTCAAGTACCTAGCGGGTACTACCTGGGGTGCCGACAGAAAATCTTTATTAATGGTGTATAAGTCCCTTATTCGATCAAAGCTAGACTATGGTGCACAGGTGTATGGCTCGGCATCTGATGCCACGCTGAAAGGATTGGATGTGTTACAGAATAAATGCTTGCGAATGTGTCTTGGAGCTGTACGGTGTACCCGTGTGGCTCGTATGGAAGTGGAGGCGAATGTGCCTCCCCTCCATATTCGCCGTGACCACCTGGCCTTGTCCTACGGCATAAGGACATTAAGAAAAAGTAATATCGGCAATGTGGCCTGTACCCCCCTGCGTCAATACCACCACCTTCTGCGGGGGGTGCGTCGGCCACTTGCCGCTCGCCTCCACTTACTGACTCAGGAGCTTGATATGGACCCCAGTGACTGTGACAAGTTGGTGCTTAAAAATATAGCGCCTTGGGAGCCACCCGGCTTTACAGTCGATGTTACATGGCTCCCAGCACCAAAGGCCAAGGCACCGGAGGCGGAGGTCCACCACTTGTTTCGTAACATCATTGTTCGTCACTTGGGGTCCCATCAATTGTACACCGACGGCTCCAAGTCGAGTGAATGTGTGGGTGCAAGTGTGTGGTCGACTGAATGTGCCCTCAGGTATCGGTTGCCGACTCATACATCTGTGTTTACTTCAGAACTTTTTGCTATTTACAAAGCCATAGACTATGCTCTCAATTCTAGACATGACTCATTTGTCATATTTTCAGATTCAAAATCAGCCCTTCAGGCAATTGCATCTTGCACTACGGACTCTCATGAGATCCAGGGCCGCATCGTTAATAAGTTGCATTCATGCAACAAGTCATTCACGCTGATCTGGGTGCCTGGTCATTGTCGTATCTACGGCAATGAGCAGGCTGACTTACTTGCAAAGTCGGCTGTGGAGCTCGAGGAGACTTGGGACGTTCCTCGTGATCTACGGTCGAGTCTATCTCTCGGAAAGAAATCAATAAATCTTCTGTGGCAAGGTCAGTGGACCAGACTAAATATTCCAACTTGTAAGCCGTACCTGGGCGACTGGGACACTGCCAACCGTCCCAGTCGCCTAGAAGAAAAAGTGTTGGCACGGTTACGGCTTAATGCCACCATTGTAACCCACATAAAACCATATATGGAAAGACGCTTCCCACCGCACTGTGACATCTGTAATGCGGTGTTATCTATTAGTCATATCATCCTGCGCTGTCGGCGATTTATTCGTGAACGCGCTTCACTTATAAATTACTGCGGCGCAGTAGACGCCCCCTTCACCCTTTCCACCATCCTGGGTGATGGGGACATTGTTATGACTGATAATTTGATGGCTTTCTTGAGAGAGACCGGACTGATCAGAGTGATGTGACTTTTTTACTGTGTGGTTATGGTTTTTATGAAAAGTAAATATGTATATATTGTAATATTAATTAGGGTTGACAGTTGACATATTTTAAATAGTTCCTCCTCCCACCGATCTATTTCTAATATTGATGTCCCCTACATTAAGCCAAGTTCCTCGCCTGACAGTCACCAGCTGATGAGTGCAAGTGTGCAATATAGGAAGGTATTGGGCACTTGTAGTCGATGGTGGTCTGCTGGGCGAGGTTCTTCACTTTCTGTACAAATTATGTAAATACATTATATCATCTTGCTTAAGTTATTCTAATTAGGGACGACAGCTGACGTATATGGAAATGTTCCTGACTCGTCTGGTTCCCTTTCATATATTGATGTCCCCTATATTAGGTTGTGCCTCGACTGACAGTTACCAGGTGATGAGTGCAGGTATGTAATGTAGAAAGGCATTACATATCTGCAGTCGATGGTGTTCTGTTAGTCGAGGTATTTTTACCATTAGTGTAGGTCTAGCTATTTGTCTCTGTAGGATTTAGTATAGGTTAGCGATTTGTCTGTTAGGTGATTAATTTTAGGGTCTATAGATTAGTTTTACTTTATAATATAAGGTATAAAAAATATAAAACTAAGAAAAAATCAAAAAAATAAAAATACAAAAAAAAAAATTAAATAAGATTAAAATTATTATATATATATATGTACGTTTGCATGAAAGTGTGTCTGTATGTATGCATGGAAGTGTGTGTGTGTGTGTGTGTGTGTGTATGTGTATGTATGTATATATATATGTTTGTATATATATGTATATATGTTTGTATATATATGTATATATGTTTAAATGTATATACATATATATATATATATATATATATATGTATATATGTTTAAATGTACATACATATATATATGTATACACGGCCTTAATAACCAGGGGCTTCGGCCCCAATGGTTGATAGGCCGGAAAAAAAAAAAAAAAAAACTATTATCAAAAATGACTGACATAAAACCCAACATTAATCAAAAAACCTCACTAGGCCCAAGAATCAACCCCACGCTACACAGTACAAGAAAAAATTCAACAGTTATACTCAAATTACACACAGCTGCTAGATGTTTGGAGATTTCTTGAGCACTCACAATAATAATATCTGTACAGGGGAGGACAGAGATGTGAACAAAATGAGGAGCAGATCTAAGTGGCCATGATGCAGAGACTGAGCTCATTATATAGGGGCCGGCAGAGCTTGATACAACTTGTAAGAAGGACGCGCAAATGAAGCCATGGGGACAAAGAGTTGACAATCCCGCTCTGAATAACAGAGAGAACGACTTACTCTACTATAACGGTAGAAGGGGGGAACTGAGGCAGAACACGCTCGTTATCAAACATTCAGCATACTGTGCGTTAAAATTACACAAAGGATGATGAAATCATAGGCTATGTAACACCTCCCCACAAAGAAAAAAGAAATTTACAAAGGAAATTTCTTATTACTCTAAAAAAATCTGTACATGGCATTACAGAACATGCAAATGTCTTTCCTAATGTTACAAAACATGAGATCTCCCTAACACGTTCAGTCATAGGTACTTGCCAGTATCCCTTTAACAAATCAAACTTACTTATGTACCTAGCCTTTCCGATCTTGGCTATGCAATCTTCCACATGAGGGAGAGGGTAAGTGTCTGTTTTGGTTATCTGATTAACACGTCTGTTGTCGATGCAAAGCCGCTGTGACCCACCTGGCTTTGGGACCAGAGTGACAGGAGAACTCCACTCGCTCTGACAGGGCTCAATCATCTTGTGGTCCAACAGGTAGCCAAACTCCTTCTGGATGAGAGGAACTTTCACTGGGTTCACACGGTAAGGAGGCAATTTAATTGGCTTTGCGTCTCCAACCTCGACATCATGCATCAACACAGTAGTTCTTCCTGGAGTGGCACGGAACACTTGCGGGTACTCCTGCAGTAATGCCGAAAACTCCTGCCTTTCCTCGGGAGGTAGATGAGAAAGCTTAGTCTGGAGATCATTCATGATATCAGGATTCTTCCCCAAACTATCACTCAGGCTCATACTGCATGGGAGAGCTTCACTTGCAGACTCGGGTGGAACAGCTACAGTGCAGACTGGATTATTTTCGTCCCGCCTGTGATATAACTTTAGCATGTTGATGTGACATAGTTGCTTGTTCTTTCTACGATCTGGTGTGGCGATGACATAGTTGACATCACTGAGTTTCTTCTCCACGAAATAAGGACCACTAAACTTGGCTTGAAGAGGTTGCCCATGAACTGGTAGCAGAATCAAAACCTGATCTCCTGGCTGAAAGTGGCGTAACCTGGACTTCTTATCATACCAAGTCTTCATCTTCTCCTGAGCAGCTCCTAAATTCTCTCTCGCCAGCTGTAAAGCAGTGGACAGCCGTTCTTTGAACTTCATCACATACTCCAGCAGGTTGACGTCATCTTCCTCCGACAGCCAGCATTCCTTGAGTAGCTTAAGGGGTCCTCTTACTTCATGGCCAAACAGTAGTTCAAAAGGTGAGAAGCCCAGTGATTCATTTGGAGATTCTCTTGCGGCAAATACAACGAATGGAAGACCTTTATCCCAGTCTTTCTGATGTTCCAAACAGTATTTCTTGAGCATCGATTTGAGTGTTTGATGATATCTCTCCAACGCTCCTTGGGTCTGGGGATGGTAAGCTGAAGACGTGATCTGGGCGATGCCCAACTCTTTCAGAGACTGCTTGAAAACATTTGACATGAAATTACTTCCCCGGTCTGACTGTACCTCCTTGGGCAGACCAAACTTTGTGAAGAACCCTAGCATTTCCTTAACCACGTTCTTTGCTGAGATATTTCTAAGTGGAATGGCTTCAGGATAACGAGTAGCCATATCAATCAGGGTCAACACATAAGAAAATCCTGAAGAAGTCTTAGGAAGAGGGCCCACAATATCCACCAACACACGGGTGAAAGGCGCCTCAAAAGGAGGAATGGGAACTAGAGGTGCAACCTTTTCGGTCTGATTACACTTCCCCACAACTTGACAGGTGTGACAAGACTTACAATACCAGGAAACATCTCTGAAGATACCTGGCCAGTAGAAGTGTTTCAAAATGAGTGCCAGTCTTCCTCACTCCAAGGTGTCCTGCCAAACTGGAATCATGAGCCACTCTAATGATATCCTGCCTACAAACACGAGGGATGACAACTTGATGTTCAACCTCCCATTCACAGTCGGCTGATGCTGTTGGGGGTCTCCACTTCCTCATAAGTACTCCTGACTTTACATAATAACAAGTAGAAGCACCGGCTGACTCTTCTTCACTGTAAGCAGAGTTAGCTAGACCTTTCAACTCAGGGTCAGCAACCTGCAACTCAACCAACTCTTGACGAGACAAATTATCAACACTACGGGGTACTGCCTCATCTGGTGAGTGGTCCAAATTAGCAAGAAAAGTGTCAGCTAGGATAACATCATCATCATCATTATCCTCTAAATCACCAGTAACTTTAGACTTAGCCCTAGTGACAGCACATGCAGGGAACACATCAGGGACATCATCATCCTGGGTCGCAGCCACTGGCTTACTAGACAACTGAGGAGCTGGACACACTTGACTTCCACCAATATCATTTCCAAGTAAGAAAGTTACACCTGACATTGGGAGTGTCTCAACCAACCCAACCATAACGGAACCATTAACAAAACAAGACTCTAAATTCACTCTGCACAGAGGGACAGAGAAGTAATTATTCCCTACACCTTGTAAGATTACAGTTTCATCAGAGGAATTAACATTAGAGCCTAGAACACTGGTCAGCATATGGGATTGGCAAGCACCTGTGTCACGATATATTTTAACTGATTTCCTGTCATTACTGTCCAGAGGACTGACAAAACCATCAGACAGGAAATTAGCACATGAACTCTTGAGAGTGTCACCCACGTTACTGCTCAAAAGAGGAGCTCCATCATGAGAATTTAAGTTACCCCTCAAAGCAGGTTCAGTTAACTTAGTTAAAGAATTCTGGGAACTCTCAAGGGTGGACACTAGATCAATTGACTGAATATTTAAAGACTCCTTTTTGTTCACATCACGCTGTCTCCTGAAACATCTCTCCGTAGTATGACCAAGCCTACTACAATAAGTACATTTACTTTTCTGAAATCTAGAGGTGAAGCTGGTATTTACTTCCTGAGAAACATCATCCTTATTCTCTTTCCTGTTACCTGTACTCTGAGTAGAGGCAACGTACTTACTCTCAGCTTTCCCTTTTTCTCTAGAATATCTCTTGTGAGTGAGAACATACTCATCAGCTAAAACTGCAGCATCAGACAAATTATCTATTCTTTTCTCATCAAGATATAGGCTTACATCTTTACTAATACACCTTTTGAAGTCCTCCAGCAAAATCACCTGCTTAAATTTGTCAAAATCAGAATCCACATTCTTAGAATTTAACCAATGCTCTAACAGATCTTCTTTGATTTTTGCATACTCAACATGGGATTCCTTATCTTGCTTGTAAGTTGTCCTAAATTTTACTCTATAGGCTTCAGGAACAAGCTCATAGGCCTTAAGAATCAAGCTCTTAACTACATCATAATTATCAGATTGATCCTGAGGCAAAGATGCATAAGTTACTTGAGCTTTACCGGTAAGAACAGTTTGAAGGAGTACTGGCCAATTCTGTTTGGGCCAATTAAAACCTGTAGCTACCCTCTCAAACAACTGAAAATACTTTGTTAAATCAGATTCATTAAAAGGAGGGACAAGTTTAACATTTTTAGCCACATCAAAATCATCAGAGCTAGATGATCCAGTTCCACCTTGTTTCATGCGATACTCATGGTCTGCCTGAATCCTAGCAATTTCAACTTGTGCCTCAGCCTCTTTAGAACGGGCCTGAAATTCAGCCTCCTTAGCACGAGACTCCTGCAGGGCTAGCTGTAACTTAGCTAATTCAATCTGCGTTTGCTCATTTCGAGGAGTTACATTAAACAAGCTTTCATTAATCATGTCAACAATTTGATCTTTAGAATGATGAGAGCGAACAGCAATTCCCAATTGTTGAGCAACAAGCTTAAGTTCATTCTTTGTTCTGTTTTCTACATCCAACACTGTTTGCACATTTGACAAAAAATCTTTGGCTTCATCAAGTGTAGTAATAGTAGACATCATGAATAAATCACAGTCACAAAATATCGAGCAATATCCTTATGATAATATCCTGAATATCCTGATAAGAGGTCGCCAAATTTATGTTACGGAACAGAGAAAGATAATGTACACTTTAAGTGAGAATACTAAAAATCACTACTGTCCCGTAAAGTTCCAGGTTCAAAACAAAAGAGTTAGGTAAAATTACAAGTTAAAGTTTAATGCTCAAACTAACAACAAAACATTCAGGACTCATAAGGATAATGTAATGGCAAATAAACAGGTTAAATATATGGTTAACTGCAATAGCCTCTGTTAACACGAAATTAGCGAGAGTAAATTTATCTAAGTCAGCCCTGATAAAATGAAAATACACCAGGTAATGCTCAGTTAATGCAAGATAAATTATTACAGATACAAACTATTATCAAAAATGACTGACATAAAACCCAACATTAATCAAAAAACCTCACTAGGCCCAAGAATCAACCCCACGCTACACAGTACAAGAAAAAATACAACAGTTATACTCAAATTACACACAGCTGCTAGATGTTTGGAGATTTCTTGAGCACTCACAATAATAATATCTGTACAGGGGAGGACAGAGATGTGAACAAAATGAGGAGCAGATCTAAGTGGCCATGATGCAGAGACTGAGCTCATTATATAGGGGCCGGCAGAGCTTGATACAACTTGTAAGAAGGACGCGCAAATGAAGCCATGGGGACAAAGAGTTGACAATCCCGCTCTGAATAACAGAGAGAACGACTTACTCTACTATAACGGTAGAAGGGGGGAACTGAGGCAGAACACGCTCGTGATCAAACATGCAGCATACTGTGCGTTAAAATTACACAAAAGATGATGAAATCATAGGCTATGTAACAATATAGATAGATAGATAGATAGATAGATAGATAGAGATATATCAAATTCCGTTCAAGAAAGTTGGCAACAATCAAGCTAAAGAAAGGAGAGGAATGATAATGAAAAGACAAAGGCAGCGATGTAAATAGGAACAGGTTTTGGTAAACGCGGGAGAGTGTGATATCAGAACAATACGAATGGAGAAAGAACAGGAAGGAGTGAGTGCGTAGTGACGGTGGTGGTGATATTTAGTGAAGGGGAATGGTGATGGCGCCGAAGATTACACAGTGATGGTGGAGACGACTGGTGTTTGAGAAACGGTCAGTGCCAGTATGTTATGAAAATGGATTGGTGGTGAATGGAAGAGAGACATTTGGCAGAGGGTCGGTGTTTGAAGATGTCTTGGCAGTGTGTGGTGGTGATAGTGATGAGGTCAAGGTGGTGGCGATGGCTGGAGGTGATAATGCAAGTAATGATAAAAGTAGTGAGTTTTGGTGAAGGTCTGGTGATGACTGGTGCTAGTGCTCGCAAGTGTGAGACCTGGAGGTGCTGGACAGTTCAGAACTTATACAGATGCACATAAAAAAATACCTTCCAGAAGCCATGAAAAGAGGGATGATATGGTTGCATTACAGTAGGAAACAAAAAAAAAAAGCACAGCAGTATGAAACTGTGTATTGAGTGTTAGGCACAGAGGACGCTTACTCTGCTGGATTTGTGTCTGCATGATTTCCTAAGTGTGTGTGTGTGTGTGTGTGTGTGTGTGTGTGTGTGTGTGTGTGTGACCGTGTCCTTGGCTGATCTATCATCGTTTCCTTTGGTTCTCTCACTTTTCCACATTATTTATCCATGCCATACAGTCCTACTCCTTCAGGGCCCTATACCTTCCACCTAGGTTTCACTTCAACTTTATCCCGTATTATAGTCTAATGTTTTTCCTTTCGTTGTTACTTCATCACCTTTCTCAGTTACCTTACGTTATTTGTCAGGTGAACTGCTGTAAATTTTTTCCTTCTCCTTTCAATTTGTCCCTTCTTAACTCTACCCCGTTCTCCTCTTTCCTCCAGATTTAGAACCTCTCCTCTCCTTCCTTCCATATACTGTCTCTTCTCCCCTTCTTGTCTCTCTGTGTTACTTTCCCTGCATCGTACATTTACTCCCATTTTCCTTCCTGTTTTAAGCACCATCACATGACGAGAAATTGTTATACGAAAAAAAAAAAAAAAAATAGTGATGAGCAGAGGAAAGGAAATGAACTGAAAACAAAGGCAGAAGGAGGAAATCAGACGCAAAGGAATGTTGGAATGAGAGGGGAGAGAAATATATGACATCGAGAAGGGAACGCAGTTACGTGGAGGGTGAGAGAACAACAGACAGAGAATAAAGAGGAGTAAGAAGAAAATAATAAAGTAAGAAGATGGAATAATTTGGTGAAATGTCAACTGTCTATCTATCTGTCTATCTACCTATGTATAATATACTTGCTGTAAGAGACTGCTCAATTTTTTTTGACACATGGGGGTGAAAAACTGAGCCACAAATCAAACTCTCATTGTGCTCCCTATCGTAAAGCGTTTGTTTCTACGTAATGTTATAAGATAGTAGTTTCAGCGAGGTACACAGGTCTATAATCGATGTCCTTACTGCATTATACTGGCAAAGCTGAAGTACTAAATGAAAATCTCGGCTTGTATTTCTGGAGACAACGAGCGAGCAAGACAGGAAGAGAGCGAGGGCAAGACAGCAAGAGCAAAATAGCGAGAGAGAGAGGAAGGAAGGGAGGTGGGGGGAGGGGGCAGGAAAATATTGTAAAATGGGAGAGCGAGAGGAAGATCTCATAAAATCAGAGAGGTTGGAGGTGAGGCGGAAGATAGTGATGGAAGAAGGATAAGGTAATAGACTGGTGGGTAAACACAGAAAAAGGGCACAGAAGAAACGAAGAGAGGGAGATGAAAAGAAAAACATATGCCAGGATTCTTACTGGTAAAATTTAGTCAGAACTTCGACTCATTTTCCGGTCTGTCTCATCCAATAAAGGTGATGGATTTTAAATTACATCAGAGGAACGAATATTACTTGAAACTAGAGGGGCACTCAGTGGAGCGCATCTCTCCGACAAGGGCAACGCAATTTCCAGTTCACTCTTCATAATGGGTTAGGTTTTCCAATAACTGATTAAGGTTTCACAAAAAATGTTTTCTGGATCCAGAATCTGTAATACGATCCGGATCAGTCCGAAAAGTTAATCCATTGTTCCCTGGGACATGGACTATCTACCCACCAAATTTGGTCCAAACCTCTCGTTTAGTTATTGAGTAATTGTGCCAACAAACAAACAAACAGGGGTGAAAACATACTCTCCTTGTCGGCGAGAATGAATCAGCAGGAAAGACTGGAGGCATACTACACCATAGCACTTTCTTATTTACATGAGTCAGTTGTTTTCTGCCACAAGGTAAGATTATGTTCATCCAACTCATTTTGCCTTCTGCTTCCATTGACATATCTTACAAAGTTTTATCATTCCAATGTTCAGTAATCCTTTCCTTTCTTCCATACTTCTCTGATAGTCTTCCATCAAGCTTATAATGTAAAAATTTCATAGCACAAAACATGGCCAAACCATTTATTGAACCAAGTGGGGATTGTAGCGATTAGTGGCCTATTTTCTATCACTCTCCTTTATACATTCTCATTTGGAGCTCTTCCCACCTAATTACCCCTCAACATTCGCCTCCAAGATCTTTTCAAAGGCGAGATTTCCGCACGTTGATGAGGTATCTTCAAAGTAATGTTGTCACTAGTCACTTTGCAAGTGACATATCTACTTGGTAATTTTTGTTTCTTGTTTAATGCTGTTTTGCTATCGATAATCTTGAAGGAGTTTATTCCATACATACGAGTAAACCGTCTCTGATCAATATACCACCTTCACACTTCAACGAGGTATTTGTTCCAAACGGATGTCATTCTTCCTGATGTAAAATACCTCGTAGTTCTTATAGCCACTCGCCATTATTTTCTTTTCTGTTCATCCATACTTGTGGTGTGTTTTTCTTCTACTCTGTGCTAGTCGCCCAGTATGACTGACTGTACAGTAATCCTGCCGTGTTCTGTGTTGTCGTCTTATCGTCTAGGATTCTTATTGCCTATGCCAGAATACTCTTCCACTCACACTCACTTCTTCCAAGGCTTCCCTTATCATAGCCCTGGCTATAAAATAATGTTGA
The DNA here is from genome assembly GCF_032717465.1 of Coenobita brevimanus. NCBI lineage: Eukaryota > Metazoa > Arthropoda > Malacostraca > Decapoda > Coenobitidae > Coenobita > Coenobita brevimanus. The sequence continues at coordinate 28,497,513 of NC_136959.1, read as the reverse complement.
ATAGCACTGATGACAGAACACAGCCTTGTTTCATACCTCTGCTAATGATACAGGTTCAGATTCCATTCCATTCGTCATGACTTGCTGCCTGACCAAGGTAAAGGGAGGTAATCAATCCTCCGTCCCTCGAATCAACTCCTATGTCTTTCAAACGTCCAGCTGTTTCTTTTATATCACACGATCAAATACCTCTCCATAATCTACAAAGCAGACGTAAACATCTTGAGAGTATCCCTTCTACTTTTAACAAGCACATGAATAACAGCTACACCATTTCTCGTGCCCTTACCCTTCCTTGATCCAAAATGATCATCGCCAATACGCTCTTAGGCTTTACTCACTATTTTCGCGCACAGGATGTTAAGCATAATTTAGTGATGCATATACAGTAGAAGGCAGATGCTTCTGTGATCTTTGCACTGTATTGCCATTTTTTTTTTTTTCTCGTTCCCCAGTGAGTCCAGGACACTTTTAAAGTAGTCGTCTGGGCACACTCCGATATTTTGCATTTCTTCACAGAGGCAACGGCTTCTTCCACCTGATAATTTCCCTTCAGCTCTTGCTCATCCCCCTCTCAGTGTTTGCAAGCCTCTGGTTCACTTTCCTCTAAATGTGCTTATACCAGTGCCTTGTTACGTTCCCCTGTTACATACATTGCACATTGCTCTCTCGATCTCCTTTTGTCTCAGTGAAAGTTTCTTGATTAAAGTTTCGTTAGCTCTTCACTCTCTACATGCTCAGGCGGGTTTCTTAGTGTGATATGCATTTATGGGTAAGGAAAAAGTGCGCATTTAAACATACCAATGCTAAAAACTTAGTGACTATGCTGGGATTTTTTTTTTAATTATTATGTTGTTATTGGAGAAAGGAGAATGGAAAGATGCGTGGGGAAAAGGAAAGGTCAAAGAGACCTGGAGAGGTGAGGGTGAGAGAGAAAGAAAGGTGAGGGGAGGGGGACAGATAGGAAAGTGAAGCGGATGTAATGTGAGTGAAGGAGCGATATCATGAGCATAAAGCAACCCACCCTACCCCTACCCCACCCACTCCTTCTTTAACCTCAGAGGACGCTCACAGTCAGAAGAAAAGCGCTCATGTTATTTATACAAGAATAAGCTAAGCACCACTAAGTTGACAGAGGAGGCAATGGAGAAGACTGGGTGGCAGTAAGTCGGTCAAAGCTTTGCCATCACCTTTCTCTGTTCCCCGTCGTTCCTTGCATCCTCCCTTTAAAATCGAAACATCTTATTGCGCAACATAACCCATGAGATACTGAAAAGAAATGAAGCTATATTATATTATTTATGAACATTCTGGCAGTTACTAGAGAATAATATAGAATAATGCATTTAAAACTGCCTCGCCAAAAGTGTAACAAGACCAACTGGCACTAGGACATATAACAAACACGCTAACATTGATATTCAGGGCTTTTATGTTAACTCTCTCTCTCTCTCTCTCTCTCTCTCTGCATTCTACATAACTCCATCCATCGCTTTATAAACGAGTTACCACATGTTTAACACAGCTGTAGTTGAGGGTAATATTAATGTTGAAATAAGAGCACTATTTGATGCAGTAGAGTATCCTCACACTCAGATAAGGATTTAGTTCCCATGTCTAAGGGAAGGAAATGTTAAGAATACGTACGGCCGAACGATCCCCCAACTTGCATCGTTCAGCACCCACCGGAAGCACCTCACCGGAAAACGCAGGTGAGAATTATTACCTGGGCAGGGAAATTTCACGCAGTATTTTTTAGGTCATGTTCCCTGTCGCTATGGTGTATTAAGAATATTTCCCTGTATTAACTGTGTGTTCTCCATCGCCATTCTTACGTCTAGTTCACACACACACACACACACACACACACACACACACACACACACACACACACACACAAACTTTGGTTTCCCTTGTCATTATCGTGTCCAGTTAACACACACACACACACACACACACACACACACACACACATGAAATTTACCCCCCATACTACTACCTTCGGAATTTATGACAGGCATAAAACGCTGGAAACTCCATGTTTTTGGTCCACCATGACTCTGATGGGCCAGGATAATATAACATTCAGTCACGGAGTGGGAAAGGAGAGGCACCATAAAATAATAATAATAATAATAATAATAATAATGACGATAGTACTACTACTACTACTACTACTAATGGTAATGATAATGATAATAATAGATAATACTAATGATAATTTATTATTATTATTATTAGTAGTAGTAGTAGTAGTAGTATTGGTATTTGTATTAGTATTAGTATCATCATCATCATCATCATTATTAATATTAACGGAGGAGAGAAGGATTGATGGTGATGATGACGATGATGATGATGATGATGACTGATGATCGATGATGAAGGAGCACACTGAAAGCAAGTACATGGCATACAGAGAACACACAGAAGGCATTAAGGAGTTATGAAATATTAATAAATACATACAGTAGAAAGCACTTCCATGATGGTAAAGAACTATGAAAAACAAAGAGAATGTAGTAAAATAAAGATAATACGTACGTGATATAAAAACATTTGTATAAGTAGGGTACATAAAGTACACGTAGCATAGAACACTTGGCATACAACACAGAGACACAGAGAAGACACACAAAAAGGTGGAAGGGGTTGGTGTGTTTGAGGTGAAGATCGTGGGTAGGGGTCAAGGAATCAGTCTCAGATGTAACGCATTTAGTATTGGAGGTATATAGAAACGTTAGTAGATTAGAGATGGAAAACTCGATTCACTTTGGTGACTCGAGTTTTTATGAGTCAGTCACCGAAGAGAATCGGGTAGTTGAGTCACTCGATTCACCAAGTCAGTAGCCTGGCTGCAGCAACCGTTATTTCTGCCAGCCGACTAGCCGAGCACGTCGGTGATGGGTGAGAGAGCGTAGCTCGCTCTATCTATCTTTCTATCTTTTGGCCGACGCCATTATCCTCGATGGGGTTACCAAAACTGAATCGTCTCAAAACCAACCTTAAACAAACTGAGGCACTGAGAGAACTGCATTAAAAAAAAAGTTAAAAAACGTTAATCCATTCTGAGGTGATGTAAATAGCTTTAAATTATTATTAGGATAAAGAAAAACATTTAGATTGCTTAATAAATTAGTATTTTATTGCTAGAATAAAACAGAAATGAAAAACACAGCGACCTGTTATTTAAAATCCTTTCCAATTCGTGAGTCACCAGTGACTCGGTGAGCCGGGCCTGGGCCGGGCCCCACCGCATCTGTCCGGGGTGGCCTGAGTCATGTAATACGAGTTCTACGAAAAATTGTTCACACTCAATAATCGAGGCTGGAACACGCTGCCTGCAAGTGGTCCTGTGCTATGAGTGGTGATGTGTGCTCACACTACTGTTCATACCAAACAGTGGTGTGAACACTGAGCAATGCTTATACCGCGACCGGGTACTTCAAACTCGTGAGTGGTGAGCCGGGTCGGGCCCCGCCACATTTGCCCGGAGCGGCCTGAGTCAGTCGAGTTCTAAAGTTATGTCACTCGTGACACTCGTGTCCATAACTCGAGGCTGATACCCGCAGCCTGCCACGAGCTGAAGGTCTGGTCACTAGGTCAGTGAACAGCCAGCGATGGTGTGGTATGAGTGGTGGTGTGTCCTCATACCAGGCAGTGATATGAGCAGTGCACATACCACTCTCGAGTCTCAACCGAAATATAATGTTAGAATATAAATTAATACTAAGTGAACGAGTTAATGAAAACAATGACTCGATACACCCGATTCAGCGAAAGGAATCGTTCGATTTGAACGATTGACTCGCGAGTCTTACATCACTATTGTAGATAGTGAAACTGTTAAACTGCAAGCTGAAATCCTTTAGAGAGACCAGCAAATGCATAACTATGATGATGTAAACTAGAGTAGATTAGGGTCGGCAAACCTGAACGGAATAAGAACAATTCCACACTTTTAAGGAAGGGATAATACCCAAAGCTGATTCTGTAACAAAGACAGGTGTAGATACCCTGGTGCTATCTATCTGTCTATATACCTAGGCTGCTTCCTCTAGAGAAAAAGGGGTAGCCGAGACAGGACGACACACTCCGAATTTACTCATCCACACACACACATCTATTGGCCTTAGTAACAGTTAAATAATAAAGTAAACACAAAGCTGACGTCAGATCACAAATTTTCTTCGTTATAGATCATATCTTGCCAAATGTTCGAGGGTGCATCCACGCTAAGGCCGGCATAGAACATATTCACACGCAAACTGTCCGATCGTGTAGGTCAGGATGAAGACTATTACAGTCTCGTTTGTGTGCTATGTTCTGCACAAACTGTTTCTGATTGTCACACGCGTTGGCTGGTTTGGTACTGAGAAACGAATTGACGAGAAAGTGAACCACTGAAGTGAACCTTTCGTAGACCGTATTTTGACCCAACCTACATGATCAGACAATCCCCGTCTGTAGTACAGGCTGGCCTCCGTATGAAGGCACCACAAGAGTATAATATGCATAATGTTAGTCCCAATATGGATCTTCTTTCAAAGAATGTTGGTGACTATGAATAAATCAACGGCCAAAACTATTTACGAACTGTTTAGAAGCAACAGCAGTACCCAGATCCTGAAAACACACACACACACACACGTCTCACATTATAATTTACGAAAAGGATGAAGTTTAAGACGTAAAATCTGCCGTCCAGTTAGTCTTCCCCCCCCAGCTATTTACAAACTATTTACAAATAACCCGAACAAATCGAATCAGTCCTATACTACGTACAAAACAGTCAAAAGAATTGGCAGGATTTTGGCCGAATTTTATTGTGGTAACTCGACGACAGACCATTTTCAAATTATTAATCAAGTGCTTGAGAGAACCCCAGAATGCATTTTTTGGGTGGCAGGAGCATTTTACCATCTTCATCATCATCTGGACTTCCTTTCCCACCCTAGGACAGGGTGAGGAGTAGCAACGTCCAGACAGCCCAAATTTGCCCAGGCCAATAGGCCACGCTTCCATACGCTCACCATTCAAACCCCCGGAATCCTGGCTCTATCTGATACGCCAAAAACATTCACCACGTTCTGTAGCTTCACGTAAAAGTATCCGATAGAGATTACGAAAAATTGGTGGATTGACATGAAATATCCACAGTGACAGAAATTTGAGAACGAATTGTTGACGAGACTAAGATTAAAGGATAACCAGAAAATGCCACTAAAGAAAAGTGCTACACAAGGAGACATAATTTTACCCAAGTGATTAACTGCTTGTCCAGACAATTTTTTTTTTTTTTTTAATAATTTATACCGGGAGAGCAAGATTAGCATCAGCGGTAAGCAACTGAACTAACTTAGAGGTGCAGATGACACAGTTCATTTCAGTGAATCAGTGAAGGATATCCAAGTAATAATAGCTTGTCTGAAAACAGAGTCTGAAGGCTGGCACGGAAGTGACACTGGAGAAAAGACGAAGACTGTCTAACTGCGTATTCATTGTCGAGTCCCTTCCAGCAAAAAGAGATGAAACAGAAAGTGTGGAAGAATACGTTTACCAAAAGCAGATTGTCCACACAGTTCCGGTTCACGGCAATGAAATTAAGCGATGAATATAATGGGATGGAAGGCTTTTGGTAAACCAAGTAACTACGAGAGTGATGCTAAGTGAATGCCCTCATGTTGAAAGAGGTGGGTGTCCAACCGCCCCGTCCTTCCTGTTCTAACTTATACATCAGGCAAGTTGAATCTAACAATATCCTTGGAACATAAACTTACGGGTGCTCGGAAAAGAATGGAAAAGATTATGTTAGCGGTCACATGGCGAGATGAAAAAAAAAAAAAAAAAGCGAATTGTCTAGATAAGGGAACAGATAAAAACATAAATTATAATTACTCCAATCAAAATGCACAAACGACTGAGGCAAATCACGTTCTTTATAAAAACAAATGGCAGATGGACGGCTAGGGTGACTAAACGATAATCTAGAGATAAAGCGGGAGGAAGAGGCAGACAGAGAATAAGATGACGTGTTGAGATACGGTGACTTGCTGGGACTGGATGAAACAAGCCAAGTGCCGGTAGAACTGACTGGAAAAAGATGGAAGAGGTCTTTGCCCCCCTACTCGACTAACTCAGGCTAATGATGATGATGATGATGATGATGATGATGCATGCATGCAGGGGTATATTGTATGAGAGAGAGAGAGAGAGAGAGAGAGAGAGAGAGAGAGAGAGAGAGAAATACTGCACCGTCCGTATGAGAAAAAAGAACCTTCAACTTCCGTCCAGTTGAGTGTGTGCCTGTGTGAGTGCGTGTGCGTGCAGCTGCATCAACCGAACACCTGAGACACACAAGAGCAAAGAAGAATCTCCCACCTTTTGAATTATTTTAGAATTGGGAATGGTAATAATTCAATGGGAGTAACTGATGCAAATTACAGAACTGGATATAAACCAATACTGCCCAGGGGTGCAATGTGTAGGAATTTACTGTAAGGGGACTTAGCGTACTGCCTCCTACCAACTAGCTCATAGTCTCGAAGCTCATGTTAGTAGGTCCAAACTTTGTGGTTCCCTCCTTGCTTAGCTAATTTAAAAAACCGGGTTGTTGTGCTTCTTTTATTTCAAGAACTTTCCATTTTTTTTTTTTTTTTTTAGTCTGCCTGTTTTTCCAGTATTACTATTCCATGCGGGCTATTTTTTTCACCTTTCCTTTAAGCTTTTAATCTATACATCCAAGTACTTCAGCCCAATCACCCCTCACAACCAGTCCCTCTTGGGTCAAAGGATATGAGTTCGATCCTTGGCTCGGGAGGGGAATATCCTGATGATTTACGTCTTGTTTAAAGTTTGCCAATTTTACTGAACTTTCACACAATACCTTAACATGCCACAGAAACACACTTGTCAGTACCACAACTACAGTCCTGAATTAAGCAACGCTAGCGTGTATCCGGTGTTAATTATTAGTGTTAGCGCTAAGTCACCATGTGGGAAGTACTGTAGTGGGTCAATCAGCGCTCCGAAGACTGCTCGATCTCAGGATATGAACCATTAAGGCCATGCCAGGATTCAAATTAAAAAAAAAATGGATGGTAAATGAGGTCATCAGTATCCTGCAAAAATAAATAAATAATAAATAAAGAAAGAAATAATAAATACTAATTAACAATAATTATAGACCTTTGCATAAACTGATGAAAAAGATGTGGGGAAAGATTGTTTTTGAAGTGAAGTTATTAAAGTAGCGAGACACACAGTAGTTTTAGAGTGTTTGCCACTGGTGAGCTGAATGACCGAATTAGAGCAAATCTTGCGAGTGTTGTAATGGGTCGTTTTATAGGGCTAGATGAAATTAATAATGGACAATGGCTAATGGATGTGGGTCAAGAAAAATATATCCACAAGTAATTCAGGTGTAAAAAAAAAAAAAATAGACATACGTAGACGTGAAAATATGAGACGGTAGTGAAGATTACTTAAAAAAAAAAAATGCTTTGGTATATCTGTCATGAGAGTAGAGAGGACGGTGTAGAGGTCTGTCTGGTCATATATGTGTGGTATTCTATTTAAAACTTAGAGTTGCAGGAAGGAAAAGGGAGGAGAATAGTGCTCAGAGCGAAAAATGAATTGATAAAAAGCCGAGAGAGAAATCTGAGATAAATCTGAGTTGTCACAAAAGCTGGAGCTACAATCACTACCACCGGCCAGCTTAAACATTTGGAAACTCCAAACCAATTTTGGGACCACGATTCTGGCGTGTCTCTGCAGTCTGGCTCAGTATGTGTGTGGTCGGTGGGTCCTGTCATTACGGACGGACCCCACCGGATCCGGACAGCATACCAAGTGGAGCGATGGGCGAAGTGGGAAAGAAACAGTGGCGAAGTAAGGAGAGTGAACTAGAAAAAGGAAATGATCGCTGCAGGAAGCAGAGAATTTTCAAAGGAAAGTCGAGTGCAGAGTGGAATATAATGAAATCTGGGAAGTTGACAGTTGCTGAGAGAGAGAGAAAGAGAGAGAGAGAGAGAGAGAGAGAGAATGTGTTGGAGGGCTGATTTTTTTTTCAACGCTAATAATTTTTATTAATATTTGCCATAGATTCACAAGAGAACGTTGCCAGTTTTTCATTCACACTAAGGCAACCGAGCTGATAACAGCTGCTGCAGTTTAATTTTCGACACATATAGTGAGAAATATCCCGAAGTTGGTTTTCAACTTTTATAGTATTTAATATATATATATATATATATATATATATATATATATATATATATATATTACCCCCCTGGGGGTAGGGGGGTTTTCAAGAATACTCCCCCAGTATCCCTGCTTGTCGTAAAAGGCGACTAAAAGGGTTGGCGGAGGGTTAGTGCCCCTCCCCGGAAAACAACTAACTAAAAAAACAAACAAGAAGCCTCGGACAAGGACTGACCAAACGTTGACGACCCAGGACCGGACAAAGGACTTGGTAATGTGTACATGGAATGTAAGAGGAGCGAATGATGAGGTGAAAGAGAGAGAGATTGTCCAGGTGCTTGAGGATGCGAAAGTGGATGTATGTGGAATAACTGAAACAAAATGGAGAGGAGAAAGTGTGAGAGAATGGGAGTATGGATGGGGTATATGTGCAGGAGTAGATGAGAATGAGAGGGCAAAGGAAGGAGTGTGTATAGTTGTGAGTAAAAGATGGAAGAAGAGCATAAGACAGTATGGATCAGTTGGGTCAAGGATTGTGTGGGTAAAGTTGAAAGTTGGAATACAAATGTGGGCGATTGTGTGTGTGTATGCGCCAACGCAAGATCGTGCTAGAAGAGTGAGAGAAGAGTTCTGGACAAATGTGGAAGTGTGCATGGAAAAGTTTGGAAGGAATGAGAGAGTGTTTTTGATCGGTGATATGAATGGTAAAGTTGGTAATGTGAAGGTGGATGGAATAGTTGGTGAGTGGGGTGTGCCTGCTGAGATAGATGAGAATGGGAGTGCGTTAGTGGACATCTGTGCTGGTAGTTGGTTGGTAATAGCCAATACCCTCTTCAGGCATAAAATGATCCACTGGTATACATGGCGAGTGATGAGAAGGGTGGGTGGTGAACTGAATGAAAGGAAGGCAATGATTGATTATGTGTGTGTGGATGAAAGGATGCGAAGATGTATATTGGATGCAAGAGTTTATAGAGGTTGGGGGAGTGGCCTTTCTGACCACTACTTGGTGGTGGCCAGAATTAGGATGCAAGTAAGATGGAGGAATAGAAGAAGGGAAAGACGAGAGGAAGGAGTAGTTGCAAGGAGAGTGGAAAGGTTACAAGAGGATGAGAAAAAGGCAGAGTATAAGAGAGAAGTGGAGGAACGATTGGGCAAATATGAATTGGAGCAGATGGGAGACGTGGAAGGTGTGTGTAAGATATTTACAGAAGAAATATGTGCAGCATGTGATGTGGTGTGTGGAAGGAAGAGAAGACGGAGGGGGGTGCAAGGAACAGCGTGGTGGACTGAAGAGGTGAAACAGGCTGTGGCACAAAAGAAGAAAGCATACAATGAATGGATGAGAAATAGGGGCGTGGAAGAAGTTGAGAGGCAGAAGAGAGAGTTATATGTGGAAAGGAAGAGAGAGGTGAAAAGATTAGTAAGAGAGAGTAAGAAGAGAGTGGATCAGGAATTTGGAAGGAATTTGAGTGTAAAGTGGAGGGACTGTAAGAAAATGTTCTGGAGAGAAGTGAAAAGAGTAAGACAGGGTGGAAGTGAAGTTAGCAGGGGAGTGAAAGATAAACATGGTAGATTACTAGTGGAGAAGGGAGAAAAAGTGAGCAGATGGAGAGAACACTTTAAGGAATTGTTGAACGTAGAGGATGGAAGTAATGAGCATAAGTGGCTGGGGAATGGCTGGGAGAAGGAGGGAGGTGAGAAGACAGGTAGAAATCAGTAGGATAGAGGTTGTGGAAGCAATGAAGAAAGTTAAATCAGGGAAAGCCCCAGGAATTGATGGAGTGTGTGGTGAGATGCTGAAGCATGGGGGAGAGATAGTAGTAGAATGGATGTGGAAGATGTGCAGATTGGCCTGGGAGGAAGGTAGAGTCCCGGAGGATTGGAAGTCAGGTATAATTATTCCCTTGTACAAAGGAAAAGGGGAAAAAGAAGTGTGTGGTAATCATAGGGGCATTTGTCTTCTTAGTATAATAGGAAAAGTGTATGGTAGGATACTTATAGACAGAGTTAGAGAAAGAACAGAGAAATTAGTTGGAGAAGAACAGGGAGGCTTTAGGAAGGGAAGAGGTTGTGTAGATCAGATATTCATTCTTAGATCTTTAGTGGAAAAGTTTCTAGAGAAGGGAAAGAAGTTGTATGCGCCTTTCATGGATTTGGAGAAAGCATATGACAGGGTGGATAGACAAGGATTGTGGAAAGTGTTAAGAATATATGGAGTAGATGGGAAGTTGTTGAATGCTGTGAAGAGTATGTATGATGGTGCTAAGGCTGCAGTGCGTGTGGATGGTGAACTAAGTGAATTTTTCTCTTTGAAAGTTGGTTTGAAACAGGGATGTGTCATGTCTCCATGGTTGTTCAATCTGTACATGGATGGGGTAATAAAAGAGGTACAAGGTAGGGTAGTGGATGTTGGAGTGGCCCTGGTGAGAGAGGATAGTGTTTGGAAACTCCCTGTACTGTTGTTTGCAGATGATACTGTGTTGTTGAGTGAAGATGAAGGGGAGCTGCAAGGCTTGGTGGATGAGTTTGAGAGAGTGTGTAAGAAACGGAACCTAAAGGTGAATGTAGGGAAGAGTAAAGTGATGGTCTTTGAGAGAGGTGAAGTCAGTGAATGTATAGCGAGGTTGGATGGTGAGGAATTGGAAAATGTGAGTACGTTTAAGTATTTGGGTAGTGTGATGAGTAAGGATGGAGGTTTGGAGGGTGAAGTGCTTGAAAGGGTACAGCAGGGAAGAAAGGTTGCTGGTTCCTTGAAAGCAGTGATAAGAAACAGGGAAGTGAGCATGGAAGTAAAAAAGTTACTACATGACAGTATTGTGATACCAACTCTAACGTACGGAAGTGAAGCTTGGACGTTGTTGGAAGGACACAAGTCAAGAGTGAGAGCAGTGGAAATGAGTTATTTAAGAGGAGCTTGTGGAGTCACGTGGAGAGACAGGCTGACGAATGAGGATATAAAGGAGCGTTGTGGTGTTGATGTGGATGTGATAGGAAGCGTTGTGAGGAACACACTGAGGTGGTTTGGCCATGTGGAGAGGATGGAGGGTGAAAGACTGACGAAGAGAGTGTATGTGAGCGAGGTGGAGGGTGGAAGAGGGAGGGGGAGACCGAGGATGAGATGGAGGGATGGGGTGGAGAGGTATATGAGAGAGGGGTGTGTGAGTTGGGAGCAGGGTAGTGAAATGGCGGGGGACAGGGCGACTTGGAGGCGATTTGTTTGTGGCCACCCCAAACGGGATTGAGGCGTCTGGCAATAGATAGATAGATAGATATTTTATGGACTACTAGTGTAGCCTCAGTACACTCATATGTTTGTGACGATATACTGAACACTTACAAAAATATAATCAGTCATGTGTGAACAATTGCATTTTCAAGAACAGCGAAAAGAATCTGTGAACAACTGGGCCCATATATGTATGAAATAAACTGTTGTGTTACTGCAGCTTATACATTTGCCATTAGTAGTGAAAAGTGATTGATGTATTGTGCACCATCTGAGAAGCTGTGTGTGTATCATATTCTATCTAAAAGGCTTGGCTATGCTTAGAAAATACCAGAGTGTATGTAGCATATGCACTACCTACAATCAAATGATCGTGATAAATGGCAGAGATTTTTTGATGGTCATTTCACGACTAGTACTAGGAATAATATCCCTTTCACTAAAATCAGCATATGTCACGCATTAGAGCACCTTAACAGCAAGGCAAAATTAGATGTTTGTAGTCTCTGGGATAACTACATCTGCGCCTTCAATAACAAATTCTTCCTTGCAACTTCAGGCCTTTCTTGCCTCGTAGATGAAGGTAAATAAATGGGGAGAGGGGGTGTAGAATACAGTAAGACTAATGCCACACATCACTCTCTTTCCGAGGTTAAAGGTGATTCTCAAGAGTTAATTATATCCCGCCCCAGGACTGTATAGCTACAATATAAGCTGTTCAAACATGGCGAGAGAAACACAAAGATCATGTTGATTACAAATGAAGTTGTGCCACATGAAAAATAAGTCTCTTACTAACAAAGAAAGGAGGACAGGAGGCTTTTACTAATTTTGCTGAAGACCACCTGAGGAAGACACGAGTACAAACCAGCAGGACAAAGTGACCGATGTGAAACTACTGGCATGGGTTGGATCTTCCTACGGTGTGAGCATCAAAGAAAGCTCTGAGATTTTATCATTTAAAGCCACGGCATTCCTCTTTACCCACCTAGGAGTGGTGACCCGTTCTTTCAGAGATGGTGTTGATCTGCAACAAATTATTGTGGAATATGAATTTACAGATTTCTGTATTGTGTTGATGAAATGTGATCAAGCAATCTTCCCAACTTTGAAAAAAGGCATGTGATGCATCTTACTGAGGACATTGAAAAAAAAAAAAAAAATCCTGATCTCAGAGAGCACATACAAATTATCCAAACAAGAATTCTGCTCATTCGTTTACTGGATGGAAATTGTATAAGAGTTTATGACTGTTAGGAGTGTTTAGCCTGGGAGAGAATCGTCATCTGAATTTATGAAGCTTGTCATTGCAAAATGGATGGATATGACCAGATTCGTGTTGTGTATAGGTATGTCACTAAAACAGAGCATCAGAGACAGACGAAAGGGTAGAGCAACACAGTCAAGGTCATACATTGTCGAAAATTCCAGAAGGATTCATCATAAGCATCAATCAGTAAAACAAGAGTCACACTGTTACACGAGAAGGTATACGCTCGAATCACCAAGCTATAAGGAAGAGGCCTAGACAATGGTGATATTACATGGGATGGACATAGCTATAGTCGCGGCGCGCGACTCTGAGGTTGTTATTATCGTGCCCTGGCAACCTACCATTCAAAAGTGAGTCTGATTTCATGTATAATATGAGACGCATGTGATTCGTGTATAATACGTTCGTGTATAATAATATTCGTGTGTAATATATTCGAGCATAATAATATGATTCATGTATAATATATGAAATCGGACGCATAATGGTAGGTTGCAGGGTACAATAATGACAACCTCAGTGCCGTGCGCCACGACAATAGGAGAGTTTTTTTTTTTTTTTTTCACATTTATTTGAAGGACGGTGCTGCTCTATTGCCTACCCTTTGAAGAGATACCCTCTTCTTAAAAAAAAAAAAAAAAAAAGGGTTTTGTGTATACGGTATCTGTACAACACAAACACATATTCATTTTGGGGCTCTTACACACACACACACACACACACACACAAACGACCCAGAAGGAGCTGCTAACATCATAAACTGACAAGTGTTAACTGAGTGTGACACAACTGGCCATAACCTGGGCAAGGGGAGAAAAAGCAGTATCAAGAAATTTCTAAAGACTTCTCCTGATGTCACTGAAGTTATGAACATCCTTGGAATTGGTCGCGAGCTCTCTGGTGAAGCCATCAAAGTATGTGAACAGTCCTTCGGCTTCCTGTTTAGGCATGGGAATGAGTGGCGTATTGATGTCAAAGGCCCTTAGTCATCAAAACCAGATCAAGTTGGTGAAATAATATCTTTACCACATGTGGCCTAACTTAAGCATATCAAGAGGGCACACAAGGGCCAGCATATAACTCAAGACATTAGTGATCAACCAACATATCCAGTCCCATTCCCATTAGAGTGGAAACAAAGTGGTCAATCACTATCTACAATATTAATCAACATCCTATCGGCATCAGGGGTCATTATTCGTTTGGTAAGATGTAATTGTGGATCAAGCAACAGAATGTCAACCCTGAATGGCTCCTATCGTTGTACATGTCTAGCTATGCAGGGAGCAGCAGTCATTGCGCCAGTACACAGCATGTCATGTGTGAGGATTTCAAACATTATTCACAACGTCCATGAAAGTTTTGCATTACCTGATTCCCCTAAAGATCATTTTAATGCTGAGTTCCATGTTTTATATTATTAGTAAACTAGCAAATACAGTTTTAGCAAAATATAGCAATAATAACCACGATCTGGTTTTATATTCACATACACCCGCGCTAGAGCAGGAGTGTGTGTGTGTGTGTGTGTGTGTGTGTGTGTGTGAGAACAAACTTACTTAAACAGTTTTGTCCCATTATAAGCAAACTTCGTGGAGTGGTTGAGAGATAGCCTGTGAGGAATCCTATTGCTTTTCAGAACAACTGGTAAAACTTCAGGGCCAAAGTGCTAGGTCAAACACTGATGACAAAATGACCTGTTTTTATCCAGTTTTGACCTAACTTGGGAAAAGCACTGAAGGTAGATCAAGAATAACGTACTTCAGTTTTGAGATCACTCAGTTAAAGATTACGGTCACATGTCAATGTTCGAACCTTTTTTTTTTTTTTTTTTTTTTTTTTTATACAAGGAAGAAGGAACTAAAGGCCAGCAAACTGTTCCCTCCAAGAAAAAGCACAAACAAGATAACAGAGAGGCAAATTCAAGATCCGTTCATTTTGAGATTCCTGGACACACTGAGTTTGACTGGAGATCATAGGCAGTAGGAAATACAGACAGAGAGAGAGGTGTGTGTTACTGTTAGCAAAATAACTCAGACAGTTCGGTCCAATTTCATTTAAAGTTTTAGAAAGGGTTAAGGGTCTCTCAAGAAGTAAGCCTCTTTTTTTTTTAGCAATAGATTAAAGGTCAAGGTCATGGGACAAAGTTAACTTAAGCAGTTTTTGTCCAATACACACCAACCTTTGTGGGATGGCTGAAGACAAGAATCAACGGATTTCATTATGAGAACAATCACTTAAACGTTAAGGTCACAGGAACAAGTCAAAGGTCCTGGCCAGAGGGCAACGGTCAACACAAACAGCTTTGACTTTATTTGAACAAAACTTGGTGGAGAGTCAGGCAAGAACGAAGGGATCAGTTTAAAGAACAAATGGACATAGGGCAAAGGGATGTTTTAGCCTGTGTGTGTGTCTGTGTCTGAACAAACTAGCTTAAGCAGTTGTGATGTGATGTGGATAAAACTTTTTGGATGGGTTGTGGATCAGTCAAAAGGCTGAACTATTATACTGGAGTATAATAAGCCAAAGGCCAAGGTAATATGGGACTGCCTACCTAAAGTTTTTATCCGATGGTGACTAAACTTTATGGAATAGTTTAGGTTAAATTAAGGATAAAGAGATTCGTTCTAATCAGCCAAAGGTCAAGATCACTGGGGGGGATGGTCAAAGGTTAAGGTTACAAGGCAAAATCAACTGATAACTTCTGATGTGACTTGAACTAATTTGATATAAGGGTTAACAATTAGGCAAGAATGAAGTAATTGTATTTTGAGTGTAATGTCGAAGGTCATGGTCGCAGGGGGAAAGTCAAATATTCAGTCCTTAGAGCAGGTTGCAGGCGTGGGTGTTGCGATTTCTGAGTGTTCCTTCTTGCTTGTAATTTCGTCAGAAATGAAGCAAATATTTGTGTTACTAACTGTAGTTGTATGCATATCAACAAAAGCTTCTCTGCATGCATAAAATCATATCTATCTATCTACCTATATACCTAGGCTACTTCCCCCAGAGAAAGGGGGGGTAACTGTGACAGGACGACACACTCCCAATTTACTCATCCACACACACACACACACACACACACACACACACACACACACACACACATTTATTAGTGTCTTAGCCCCAAAGGGAGAAGGGAAAGATCATCACCGCACCGCACCATATTTTAGACATCTTTGCAGCTTCATTGTAAGACTGCTGAGAATCAAATTAAAGTGTTATGAACACCAAGCATTCAACTTCTAATATAATACGAGCATTTCATAAACATTTCAGAAGTAGACTGTAGCACCAGTCGAGCAGAGCAGTACTACCGAGGTGGTTGGAAAGCTGATGACAGAGAGTGCTGGAGCTCCCGTTTCATCAGCCCTCAGGACTAGTTCCTGACCATCCCCCTTTGCTGAATTTTTTCAGTGTCTCAGTTACACAGAGAGTAATCCAGCATGCTCTCCAATACAAATTTCTCTAACTATCTACACCAAACTACATGCACAGTACACACTACTCTTCCTTTTCCAAAACTGAAAAAATCATGGCGTCTCAACACTCAACCTCGGAGTTCCCAGGGGGGGGGGGACCATAAATGCCCCCACCATCCGCCACTCTCCCGGTGACGACTTGAGCTGCCTGGAAACACTGTCTGACTCACTTCTTCTTCATTTCTGCAACATTCGCGGCCTTTCCTCTCTCTTTCGCTCTGTTGAGCACCACCTCTCCTCCTCTAAACCTCGCCTTCTTTTTCTAACTGAGACTCAGCTGTCTGAGGCAACTGACAGAAAACCCTTTTCTGTATCCTCCTACTTTCTCTATACTCATTTCAAAGCCAAAGGTGGCTGTTGTGTATAACCTATATACGCAACAACTTATCTTGCTCTCGTGTTCCTGAACTCGATTCTTCTGAATTCTCTACACTCTGGCTTCGGCTTTCCTGTCATTCTCTGACTAAATATATCTGTGCTGTTTACTTATCCCCTAATTCTACTGACTATCAAGAATTCTTCGACTATCTTACTTCTACAACGGAACACATTCAATCCATTTCTCCTTTCTCTGAAATCTCCATTATAGGAGATTTCAATGTTCACCACCACCTTTGGCTCTCCTCTCCTTTCACTGATCCACCTGGTGAACAAGCCTACATCTTTTCTATCCTTAATGACCTAGAGCAGCTTGTACAGCACCCTACCCGTATCCCAGACCGCCTTGGAGAGAGCTTCACAATACTTGACCTCTTCCTTACAACTAATCCTTCTGCTTATACTGTTAATCTTTTCTCTCCGTTGGGCTCCTCCGATCACAACCTTATCACCTTAACCTGTCCTATCACTCCAGTGCGGCCTGTGGAACCTCCAGGGAAACGTCGTCTGTGGCATTTTGGAGTGCGGATTGGGAGGCCCTCAGGCAGTACTTCTTTGATTTTCCCTAGAATGATTTTTTGCCTCCATGGCTGGGAGCCATCTGGGTGTGCCTTGAGCATTACAGAGGTTATTCTCTCGGGCATGGAAACATACATTCCTTTCTCGTATCCTTTGTCTAATGCAAGAAAGCCTTGATTTAATCATGCTTGTTCTAATGCTGTCCGCAACAAGGAGAGGACCTATAAAAGGTACCGGAGCCAACCCACCCTTGAATCACATCTTTTATACGTTTCTGCCCGGAATCGTTCTAAGTCTGTTCTTCGCTCTGCTAAAAATAATTTCATCCGTACTAAATGCTCTCAACTCTCCAACTCGAATTCTTCCCACTCCTTCTGGCACCTTGCCAAAAACCTTTCTAACAACTTTACCTCATCATCCTTCCCTCCTCTTTTCTACTCTGATGGTTCTATTGCTATTTCGTCTACTGATAAAGAAGATCTCTTCTCTCAGACTTTCTCCTCCAATTCCACCTTAGATGACTGTGGTGCTGTTCCTCCATCACTTCCCCCCTCTGACTTCCTCATGGCTGACATTAAAATTTCTTCACCTGATGTATTTTCTGCCATCATTGGCCTCAATACTAATAAGGCATATGGACCTGATGGAGTCCCTCCTGCTGTTCTCAAGAACTGTGCTTCTGTGCTTACACCCTCCCTAGGCAAACCCTTTCACCATTGTCTGTCAACTTGTACCTTTCCTTCTTGCTGGAAGTTTGCTCTCATTCAGCCAGTCCCAAAGAAGGATGACCACTCCCAACCCTCCAATTATCGTCCAATTACTTTAACGTCCTGTGTCTCAAAAGTTTTCGAGTCAATTCTCTAGAAAAATTTTAAGGCATCTTTCCTATCACAACCTTCTTTCTGATCTTCAGTATGGGATCCGTCAGGGACGCTCCACTGGCGATCTTCTCACGTACCTTTCAGACTCCTGGTCATCCTCCTTTCGGGACTTTGGCGAAAGCTTTGCCGTTGCACTTGACATCTCAAAGGCTTTCGATCGAGTCTGGCATAAATCTTTAATTTCCAAACTGCCCTCTTACGGTTTCTATCCTTCTCTCTGTGCCCTCATTGCTAGCTTCCTTTCTGCTTGTTCTATAGCCGCTGTTGTACACGGCCATCGTTCTTCTCCTAGGTCTATCAACAGTGGTGTTCCTCAGGGCTCTGTCCTAGCACCAACTCTCTTCCTTTTATTCATCAATTACCTTCTAAGCTGTACATCTAACCCTATCCACTCATACGCTGATGACTCCACCCTTCACCTTTCCATTCGGTTCCCGCAACGCCCATCTCAACAGTTACTTCAACATACAAGGGATGATGCTATGGCACACCTAATGTCTGACTTGGCTCGTATCTCTGACTGGGGAAAAATAATATGGTTGTTTTTAATGCATCTGAGACTCAGTTCTTACACCTATCAACCCGACAAAATCTTCCACATGTACAGTATACCCACTAATGTTTAATAATATTCAGCTTAATCCTGCTTCATCCTTGAACATGCTTGGGGTTTCATTTACTCGGGACTTATCTTGGAAAGATCATATCACAATCTCTTGTAAAATCTGCTTCCAAGAGATTAGGTGTGCTAAGCCAACTCCGTTCCTTCTTTACACCTGCACAATTGTTGACTCTATACAGGGGTTTTATCCTTCCCTGTGTGGAGTACAACTCTCATGTGTGGGAGGCTCCCCACATACAGCTCTTCTCAATAGGGTGGAGTCAAAGGCTTTTTGTCTCATTAACTCTCCTCCTCTTACTGACTCCCTTCAACCTCTGTCTCTTCGCCACACTGTTGCATCTTTATCTCTTTTCTATCGCTACTTTAATGGTCACTGCTCCTCTGAACTGTCTGCATGCATTCCTCCATTTCTTCGACGGGCGCGTAGCACCCGTCTAGCAGCAAACTCTCATCCCCTTTCTGTCCAACTCTCTAATGCAAGAGTTAACCGTTACTCCCAGTCCTTCATTTATGGAACAGGTCAACTCTGGAACTGTCTCCCTCTGTCTGTATTTCCTCCTGCCTATGATCTCCAGTCTTTCAATCGCAGTGTGTCCAGGCATCTCGAAATGATCGGATCTTGAATTTGTCTCTCTATTGTATTTTGTTTTTCTCTTAGAGGGAACTGTTACCGCGGGCTCATGGCCTTTGGTTCCTTCTTCCTCGCATAAAAAAAAAAAAATTTGTATTATCTGCTGTTGACGTTATATAGGATGATATTACAATAATTTTAGTTTGTTGGTGTGTAATCTATCACTCATACCACACGATAAGGAATTTCTAATCCATCAAACGCCTATCTCCATAACTGTTCAATGTATAAAAGTAAAATTAACAAACATAACATATGTAGTGGTGGATGTTGGCTACCATCATCCATTCACTTGATGTAGTGCTTCCTACTTCTTCCTTCATCTTTATCGTTCTTTTTCTATGTCTGCCCTGCTCTTTTCCTATTTCTCCCACCTTTCTTGTCATTTTTTATTATTCATCTTTCCTTTTTAGGCGGCTTTACATTAGGTGACAAACCTAATGGCTTCCTTTAAGCCAGGAAACCATTTACTACGCTGAGTAGTAACCAAGTAACTAACCCATACGTGTTCCCTACTAGTCAACAGGAGGGTTGGCGGAGGGGTAGTGCCCCTCCCCGTAAAACAACTAACCCAGAGACATACGCTGAGTAGTAACCAAGTAACTAACCCATATGTGTTCCCTACTAGTCAACAGGAGGGTTGGCGGAGGGGTAGTGCCCCTCCCCGTAAAACAACTAACCCAGAGACAAACGGCCACCCCTTACGGGATTATGGCGTATGGCTATTGATAGATAGATAAATGGATAGATAGACAGAAAAATATGTATATTACTACTCATTCGAGAAGTACATTATATGGTATTATAGAATACTGACTGCTTTCCAGATATCCCACATTACATACATGACTGTCAGAAAACTGCTGGCGGCCTTTTTGAAATCCAATATGGCCACCTTGTCATGAACGAAAAACTAGCAGCATTATTTTTTATGACGCTATGAAATGTTTATGTTTATCAATGTTGACAAAAATACCACACACACACACACACACACACACACACACACACACACACAAAACATCTCAGTTCCCAGCACATTATGAGTCTGAGTAGAGTAGCTGGGATGAAGTGTAATAAACAAGGAACACAGTTATATGCAGTGGATTAAGTCGTCCGAAACAAGATACGCGAGAGGCTCCTGTGATAACCATTGAGGGGGACCATTTTACTCCCCACTCGACTCCTTCCACGTAATCCGGATGAGCCTCTCATCGTGCTGTGTTCAAGCGTGCTGGGTGCTGATGAAGGACTTGTGGGATTGTGTGTTGTGTAAGCTGTTTGAATGAGAACTGGTTTGTGTTGTGGTAGGCTGGGGTTTGGGGGATTATGGCGGCAGTATGAAGGGGGATGCGTTGTGGAGGCTATGAGACAGAATTTGTGAAGAACGTTGTAATAAACGAAATGGGAGTTGTGGCAGTAATGTAAGGGACTGGTGCTGTGGAGATTTCTGAGTTGTGTTGTGGAAGTTGCGAGGCTGATGTAGTGGTGAGTTGGGGTTGTGGGTAAAGTGCTGTACTGTGGAAATGGCTTGGTTGTATTGTGGAGGTTGTAAGGCTGAGAATTACTTTATGATATTGTGGTGAGTTGAGGTTGGGGGGGGGGCTGTTGCGTAATGTTGCAGTTGCGGTAGATTGTGTCAGTGTGAGTGTTTTCGTGGTTGCTGAAGGATATCATACTGGTTATCGTCTGTGTCAGCTATTTTGCAGTACAAAGTGGAATTGGGGCAGTGGCGTTACACTGTAATATTGGTGATGCTGACGTAATGTGAAGAGGGTGTTTGATGTGACAGCAGCTTTTGGTTTTGTGTGGTGGTGTTTAGTACTGGTTGTGTGTGTGTGTGTGTGTGTGTGTGTGTGTGTGTGTGTGTGTGTGTGGTGCTAATGGTGTGTGTGATGATAGTGTGTGGTGGTGTGTATGGGTGGAAAGTAGTGCCGGTGGTGTGTGGTGGTATGTGGTGCCGATGGTGTGTGATGCCGGTGCTGTGTAGTGTTATGTAGTTCTGTGGTGGTTTGTGGGGCTCCTGATTTATGGTGCTGTGTTTGGATGGTGGTGTGAGGTACTGGTAGTGTGTGGTGGTGGTGTGCATGGATGGTAGTGTGTGGTGCTGGAGGCGTGATTCGATGGTGGTGTGTGGTGCTCGTGGTGTGTGCATGGATGGTGGTGTGTGGTGCTGATGATGTGTGGTGCTGGTGGTGTGTTTGGATGGTGGTATGTGGTGGTGTGTTGTGCTGGTTGTGTGCATGGATGGTGGTGTGTGGTGGTGTGTGGTGTGTTCACGGATGGTGGTCTGTGATCTTGGAGGGTGTGTGCATTTATGGCGGTGTGTGGTGGTATCTGGTGTTGGAAGTGGACATTGATTTTAGTATGTGGTTGCGGTTGTGGGGTTTGGTTGTAAGGATGGCGTGTGATGTGTGGTAATATACTGTGGTGCTGATGGTAGAGTTGTTTGTGTCTATATGGATATTTAATGTAAACACACAGATCCTAAGCCTCAAAGCTTATAGTGCATGTCACTACCAGATTTACAGGAAAAGCAACAACAAAGTCCAAGAGCTGTTCATTTTAGTTCTCACAGACAGACTTTGCTTATAAGACTTGAGTTCATAGGCAGTGTGATATACAGACCAAAATAAACAGTGTAAGAGTTGATCAAATGCATATAGGAAATAATGACTACTGGTTAATTCCTGCACTAGAGAGTTGGACAGAGAAGTGAGAACGTGTAGCATGACTGGCGATGTGCCAACCGTAATAGAAGGTGAACTACATGTGCCTCGTTTTCTGGCACTAATTAGCTCCAAGCAATATCACATATGGCGGTAATTTGTTATAGGGCAGCATATAAAATGATTATAATGTGGTACATACCCATAGTTAACAGCGGTGGGAATTTTAGGCAAATCGCAGGGGAATGACCACCTCTAAAGAGTACCTTCTCTTTTTTTAACCATTGGTCTCTCACCCCAGGTCGTACCCAGAAATTATGGTTAGGGGTGGATACTGGGTCGCGATTAGCCTGACCGGGAGGGAAGAGGGGGCAGCACTACAATTACTTACACCCCTCTCCTCCTCTACATGGCTACTGTGTGTGTGTGTGTGTGTGTGTTTGTGTGTGTGTGTGTGTGTGTGTGTGTGTGTGTGTGTGTACTAACATACAAAGATAGGTTTCTATCATATGCCCCAATACACCATCTTAACCTCTACAGTCAATTTTTTTTTAAATATACACCATCTTAACCTCTACAGTCTATTTTTTTTTTAATCTTCTTACATCCAAACGATTTTATTCAGCTTACGGAAAACCTGACGTAGATGGATTATTGAATACCATATCTACCTCCTGCCGTCCGCCAAATCTATCTCTGACTGATGAAAATCGAATGGGAGTAGAAAAATGAAGGTAAGAAAAGGCTATCGGAAACAACAGGTTAAGTCCCTTGATCACGAATTATATTTTTTCATTACTAAGCTGACTTTTACAGAATGAGGGAGGAGATGTTTGCTATTATCCCTCCCTTAAATAATACCCAGTAGAGGCTATGTTGACAAATCAGAGAGAAGAGTACCAGCTATATGCATAAAATATAGCGTGTGTTGTATATTATTATTTTTTTTTAACCATCCTCGAGATAAAATTACAGATATCATGAGACCAGTGTTCGATAGCAACATTGTCTCAGTCCTTTAAAACAAAAATATCCGTCTACTATCGCTAATACTGAGCACAATCAATATATATTCTTAAAAACGCTAAAGTAAACACTGATCAAAGGTTTAAAGGACAGGGAAGGCGCTCAGATACATTACATTCGTACATAATTGCGCGTCCATACGTGTGCTCAAACAAGTGCTGGCAACATGTAAGCAACACAGTAACGAACACGCTGCAAACATGTTGGGAACAGCAGTGTCCAGATCATGTTGGCAACACCATGATGAAGTCTCAGCTTCCTGGTATGGACACACTTATCCCATCGCCTCTGCTGCCAGTGATCGAAGCTGCACTGAAACATGTTTGCATACATCTGTCCAAATACTGCTGCAAACATGTTCCCGAGCATGTTGCCTGCCGTGTTGCCAACATATGTTCGAGAGCACGTGTAGAAGCACCCTAACAGGAACCAGGTAATGCACAGTGTTTTGCGTCAGGGGCCGGATGCGGCCAAAAAATATCAGATCCTCACCTTGCATCCTAGACACAATTAACTGATTCCAATTGTCTTAAATGCCTGTACTCTATAGCCAGTTCGAGGCCGCAAAGTTCTTGATTTAATATACCATTTTGAAGACTGTGTTTCCCGTGAGTACATATATTATTCTGAAATCTGTAACTGGAATGTGGGGAGTAGTAGCAGTATTCATTCCTTTAAGTAAATATGCTGCTCCTCTACCAGACTCAAAATTTATCCCCCTATTATTAATGTACATAATTATTTGCTCTACCTAAGAATCATACCCCAGAGAAGCCGGTTTGGTTAGCTTAATGGAGTAGTTTCCAAACTTGTGGATTCTGTGTTCCATACTGCATTAAATACGATATTTGTGGTCCTCTTAGATTTAATATGATAACATCTGTAGCCCCTGAGTATGTTCATTTGAAGGAAACAAAACATCACTCGAATGAGCATGTTGATTATGAGCTTATGAAAAGTCGAGTGATTAAATAATAATGTGGCAAATGAACATAAGACAAAAAATAGTGTAACCTGACACATCTGTGGCACGTTTGAAAGTGTATTTTTGCTACTAAATGGGATATCATTCACTGAGACTCAGAGCGGATACAGAAAAAATCAATATGCTTTATTAGTTTGATACATAAGAGATAAAAAAAAAAAGTGGGTGGGTGGGAGTCAGAGAAAGGTAGAGAAGACTGAAATAAATTCCAAAATAAACCAGTTTGCTGATTCCAGCGTGGCGTTCCGTTCTTGCACTAAACCCCGTCAATCTCTTCTTTACGATGGTGTTTATGGTACATGAGTCGCTTCTGCGTGAAAGGAAGTCATCTAGAATTGCCTCTAGGTATGCTATGCACCAACTGGTTGGCAGAAACAGTTCCCCCACAAATATTGGCTCTGGAGAATTATTGCATTATAAAACTTTATTTCCAGTTATTTCAAATGCTTATAATCACACGATCTCTCCCCACCTCCAAAAAAATGCACCATGATTTACAAGAAGGTCATGGCCCCCTGTTTGGGAACCACTGGTTTAGTGAGGTGAAGACAGTTACAAGGGGAGGGGGAATGCCAGAATCTTTGAGGTCTTTCTTTAAAGTGTCCATACTCAGCTAATCTGCCAGACTATGCTTGCCAATCTTTCTTCCAGTACAAAGAGATTATCCGAAACAATTAGGAATCCAGATAATTATTCATTTTCTTGAAGTCTCATCTCATCATCAATCAATGGATATTATAATGTTTTTCTTTATAAATAAGCTTTCCATATAGGTACATGATAGGACGACGTTACGCTGGTACATGGACTTTGCACACCAGCTCGGGCTAAACGGACAGATTAAACCTTCTTTCTTTATCTCGTGCTGAGAATTCAACAAAGGGCATGAGCAGTATTGAGCAACACATTCTTCTTCAATAAATCTTCTGACACGTCTACCGTGATTCTCTCTAAGCTCTTGTCGAGGTCTTTAGAAATTGATCTCCTAGACTGAACCCCATTTTTTTTCTTTAGTTTTCCTTTCCTTACTGTACGATGAACTCAGACTCATATGGTTCTTTTAAGACTTTATAACCATACAAGAGATTTTTTTGAATCACTGAAGATGACATAGTTCAATATGTTGGAGTATCCAGACAAAATAAAGTTGTTTGTGGCTACGTTAATATTACTTTTTCTCTACAAATTGCTGTAAGTTATCGGGTGACTACAGGATAAACTCAACGTCCTTCTGCAGGATTTCTGTAATCTCCCATGAACTCTTGATATTTATGGACTATCCCATGATCCCTGATGGTTATTCTGGAGCCCCATGCCAACATAACGCTAGTCACGGATACCTTTATTGTTACTTTGGCCATCAGTACAAGTACGGTCTCTGATGCACCATAGTCTAACAAAAGAGTTTTACTTTATAATTTTCTTTGTTCTTTGGCAGGTGACTGGAGCAATGTTCACTACAACTCAGATGATATTTCTAGCAGAATTTCCGATGCAGAGCTAGATTAAGTCAGTGTGACGTTACTTTTCCTATCTTGATCTCTTGCCAGCTTCAAACATTCACTGCTGATATACTGAGCTGTATCTTCATGTGTCTTGCGCAGTCTGCATTCCAGAAAAAGCCTGTGCATGATGGATTTTACTTTTGATATGCCTCGGGTATTAAATTTGTTCTAGTAGAACCATCAATATAGGTTCCACTGCCTCCCTTTTCATTTCTCTTCTGGGCTGTCCCCATGTATCTAGTGGTGATGCTTTTGCTGTTTCTCGTGTATTGGCCATGCCTTACTTTTTCTTTCCACTGTTTGTTCCACTGTTCTAGCTCTCTCTCCATTAACTCGTCTTTTCCTTCGTCTTTTTTGACGCATCCCCTCATACCTGATGGATACATCTATGAGTCTTTGTGTTTCATGAGTTACAGCTTCAGTGCTCCACACTCGCTGGTAATATGGTCTTAATGCTGGATTGAACTTCGTCTCATTTACTAGTGGGCAGGTACAGCCTATCTACATCCGCTCTCGCATGTATGGCTTTATAAACAGTAAATGACTTCATTTTCTCCTTGCTGATATAGAGGATCTCTTTCATATTCCAGTCTATATTATCCCATCCGCTACATCTGACAGTGGGCACAACACAGGTATTAAATGTCTTGAAAACGATTCCTTTGCTGCTTTTGGAAACCAACCCCTGCCGAAAACTCGTTCCTGTTGTTTTCAGAAACTGTGCTTCCGAGCTGACGCTCTGCCATGTTAAACTCTTTCGTCTTTGACTATGTCAACCCGAACGTTTCCTTACTGTGGAAGTTTGCTCTCATTCAGCCTATCCTAAGGAGGGTGACTGCTACTAATCATCTATCTCCCTACTGTTGTGATATCTTTAATTTTTGAAATAACTGAATTTATCCTTAACAGAAAGTTTTCAAAGCACCATTCTTCTCAAACGATAACTTTCTTTCTGACCGCCAGTATGGATTCCACTAGGAGTCCGTCACTGTCGATCTTCTCTCCTTCCATTCTGATTTTTTGTCATCCATATTTCTGGACTTACAGGAAACGTTTGTCATTCACTTTGCACTGGACATCTCAAGACTTTCGACTGAATCTGTTACAAATAGCTCATTTCCAAACTGCCCTCTAGCGGTTTATATCCTTCTGTATCTATAACTCGACGGCCACTGTTTTCTAGTGCTATCAGTAATAGTATTTTCTTAGTGTTCAGTCCTGTCATTAACTCTCTTTCACTGAGCAGTGATCTGAGCCGCAAATCTAACCATGTCCACTTATAAGTTCTGGAATTCATCTTTCACATTTCCATCTGCTTTTGACATCGTCCATCACAGCTGTTACTTAGCAGTTTTGGGAGGAGGCTGTGACAGAGCTGCACTCTAAACTGGCTGTAAATTCTGAACTAGAGATAAGTTGTTGTTTTTAATACATCAAAAACTCCTCCTGCGTACTTCAGCTGCCTAAATTTTCCACCAGAATATACACTAATATTCTGCAATACACAGCTCTGACCTTTGTCATCTTTTAATATCCCGGGTGTTCCTTCTTTGGAGACCCGTCTGTTAAATATCATATTAGCTCATTTGCAAAATCTTCCAAGATATGGATGTGCTAAACCACTTCCGTACTTTTGATACACCTGGTGTTGACTTTGTACAGGGGTCTTGTTCGTCTGTGTGTGGAGTACTGCTCTCGTGTGTAACAGAGGCTCACTACATATATACATCCTTTTAAACAGGATTAAATCAGTGCTTTTCGTCTCATTAACTCCCCTTCTCTTGTTGAGTTCCTTGAACCTCTACCTTCATTGCAGTTTTGTATCTTTATCTCTCTGCTATCACTGTTTCAGTAGTCTCGACTCTTTTGAACTTTGTGCATACATGCCTCCTCCATTATGGCAGGCGCCTAGCACCCACCTGGCAATACACTCTCAGTCCTCATCTGTCCAAATCTAATGCATGGGTTGACCCGATACTCTCAATCCTTCATGTATGCAGCAGGTCATCTCGGTAACTGCCTTCCTCAGTCTGTATTTCTCTCTACATAATGTCCTCCAGTCATTTAATCGCAATGTGTCCAGGCATTTTGAAGTGAACAGATCTCTAATTTAGTAGACCTTTGCTTATAATCCTTTTAAACAACAACCGTCAGTCACCCAGCCCTTCATTCTTTCTTCCTTACCTAACAAAAAAGGTTGACTTGAGGCTGCCCTGCACAAAAGGCTGGCGTCGGGGAAAAATAGGTATAACTGCATCCTCTATCCCCTCTTTTATATATTTACTTTTTTAATTCTGTTTCTCTCTTGGGCCAACCCACCACTCCTGCTCCGAGAAAGATGGAGTGGGGAGCTGGGAGGAGGCATTTACGTAAGGTCTTCGATTATCTTCTTCTCTGTTGACCAACTTTTCACTTTCGCACCGAACTTTCTGTTGACACTGACAGAAACTTGATGTCGATCCATCCCTATTTTCTTTTCCTCGTCTCCTCGTGCCTGTCTCTCTCACTGTATTTCATTAGTTTCGTTACTCTGAATTTCGTTTTCCTTTTAAAAAATTTTATGGCAATAGAATTTCTCGTGCAAGAGCTTCCTAACACTCGGTGCCACGAACTTCCTAAAAAGAAAAAGAGAATAATAGTTGACTCTTAAACCAGTATCACTGCATGGTAACTATAGCAATTTTAGTAACATGATATTTACCACGTCACACACTTCATAAACTATAAACTAAAATAAAAACAGCACTCAGAAAGTATAAAATCTGCACCTAGCAACTGGACTGAGGGATATTTGACCTTACCCTTTGACCTTGACCTTTGCAAAACTACTCTCAAACTCGAATTACTTTATTCTTGCATAACTCTTAACCCTTCCACTAACATTGTTTCAAGTTAAATCACAATTGTTTCAGTTCGCTTTGCCTACTGACCTTGGCATTTGACCTTTCACTGCGACATTAACCTTTGACTGTTCTCAAAATCGACCCCCTCTGTCTGTGATTTAATCTGAACCCTCAACAAAGCTTAGTTCACACTAGATAAAAAAATATTTAAGTCTACCTTACCATGTGACCTTGACCTTTGACCTCTTGTTTCCAATAAGTCAACCACTAATCACTCACTAATGTCTGAGCCAAATGTTATCAAAACTATCTATCTATTGCCAGATGCCTCAATCCCGTAAGGGAGTGGCCACAAGCAAATCGTCTCCATGTTGCCCTGTCCAACGCCATTTCACTGCCCTGCTCCCAGCTCACACCCCTCTCTCTCATATACCTCTCCACTCCATCCCTTCATCTCATCCTCGGGTTCTCCCTTCCTTTCCCCCCCACCACCCCATTCGCATACACTCTCCTCGTTAGTCTCTCGCTCTCCATCCTCTCCACATCCTCCCCTATTGTCATTTTGTTCACAGAGGCACAAAGATCAAAATTTAACCCAACCATGTGACCCTGACCTTTGACCGGGTATTCTCAAAACTGATCTTCATTTTTGCTTGATCCATTACCCTTCCACCAGATCAAAACTGACCTTGCTATGTGACCTTGACCTTTAATCTATTGGTCTGAAAGACAATACTCAAACTCCCCTGTCTCACTCTCAACCTCTCGACCAAGTATAGTTCAAATAAGAGGAAGAATGTTTGAGTTATTTTGTTCACACACACACACACACACACACACACACACACACACACACACACACATGCACAAAGAGAGAGAGAGAGAGAGAGAGAGAGAGAGAGATCACAAATTGTTGTATACGCTAATTATCCACATACATTTTCATTCATTCATTCATTGCCAGACGCCATAAATCCCAAACGGGGTGGCCAAGGGCTTAGAGTTAATTGTTTTTCAGGGAGGGGTACTAATCCTCCACCAACCCCACTTGACACGCAGGAAGCATGTATGGTTTCGATATACGGATACCATCCAGCATTGTCCATGGTTTCATGGCTCAGAGGAAGGACAAGCAGGAGAATCACGCTGCCACCGGCGGCCGAGTAAGAAATTCCACCCATCCCTCCGCCACGAACTCCGAGTTATCTGTTTTACAGGGAGGGGCACAAATCCTCCACCAACCCACCCGACACGCAGGGAGCACGCATGGTTTGGGTATATGGGCACCACCCAGCACCGTCTGTTATTGCTTAACCCCTACACCGCAGGCATGTTTACCGATGTTTTGCGTGTGCCAAAGGGGTTATTCGGGCTCCGACAGACTCTCAAAAAATATTTGCCAAAAATCAGTTATTAGTCCTAGAATATTAAATTTATATATACTTATGGCACATACCTTCAGCTTTCTCCTGGAATGTCTGTTGAGCCTTCGTCAGTTACCGTAGGACTTGTGGAGACCTCTGAAGTTGGGTAACGAAGTCTCCACTTTGCACTTCCCGACAACCCGTAATATGATTACCACAGCCAGATATTAACACTATAAACACTACTCTATGATTTTCAAGTAGTTTGGGATCCATACTCCAAAAAAAAAAACACTGTGAAAGCAACGAAAATTATGAGCGTGTCTGACCGCCACACTTGCGCTAGTTCGCTCTTGGTACTCTGTCATTTATTATTCATAAAACCCCTCACACTTTATATTTCTATTACTATATAACACTTATATATATCTACAGTCTTTATCCATAAGTATCCTTCAGTAGTATTAGTTTATTGTCGCTGTAGGGATTCAATTTCTTTCAGTAAAATACGTAGCATTCACTTTCTCGTCTTGTATACTAGCATTGAGAGTGAATGTCACTTTCATCTTCACTCTCATAACTCATAGTATTCAGACATGCTAGAGTGAAACTTTCACTTTTATTACTCCTAGGGTATATCGTATTCTTATAATACTACTCATTTACATTTCTATTTACGTTCTCTATTTTATTTACGTTATTTATATTTCTATTTTCTTTACACTGTGTTATGCACTGTCATGAAGTAACTTATAAAACTATTTTCCATTGTTCACGTATATTTACATTCATTACTTTCACTTGCCGTTTACACATTATTTACACATTATTTACAATTCCCACTTGCACTGTTTTACTCAATAGAAAGATCGTAGTCACTCTTTTATCAATTGTCAGCCCTTTACCTCTTTCCACACGAGGTTTAGTAGGGGGTAAAGGTCACAGGGCCCTTTGCATGGGGGTGAAAAAGGCCTGAAGTCAGCAAGAGGAACAGACGTACCTCCTCTTCGGAAGATGAGAGAGAACTGATAAGGGAGGGCCGGAGTAGAGGCCTACTTAGGGGATATTCAGTACTACCAACGTAGCTCTTGAAACAGCTATGTATTTCACTGAAATGATTGGCAGGAAATCTAGACAATACATTATAAATTAGGTAGTTCCAGGTGAATGTAAATATCACTTAGGCTTCTCCCTTCCCTCCTTATATGCATATTTATTACGAAAATAGATTATACGGCATATTTCAATGTGAAAAAAACAGCGAAAATTAGCGAACGAGTGCACGTGAGGTGTTGTCAGGTGATAATTAGCCAATTCCAGGTGTATGGCACTCTCACTTACCTTAATTCTTTCTTGTATATATTATTTGGTATAAGAATAGGGCATAGGGCTTATTTCAATGGATGAAATCAGTGAAAAATTCCAGGGAAGATTTACTTAGCGTAGCACGGCCGGGCAGGCGAGAGGATAGGGTAATGGAGGGGGGGTAGGGAGGGGAGTCAAGAACGGGGAGAAATGGCTAAATTGTCAACAATGGATGGGAGTACAGATGAGATTAGGAGTGCTGACTAGTGTTGGACATTGGCAGTACTGATAGATGATACAAGCCCCCACTTGGAAGCCCGGGTGAATTCAAAATAACACAGAATCACAAAAGCGACGCCGTGGTATGATCCCTTGCTCCCAAGCGTCACGAAAGTGACGCCCCACGGTTAAGGGGTTAATCTCGCGCACCCACCCCCAGTGAGGGGAAGCAAGGCATCCAAGGGCGCCAATCCAAAGTCCCCACCAAATCATTCAATCGGCAATAGCGACGGGCGGCATGTACAAAGGGCAGGGACGTAATCAACGCAAGCTGATGACCTGCGCCCACTGGGAATTCCTCGTTCATGGGAAACAATTGCAAGCCCCAATCCTTATCATGAAGGGGCCTGAACTGGTCACCCGCTCCTCTCGGAGGGGAAAACACGCTGATCCCTTCAGTGTAGCGCGCGTTATTTACTGCCTAATAAAAAATTAAGTCAAACGTGAATTTGTTGGTAAAAGCGGATTCGTTGTTGAAAATCCTCCGTGAAATTGTTTTTACTTTGTTATGGATCTTTTTGTGTAATCCAGTATATGATTTTTAGATTGTTTTTGGTTATCTTATTATGCAGAGATTCACTACGCATACCATATCACTGAACAATGCTGCTGCATAATTATTCCTAGGGTGCATAACTAATATAATAAAAGTGTAATTAATACCTAAACAGCACTATTAAAGGAACTAGCATGCACTGATTTAGTACATTCCTAATGCATATCAGAGTACTTTTTATCGTATTATACACTAGTGCTAATATGTTCAATGTATACTGTATATTCTTAATAAGTAATATCAAAACAGTTTAACCCGCGGCGTCCCGGGGACGTACTTCCACGTCCTCACGTTTTGTCACAGCTAATCCCGGGACGTACTTCAACGTCCTGCAATTGCAAGGTTCATAATTTCCACAATTTTCAATTTAGAGTCATTTTTGGTACGTATACGCGTGACACCTTCCTCAACAAGATGCCAGAGCAGAGACAATGCCTTACCCAGCATGACCTCCTCCTCCCCTGCATGCCATTGTCTTAGCAATTCACCTGTTATCAGTGATCTGGCCAGTATAGCCATGTCATGCCACGGTACGAAATTCAGGGCCAGAGTGATTCCCCAATCAATGACAATGTGGAGGACAAACTTTACATAGCATTAGAGGAAGAAACAGTTAGAAATGATGATCAGGTAATGTGGCAAAAAAGGTCAGATATTAGTGAGTGAAACAATGCTTATAATGCCTATATTACTGCTTGAAAACCAATATACTCTTGTACTACATATAAATTCGTAACAGTAAATAAATAAATACCGTTTATGAGTGGTGTGAAATAGTTATCCTCCCATAGAACTAGTTTTCTTTGGTGCCAGCCTGATAGAAAACCCAGTAAGGTAAGGAGGCTCTCCTACCTGTAATGAGTATTTTAAACCTCAGGTGAGCGATTTCTCTATGAATTTTCGATGTTTCTCATCAAAAGCGAAAGTTTTAGCAAAAAAAAAAAAAGGGTCGAAAAATGGTCGGGATTGGGGGGTACCAGTGGTCAAAAAGTGGTCGGGACAGGGCGGGTTAATACACACTTCTACCTATCTATTGTCAGACGCCTCAATCCCGTAAGGGATGGCCACAAACAAATCGCCTCCATGTCGCCCTGTCCATTGCCACTTCACTGCCTTGCTCCCAGATCACACACACCCTCTCTCATATACCTCTCCACTCCATCCCTCCTCATCCTCGGCCTTCCTCCTCCCTCTCCCCCCCCCTTCATACACACTTAATCCATATTATTAGTTCATATCTCTGTTTCTGACTCTTAGTATAAATTTATTGACATATTCCTTGCTTTACCAGATCCCGGCTGAAAAATCTCGTATGAACTTAAGTTTCTGTAGAGTTTTGATGACATATCTAAATTACTAATTCTTGCCCTGCTCTCAAACTCTCTTCTCTCTCCCAGGGATTTACTAAACACTAATATCCACCTCACACCAATAACACATATTTTATTACTATCACTCCTTATGTTTTATTCAGCTTAGGGAGGCTGATCTAAATGGAGGACACAGATGCCTCCTGCAATACTCCCTT
Source organism: Coenobita brevimanus (assembly GCF_032717465.1). Classification (NCBI taxonomy): domain Eukaryota; kingdom Metazoa; phylum Arthropoda; class Malacostraca; order Decapoda; family Coenobitidae; genus Coenobita; species Coenobita brevimanus. Next base: position 28,464,239 of record NC_136959.1, on the reverse strand, counting down.
CACTACGAGATGACCTATTCTTTAGTTTAGTAATGTCTGGAGGTAGGAATGATTAAAAAGAATAATAAATAATCGGATTCTAGGGGTAAATCACTTACCATTACGCATCATTGAAATCACCAGCCAATAATGTAAACTACGTACTGTATTATGGAATGGGTTATTTAAACCAAGTAAGTGGGAATATAAAGCCACATTACTAAGAAACTGGTCTGTTGCAGCATCATATGGTGGTACTTTCATGTGCATTGCCTCTCACAATTCCATCAAATATATAAGGCACAATGTATGTATCTGTAGGCATGTTTGTCCTAAATGCACAGTGAGAAACCTTCACCCTGACCAGGCTTTATGCAGCTCCTCCCTCACCTCGTAGGAAGTACCGTGGTGGGGGCCGCATACTGCCAGATATTATTGCCTCACCTGGATAAGAGTGATGGTAGAATTAAGAGGCCTAGAAGAGTAGGCTGAAGTGAGTAATGCGAGCACGAATATATATATTTTTTACCTTAATTCCCCTTGTACAAAGTAATCAAAACGGCAAATGTTGATACAGACCTACAGAGACATTATAGGTGGACATGATGACAGGAATGAACAGAGACGTACTAAGAAATTCTTGCCAATTTTACCTGCGGCATATGACCTTGGCAGTTTCTTCATCAGTGTTTTTGATTACTAAATCAATCAGTTACCATTTTTAATTATGCAATACCAGGGAAGACTGCAGCATCTGTTTCTGCATCCGACTGTAGGAACAGAGACAACATTTCGTTCATACAGAGGCCCTGCAGTCCTCGTGCTGGCAACACACCACCGTATGTAACCATTTTGGCGATTATGTTCACTGGTCCATACATAATAATAATATGGATTTCTCATGCCAAGACTGCTGTAAAGAAATCAGAGTCGGCGTATTTTATAACATGTCTATTCGTCATTTCCAAAGATGCGACAAACTGAAATTAAAACCATTGAACTATTCTCTGCTTTAACCCTGGGATCCTTCTCGCGTTTTCTCGAAACACACACACACACACACACACACACACACACACACACACACACACTTGCCTCAAACACTTGACTAGCAACAGTACAGCATGGAATAATGGTGTCATACATTAATACCAAACTTATCTGCCTAATCTCTGCCAGATACCAGATATAATGGTGACCATTTGTCACAGAATTTACTTGGGCTACATCAGGCAAAATGTTGTGTTGTACAGAGGGAAAAAGAATAATGTCCTGCTGCGTCGGCAATTGTTGGGTTATATAGGCAGTAGTGGAGGTGGATGGCTGGATGAGAATTGTGTTGTAAGAATTGTTGATAGTGTAGATTTTGGTGGTGGCAGTGTGATGCTGGGTGATGGTTGTTGGCAGCATGATGGTGGTGAATGGCGGTGTGGAATGGTGGCAGTGGGATTGTGGCAATATGGTAGGATGCTGGCACTGTATTGATGTATTTATCCAGCGGTCGTCATGACAGTGTGAGCATGGTTTAGTGGAAACCTGATTTGCAGTAACGTGATTTTTGTTGGCAGATATGTTGTTACGGTGGTTCAAGTAGTAACGTGTAAATAGTTTGGTACAAGGCATAGTTGTGGTACTGTGATTGTGTGGTTGTAAGTAGGATGGAGACCCAATGAGGAAAATGCAGTATAGTAATAGTAGAGTTATTGAAGACGAATATGGCATGAAAGAGCCTGAAAATCTGAGGTAGATGAAAGGCAACGAGGTTATAACTACCTTAACGGCATTACAAACGGCTACCGTGGAGCTACAGGGTGGTGATAATAGCAACTGATGGCACTCTGATTATGAAAACGTAACAGAGCACCGTAGGAATATCAGTGCGCTGATGGCAGGAACATAAGCCAGCCAACTAACAGTGGTTGGTAAAGGCTTACCAGTGTAGTACTGGCTTAGTCACTCCCAGACAATGCACTGACAGGTATACGGGAAATGACACCCTTTATAAATACTGCATACATGTCGGTGTGGGGAGAAGGAGGGCAGATGGGGAAATTATGAGGGTCGCTGAAATAATGTTGGTGAAAAGAGAGGATTCCCAGGTGACCATAGAGGGCATGCTATAAATCAGGGTATGAAAGTGCAGTGCATTGGAAAAAGATGTGTTTTACAGGAAACAAGACAAAGTTAAGGATAGACAGCTGGGATGGAACGAAGATGACTACAAAAAAGCTGGGTATATAAAACTAAATACGCTGTGAATGGTTTGACGACTTCAAATGGATTCATTTTTTCAAGTTCGGAATGGGACCAGAAAGGTGTATTAATGAATAAATGATATGTACATTGCGTATCAAATCTTCTGTCTTTAATATGAAGAAAATTGGAAGTCGTTGATCTCAACCCCTATCTCTCACTATGTGGCCAATAAACCTAAATATATTTTAAGCAACTAGGAGTACAGCCACTGTTGTTTCAGTTTAAACCACATCGGATAAAAGAATCGATAAATGTTCATGTCTTCTGATATATAGACAGGTGCTTGGTATACTTCCAAGCTTTAGAATATTACTTAAATATACCTACTTGCAGTTTGAATAAACCTCTCACTCTTCAACCTTCCCCCAAAAAATGTTTTTACTTAAAAACTCATGGTGTCACACGAATTTCTATTTTCTGTCAGTGGGTTCAAATAATCCGCCTAAAAATTCTGCGATCACTGAGGCGGCCCTGAATGCCACATATGTCGGTCCAGCCCAATTTTTTCTCGAGCGGATTAATAGGCGAGGAAATAGCCTGCCCCACCCCACACACATCCTGGTTTTAACGCGAGAACTCAGTAGCACAACGAAATTTCCAGTCGTTTGGTTTCAGCTTAAAAACGAGACCACATTACAAGATTCTATCTAATGTCTTTCTGATGACTGTCTGACAATCTTTTCCTGGTTTCTCATCCTCTGCGGCCATAAGAGAAACACCTCCATGTAGATTGTATCCTTTCTTATACACACGTCTTCATTTCTCGCTTCTCCCTCCTGCATATCATCACACTATTTTTGCAGTCAAACCACCACTTTAACATACCGCTACTTCCCAAACTATACCACATTTCTAAATACACATCAAAACATCATCACAGAACACCAGTATCACGTCACATCATTCACGACCATCACACACCACACCACACTACATACCACACCAGACCATATTTTTTACATCACACCACATCACACCACCATCACACCAGACCACTTTTCGCCAAACCACCGTACACACACACACACACACACACACACACACACACACACCACATCCTCATAGTCAATAGTTTTGATGTGTCGGTGACACGTTTACGAAAATGAAAGATTCTTCAAGTGGCTTCGGTTATAAGACCGTCTTTGTATTAAGGTTTACTGATACGGTGGGATGATGAGTTCAAGGGGTCATTGGTAATAGTTTTGTGATGAAAAGAAGTACCTGAGGATAAAGGGCCAAACATCTTTGTATACCATACATAGATAGATAGATAGATAGATATAGACAGATAGATAGATAGATAGATAGATATAGACAGATAGATAGATAGATAGATATGGATAGATAGACAGATAGATAGATAGATGGATAGATAGATAGATAGGTAGATAGAAAAGATAGATAAACAGATATAGATAGATAAGTAGATATAGATAGATTTAGATATAGAGATATACAT
>NC_136959.1:28361112-28460445 GCF_032717465.1 Coenobita brevimanus | reverse complement strand
CCGAGACGAAATGAGAGATAAGCAGCAAGAAGAACCCATGTGGGATGAGTTAGCTAAGTACTTGCGTAGTGAGAAGCTCCCTACTAAAAGACTACCGAAAGCCATGTCGAGCCAGTTTGCATTGATTGACGAACTATTATATTTTGCTCAGGAAACAAATGGTGGTAACATTCAATATTGTGTGGTGGTTCCTAATTCATTAATAAAAGAAGCTATAAAACATGCTCATGAAATCTCAGGGCATCTAGGTCAGAAAAAATCCATTAAAAAAGCAGAAGAACTATTCTATTGGCCAAATCTAAAAGTAGATGTATGCGAGTATGTGAAACAGTGTCCCACCTGTCAAAGATTCAAAGGTGAAACTGGGTTGCAGCAACCTTGGAAAGGTTTCCCGCCTGTAAGTAAACCATTGGAACGTATCGGAATCGACTTGATCGATACGGTTGCTGGAGCTCAGGGCTACCGATATGTCCTTACTGTGATAGATCACTACAGTAGGTTTGTGAAGTATTATCCACTCAGAGACAAACATACACAACACATCATACACTGTCTTGGGCAATACTTCACCGACTTTGGGACGCCACGAGGTATCGTCCTGGACAACGGCGGAAAGTTCATGAGTGGAGAGTTCAAGAAATTCTGCCGGAGGAACCAGGTGGACTTGCTGTACATCACGCCTTTTCATCCCCAGGGAAATTCCACCACTGAAAGGATGCATAGGACTATGAAAAGTATTCTAGCATCCCTCTGCAACGGACACCCCCTGCGTTGGCCTCAGCTGCTCCAGTCATGCCAAACCGTCATAAATCAAGCGGTGCACTCGAGCACGAGACAACAGCCCTATTATGCCTTCTTCTCACGCCATCCCCCTCGCCTCATTGGTACCTTATTGCCTTCCGTGGACGCAGAGGAGGACGACCTAGCGATAGCACACACGCTCATTAAAAGTACCCACCAGAAAATGACCAGGCGATATCGGGAGGTGGCCAACAGGCGGAGGAGAGCGCAGAAGGTTGGGGTCAATAGCTTGGTGTGGGCGTAAAAAGAAACCATACAGCTGGGTACCTGTAGGAAACTGAATGCCAAATGGGACGGCCTGTATAAAGTGATCGAAGTGCTGCTAGATGGAAGCGTTTACATCATTGAAAATGTATTTAGTGGCAAAAGAATACAAAGGGCTGCTGAAAAGGTAAAACCATATTACGGTACCGAGGAATGGCTCTTAGAACCGTTGCAACAGGAGCTCGCCCCGGAGCCCAAAGATGAGCGATTACCACCACGAGTGAGGAATGCCCCTCGGAGGCTCATAGAGGAGTGTTAGCTAGAAAAGTATAGATAAGTGCATGAGACGAATGTTGTGAAACATAACTGCTTAAAGTTATGTTCCAGGTGGACTCATCCCCGAGGAGTGGGTGTAAAAAGAAAAAAAAGAGAGAAGTGTTCCGGTTGGAACTGGGAAGTGCCTTACTTCGAGAGGAGTAATTAATCTCTCACCTTACAGTTAGCACGGTTTGTGAGGTAGTGGAGTCTTCAGGACAGAATGAGCACTCACCTTTGCGGGCGGAAAGCTGGAAACAAAAGAACAGAGTGAATGCAAATGCGAATGGAAGAGTGGAAGGAAGCGCCCCCCGTGGTGATCTCACTCTCGAGAGACCCTGTCAAGCTCAGGTGAGCAACAAGCTATCCTCCAAAACCTGAGGCTGACTGGGGCATAAATTCTCTCATAACATCACGTGTAAGGAGTGATCATACTTCCTAATGAAGTGAGTAAGCGACCTTCCGAGGTACGCATCAGGTGTTTAATGTGGACCAACAGGTGCCACCGATCGTGGGGAAAGATATTCCAATTCAAAGTGTTCATAGCAGTTATAGGAGTAACACCATTCCATCCATGCACATGTCATAGATGACTGACTTGGGTAAAATTTGTCTTCCGAACATGGGAGCCATGTAGTGCCACAAATTTAGTATTCATGTATGTGTTTAGAGGTACTGTAATTTCTAAGTTAGCTAGGGTGTAATCTGAATACTAGTCTGTAAATTCTGGTCCTAAGTAGTAATTCTTATGTTAATGTTTGATGTAGGGTTAACTTTATTTTTATATGTATACATCTCTGTATCTATGCATGGGTGATGTAATTGTGAGTGTTGGGCTATGGGAATTCCTCCGTCTGGTAGAGTAATGAATCACAGATGCCTGCGGCCTTTCTACTTGTTTATGCGTCGTTGCTGGGTGCCAAGTTTAAACCTTAAACAGAGTAATGATGGGTATACAATTCTTTCTGTATCATAGTTGTGAAATGCTTACTAATGAAGCTGCTAGAACCCAAATATGTAAGATTAATAGTAATAAAGGCCAAAATAATGTCATTTGTGAGAATCTAATAGTCCCGCTTGCCTTAGCCATCACTAGATGGCATAAGCTACCCCAAACTCAAAGTGGGATAGTGATAAATTCAGTATTTAAATTAAGTAAGGATTGAATCCCAAATTTTCCCCAATTCAGTCAAAATTCCTAACATCATGTGTACACTACTATATAAATAGTGAAGAGAATTAAAACCCACCATATTGGAAAAACACAATCTCATTTGATCTAGCAGTGGCGTCTCTTGCGTGCCCGAGAGGCCCACTCGCTGCTCAGACATCGTGTGTAACAGACGTTGGTTCAGGTGAGCTGTCCACATTCCTCTTTTCCCCCACCCTTTTTTCCTTGTTTAATTCTTACTTGGCATGAACCATATGAAGTAATGTTGTTCAAAGCTTAACGTAGACTCGCTGCTCAGACATCGTGTGTAACAGACGTTGGTTCAGTCCCCAGACACCGTGACGTCAGAGTGTGGTCGAGGCCATCTCGTGGTATTGCCCATAGACTCGTCTTACATACACACTTACACTACCCATGAATTATATTATGAACTGAATGTAGTTGTGTCCCCCCCGCCACCTGGCCGCAATATGGGGTGGTACTACTACTCTGCAGCCAGGTTGTGTTAGGAAGAATACTGCCACTGTATTCCCTGCGTGTCGTAAAAGGCGACTAAAAGGGGCGGGGTGAGGGGACTAGGGACCCCCTCCTCTGTTTTTTAGTTCCTAAAAAGAGACAGGCCAGAGAAAGGGACGGGGGATGGAGTTATCCCCGTACCCTGAAGATTGGGTCTATGAATGTGCGTGGATGTAGTACAATTGAGGCTAAAAGGGAGGAGATTGGGAGAATGTTTGTGAGAAGAAAGTTGGATGTGTTAGCTTTGAGTGAAACCAATATGAAAGGGAAGGGGGAATCTATGTTTGGAAGTGTGAATGGAAGATTGTCAGGTGTTGATAGAGGAAGGACAAGAGAAGGTGTGGCCTTGTTAGTGAGTCCGGAAGTACAGCAGTGTGTGATTGAATGGCAGGAGGTGTCATCGAGACTGATGTGGGTGAAAGCTAAATTTGAACGTGAGTTGTGGGTGTTTGTGAGTGCATATGGGCCTGGTAGTGAAAGAGATGAACAAGAGAGGGAGTCTTTCTGGAATGATGTTGATGAGTGTCTGCAGAGTTTTGGAGCGAATGTGAATGTGGTAATGATGGGAGATCTGAATGCTAGAGTGGGAAATGTAGCAGTTGAAGGCATAGTTGGTATGCATGGTGTGCCTGGAAGAAATGAAAATGGGGAACGAATGATAGCGATGTGTGTTGAGCGAGAGATGGTGATTGGGAATACGCTGTTTAAGAAGAAAGATATTTATAAGTTTACATGGGTGAGACACGAGAGTGGAAGGGTTGTTGATAGAGCCTTGATGGACTATGTGGTTGTGTCTACGAATGTAATAGGAAGATTGTTGGATGTGAGAGTTCTGAGAGGGGAGGGTGGAGGTATGTCTGACCACTACCTGGTGGAGGGAAAGTTAAGAGTAGGTAAGAGATGGGTGAGAGCTAGGAGAGTTAGGTGTGGCAGGGAGATTTTGAAAGTGAGTGAGTTGGATAAAAGAGAGAAAAAGATAGAGTATCAGGAGAAATTGAAAGATGAGTGGAACGCAATGAAAGATCGGGAAAATGGCAGCGTGGAGGAGGAATGGCAGTTGTTTAAGAGTGCTGTGGTGGGGCAAGCAGAATAGGTGTGTGGTGTGAGACGTGTGGGTGGTGGTGTAAGAAAAGGAAGTGAATGGTGGTGCGAGGAAGTAAGTATGGCTGTGGCTGAGAAGAGACATGCATATGAAGTGTGGCTGCAGAGGAAGGATGAGATGTCATATGAAAGGTATAAGGAAAAGAGGAATAGAGCGAGAAGGGCTGTGCGTGATGCTAAAGTGGCAGCAGATGAGAGGTGGGGTAGGCGGCTGACAGATAATTTTCAACAGAATAAGAAATTTTTTGGAAGGAGGTGAAAAGGGTGCGAAAGGGAGAGTCTGGGAAGGAAGAACGAGTAAAAGCAAAGGATGGAAGGATGTTAACTGAGATGGATGCAGTAAGGATGAGATGGGCAGAGTATTTTGAAAGATTGTTAAATGTAGAGGAGGAAAGGGTGGCTGAGATTGTGGCGGATAGAAGGGTGCAAGGAATAAATGTGTTGGGAGAGTTGAATGATTCTTTGATCACGAAGGAGGAAGTGGAGAAGGCAGTAAAGGAGATGAAAACAGGGAAAGCTGCAGGTATGGATGGGTGTGCTGTGGAATGCCTGAAGGGTGGTGGAGTGACTATTGTTGACTGGTTAGTAAGATTGTTGAATGTGTGCTTTGAGAAAGGTATGGTGCCAATTGACTGGGCAAGTGCTTGTGTGGTCCCGTTGTATAAAGGCAAGGGTGATAAGTATGAATGTACTAGCTTTAGGGGTATAAGTCTGTTGAGTGTTGTAGGTAAAGTGTATGGTAGAGTGTTAATTATGAGAGTTAGAGAGGATACAGAGGGAGTGATTAGTGATGAGCAGTGTGGCTTTAGGAGAGGGAGGGGATGCGTTGATCAGGTGTTTGCTGTGAGACAAGTGTGTGAAAAGTATTTAGCGAAAGGCAAGGATGTGTTTTGGGCATTTATGGATTTAGAGAAAGCGTATGATAGAATTGATGGGGAGGCTTTTTGGATTGTTTTAAGATTGTATGGACTTGATGGTAGGTTACTAAAAGGGGTGAAAAGTTTTTATGTAAATAGTAGAGCGTGTGTAAGAGTGGGAAATGCTGTGAGTGATTGGTTTCCCGTGAGAGTGGGGCTGCGACAGGGATGTGTGATGTCGCCTTGGTTGTTTAATATTTACATGGATGGTGTTGTAAGGGAGGTGAATGCAAGAGTTTTAGGTGGTCTGAGTCTGGTAAATGTTGATGGAGGAGAGTGGAATCTGAAGCAGCTGCTGTTTGCAGATGATACTGCACTGGTGACTGATTCAGAGGAGAGATTGAGACAGTTGGTAGAGGAGTTTGGAAGGGTGTGTGAAAGAAGGAAATTGAAAGTAAATGAGAATAAGAGTAGAGTGATGAAGTGTACGAGGTTGATAGATGGTAGGGGGATGAATATAGTTTTGAATGGTGAGTTGCTTGAGGAGGTAGATTGTTTTTAATATCTAGGGTCACATGTTGCTGTGGATGGAAGAATAGATGCAGAAGTGAAGTTTAGAATAAATGAAGTAGGAAAGGTGCTGGGAGGAATGAAAAAAGTGTTTAAATGTCGTTCGCTTAGAATGGATGTAAAGAGAAGGCTGTATGAGGGTGTTGTGGTACCGACTGCATTATATGGGTCTGAAACATGGAATATGGGTGTAGCAGAGAGGAAAAGTTTGAATGTAATGGAGATGAGATGTCTGAGGAGTATGTGTGGAGTGACGCGTATGGATCGAGTGCGAAATGATGAAGTGCGAAGGAGAACTGGAGTTGTTCGGGAGATGGCTGGTAGAGTTGAGCAGAGGGTGTTGCAATGGTTTGGGTATATGGAGAGAATGGATAATGAGCGACTGGTGAAAAGATAACTAGATCTGATGTGAGAGGTGTAAGGCTGAGAGGAAGACCACGAATAGGATGGATGGACAGTGTGAAGAGAGCGCTGGATGCAAGAGGGATGTCTGTTGAGCAAGGAAGAGTGGCTGTGCGTGACAGAAATAAATGGAGAGAAATTGTGAATGAATAAGTGATGACGCAGCCCTGAGGGGATATTCTCCCGCATTTGGTCTGGTCAGCTAGTCAGGTCAGGTGTGGGTAAGGGGATGGGTCTGTTATGATGTGGCAGGGGTAAACCAGTTCTGCTGTCGGGCCCTGCTGCGGATGTCACTGATTGCAATGCGCAGTTGACCCTTGTGCGGTGTGATGCGGTGAGGATCTGTCCGTTCTCCCCTTTGGAGCTAAGATGCGAATGAATGTGTTTGAATGGATGAGTAAATGGAGAGTGAGTCGTCCTGTCTCGGATACCTCCCTTTCCTTGGGGGAAGCAGCCTAGGTATATAGATAGATAGATAGATCAGGTGAACTTTTTTTTTTGTAGATAAGGAATAGAAATTTGAAAAGTGAGGTGATCATGTAACGGAAAGGCGAAATTCAAACTCATTAACCGTTTTCTTTCTCTTATATTAATATGTTTGAAAATTAGGAGCATTGAAGGGAACATACTGGTTGTGAGCAAAAATGTGATTTCGAGTTGTTCCTCGAGGCTAGACAAGCCCGAGTGATTATGTATTCTTAGTGATTATGCATTAATGATGATTATGAACTATTAATAATTATGAATTGATAGTGTTTGTGACTTATAGTGAATTGCATGATGAGATTATACTATACGTACGAAATAGAACACGAGTGATTATTTTTCTTGGTTCGAGGCTATGCCAGCCCGAAAAGATAACCCAAGCTCATAAAAGTCCCAGTCTTGAGGCTATTGTCGAGCCCAAGAATAACTGACAATAAAGAGTGAGGTACGATGACCTCAGAAATCGCTTGAATGTTCCAAATTGTTTCGCCTGGTGACAATGTTGTATGAATGATCGCCCAAACCATGGCTTTAATGTACAACCCTTTTTCATATGACTAAAGGTCATGTAATTAAAAATGTCTGTTGAAACCCAGTATAGAATTATTAAAGTAGAGTAAAGTATATGTCATTTTATACCCAATCAAAGGAATTATGTCCTCTCATGCCTAACTCACTCCCCTTCCAATTCAAGATTCCTCCGCTTTGGGAACGACGACCACACGTGGTACTGACTTAATCTCGACTCGGCCAAAAACTACAAACGCTACCAAAACTAAAACAACCTTTATCATACCAAGTCAAAACACCACCCCTCCCCCTTTTGTTTTACTGAAGTGATTTTTCTATCAATCACGGAGGGGAGACTAAGTCGAGTACCATTTGTATTATCAATGGGTAAGTCGAACAGAACCAACAACCGGTAAGATCATAAATCCTAACATTACACTGTTGGAACAATAGTGGTGGGATTGTAAAATCCTGTCGTTACAATATAATATATAAACGTATGTGTATCTCAGTCCTTTTGTCTATCCACCCCAATATGCTAAACAGTGATTCTGCTAAATACATGTATGGAAAATATAATCCTTAACTGAATCTGTATCTCTGTCCTTCTGTTTACCCATCCCAATATGTCCTTCTGTTTACCCATTCCAATATGTCCTTCTGTTTACCCATCCCAATATGTCCTTCTGTTTACCCATCCCAATATGTCCTTCTGTTTACCCATCCCAATATGTCCTTCTGTTTACCCATCCCAATATGTCCTTCTGTTTACCCATCCCAATATGTCCTTCTGTTTACCCATCCCAATATGTCCTTCTGTTTACCCATCCCAATATGTCCTTCTGTTTACCCATCCCAATTTCCTAAACAGTGATTCTATTTGTCTCTCATGTTAATTCACTATGTCTCTATCATGTCATCATTGTATTTTTTTGTCTGTCTACGTAGCCATTTGTCTATCTTTTTATCTACCTATCCATCCTTTCATCTTTTTGTCTGTCTGTCGGTCTGTGTATTCCTTTGTGTATCTATCTCTTCTCTTGTCACTAAATTCTTCCATGATGGCCACTTAAAAGGTCATCTACACCTCTCTGTTATCATCATCATCATATACACCATCATCGTTATTATTATCATCATTCTAAACTTTCTCCACTCTAATTTGTTAATTGTAAGACAGTTTCATGGTAGTACAATACATTTACAGGTGTCCTCCTTCCAACAGGGTCTCTACCAGCCCCTTTCTCTCACTCCATCTCCTGGCTGCCACTCAGCTATCTTAGTTGTCCTGCGGTTCCCGCCTAAAATGGTCTGTATCCCATGTATCCACGTATTAAAGGAATAAATAATAGAAACGTTCACCATGTATAATGAAGAGATGTTCACACACAGTGTACAGGGATGGATCGATTTGTGTAAGAGAGAGAGAGAGAGAGAGAGAGAGAGAGAGAGACTAACAATATATATCAGTGTGTAAACTGAATTTGAAAAAAGAACAGCAGCAGAACATATTAAAAAGAAACCAGGTGGCCGTTGGTGGTTTCGATCTTGGGCCTTACTCACCAGACCCAGTTATCTACCAGTTTTGGCAGCTGTGGCTTCTGTTCTTTACCTGTGAGGAAGATGAATCAGTCAATCATTCAGTCATTAAAACTGTCTATTTATCTATCTATCCGACTTATTTCGTAGACAGTCAGTTCTATAAGCTCGTCAATGTTAATAAGAAATCAAGTCACTCATCCAATAACTCATTATAAAAAAGAATCTGTTATCCTATAGAAAATATAACAGATTTCCCGAATGGGGCTCGACCCATTGCTATTGCGGTTACACACACACACACACACGGGGGGGGGGGGTAACAGAACCTAAACACTAAGGATGGTTCCGTTACTCCTATAAGCCCTAAATAAGAAATATAATCCTTCGTACCTCCCAAAAAGAAGTATTACATTTCTGGAAACATCCTAGCCTGAATCCTCATTGCTTTCAAAATCTAAGTTATCTCCTAAAGTATCTCATTATATGCCTAATATATCCAGCAATATATTAATGTATCTCTCTACGTATCTATCGCTGTATCTGTCTTTGTCTGTTTATCTGTATACTTGTCTCTGTCTATCTTTCTTTAATTTGCTTTCATCTTAAATGTATATCTGATTATCTGTTTCTAGCTAACAGGGTATCTGTCTGTCTATCTATCTCTTTGTCTATCTACCGATCTACTTACTACTACTACTACTACTACTACTACTATGACTGCTACTACTTGCAACACCATAATGGCACTCACTGGAGTAAAATAATAGACAGGGATGTTTACGTGTGCCTTTTGCGTCATCTCTGCCTGGGCCGCATAATGCCTCTACCTCTTTACTACGCTTTTAGGCACTGGACCATCCCTAGATCTTCTTGCATTATATATCACGAATATTCGTACGCGTTTCTCTTTTTATAAGGCTCTGCGTATGATAGTTTCCTATGTTTATGCATGTTGAGGCTAGCGACAATGTTGGCTCCATCCTGAAATAGAGCGAATCTACCTAATCTCTGATACACCCATTCATTTTAATTTTATCTTTTATTCTTTATACATTTTAGCTCGACTGGCCACGAATGATTTTTTTTCTCCCATCATTTTACCAGTAGGCTCATATATTATCAGTATGATTTGTAAGCGCACTTAAGAAAGATTGTTCCTTTTGCAGTTTATTTCACGTAGCTCAGTGGCAGAAGAAGACAATACTATGGCTCAATATTTTCTTCACGGTACTTCTTCGTGACTTGCAATGTATTCTAGCGTTAATCTCCCATCACCACTCTGTATTCAAGATGGAGAGATGGCAGTTTTAGGCCAAGTTAAAGTAAAAAGGGTATAATGGATCGACGCTTTCGTAACAGTATAAGGGGAAATTGATAGTCATTGAAGTATTGATCTGTTTCACCTCCTCTTTTCAAACATCCCTGCTATATCAAGTGGAACTGCAGTTAACGAAATATATTTGCCTTGTGACTGAAGCACAGGTTAAATAGCTGATTAGTAGTGTGTGTGTGTGTGTGTGTGTGTGTGTGTGTGTGTGTGTGTGTGTGTGTGTGTGTGTGTGTGTGTGTGTGTTGGTATCTAGTAGGAGAGGACACTTGCCACAATAAAAAACATTTGTCACGCAGAGATAACACTGTATTTGTCCCCCGCACATTACTCCAGCTAACTCCATCTGTGTGTGTGTGTGTGTGTGTGTGTGTGTGTGTGTGTGTGTGTGTGTGTGTGTGTGTGTGTGTGTGTGTTTACTTGTTTGTTTTTGTGTGTCTGTGTGTGTCTGTGTATTGTGTTTGTTTGTGTGTGTGTGTGTGTGTGTGTGTGTGTGTGTGTGTGTGTGTGTGTGTGTGTTTTCAACCTATACCACAAAAGAAGGAACGAGGTAGAGGTAAACAATTACACATACAAATTGCATTTTCTGTGTTCCTTGCCACTAATTATGTTCCTGAATGTGCATATGTACCACGCAATCTAATCTTAGAATAACAGACTAATTGCCACTAAAATGCAGAGATGAAGAAGATCTTATAAACTGAGATAATAGACAGATTCGTAGCAGGACTAAAATAGCAGATACATTAATTGACTGAAAGATGGCTATAGATATCTAGAGAGGTAAAATGTGTGTGTGTGTGTGTGTGTGTGTGTGTGTGTGTGTGTGTGTGTGTGTGTGTGTGTGTGTGTGTGTGTGTGTTTGCGCACTTAATGTTTTAATGACGTAATTGTCATATTATAACGTCCACGACAATAACTTTAACAAGAAAAAAATATATAAGTACACTACTTAAACGTCAGCGAATGCGAATTATTTTAGTAGGCGTATTAGTGTTCTAAATGGAAAAATAAAAGTTTTAGAAATAATGAAAACAAAAGAAACCTCATGATGACCAGAAGGAACTGAAACCTGAATCCTTGTCGCGGATCCGGACATTCGTCCACTCTGTCTGCGAGGCTTCTGTTTAGTCTGTCTGTAATTCATCATCATCGTCATCATCATCATCATCATCTTCATAATCATTCAGTATCATTCCATTGCAGGACACTGGTCTGTGGCAACTTACTCCACTCTGACCTATTCGTTGTTAGAATATGTTAGTGTGGTTGTGTTGCTGGGTGCCTGTGGTGATTACTTGGTGGGAGATGGAGAAGAGGAAGTCTGAGAATGAAGAAACTGAGTTATTGGAAAGTACAGTAGATGTGATGGTGCGTAGGATTAAAGCGACTTTTTGAGAAGTGCGTGTGTCAAGGTGCATGTGGAGGGAGTGTATTGTTGATGTGTGTGTGTGTGTGTGTGTGTGTGATCAAAGTGGGATTTTGAACAATATGTGTGTGAAATCGTTGTGGGGGAGCTAACTGTACTTGTGTGTGTGTGTGTGTGTGTGTGTGTGTGTTTAGTTTTCATTCGTGCTTGCTCATCGTTATTTGCGTGTCTGACTGCAAGTTGAGTGCATGTGGAGTGTGTGACTCATGTCTGGATTCCCAGTGTAGATTACTGAGGAAGTCGTGTGCACTGTAAGAGTGTTTGTGCTACGAAATGGATGAAGGAGTGCGTGGACAATGTAGGAATCCGACCCATGGTTAGTGCAATTACAGAGAGAGAGAGAGAGAGAGAGAGAAATACTGTTAAACAAGATAGCAGATCAGGCACCAATCCTAGTCTGATTAACTTAAAGAAGCCTGCAACGCAATGGTGGTTTCGATGCTGGGCCGTCAGTATCCAGACCCAGTTACCTACCAGTGATGCCCGGTGTGGCTTCTGTCCGTCATATGTAACCATAATGTATTTGTCTCCCTGTCTGCACATAATTTCAAAGCATTTCATCTATTTACTCCACAGTCTTTCAGTCAGACATCAGCCGAAGAATAAAGCAACCTCAAATTTAATTGTCATCATCATCATCATTACAATCGTCCTTGTCGTAGTCAACATCGTAATCGTCGTCATCGTCATCGTCGTGTTTGCCATCGTCGTCATCGGTGTCCAACATCATCATCATCATCCGGACCATACCTGCCACTGATAAATTGCCTGAGGTAACAACAGTAGTAAATGTAGTAATCAGCGAATAGATAAGATAAATATGAATGAGGGAGACAAGGTTGTGTGTGAGAAGAGTATTTTTGTGTTGGTGTTGGTGGGGCGAGAGGATTATATTGGGCAGAGGAGAGCAGCCTAGTAGTGAAGGTGGTTAAAGAAGGCTGCAGCAAACCCGTCTACTTCACAAAGTCTCTCCTGAGCTGAGTAAAATACTGTGTGGATAGCAAGAATACAGTGAAGATCTCACCGTACTGAAGGGGTTATGGACACAGTTGGCTACATGGCATGAGGATTGGCAGAGAGAGAGAGAGAGAGAGAGAGAGAGAGAGAGAGAGAGAAAGAGAGAGACTATATATAAAATCATTAACTCAAAACAATCCGAACTAAAACAATCCGAACTAAAACCATGTACAGTCAGCATCAAAAATACTATCGCCTCTCCTGCTCCTCTCTCCTTGAAGTATAAAAATGTATAAAAGTGCGTGTGATGAATCAGTACCAGGCGACACTGAAGCCATTGGTCTACAGCCATATCAAGACATCCATGTTGGTTGTTGCTGATTCACTGGACTGATTAGCAATGGCCATGGAGCAATAAAGAGGCCGAGGCGACACGACTTCTATTGGTGACTCTACCTTCCCTGACAGATGATTGGACAGCAACAAAGAATGACAAAAAAAAAAAAAAAAAAAAAAAAAGACCGAAAATAGAAATAAAAAGAACCCGGTTTGATAGTACGAATCAAAGCCTGGTTCTTGGTCACGAATCTGAGGCCTCCTCCTGTCTGTGTGTCGGGGTTCTGTTTTCTTTGTGTTGGCTTAGGTGTATTTCTCTTACACTGTTGGCATGACTATGTTTACTGTGCTTAGGTTTATAGGTGTTTATGTTAAATTGCTGTCAGGTATATGATTTAGTGGTTTTGTGTTTGTGTTTATGTTAATTTGTTTCCAGATATATAGTTTAGTGTGTTTATATTTAACAGCGTTTATGGTAAATTATTGTATGGGATATGTTTTAGTATGTTTAAATGTAATCAGGTATATGTATGATTATATTAAAATGTGTTTATTGTTAATTATTTTCAGATATATTCTTTCGCGTTTGTATTGATATGTGTTTATCGGTAACTATTATCAGGTATAAGAGTGTTTATATTTAAGTGTGTTTCTCGTTAAAGATTATCAGGTATACATGTGTATGTTTGTGTTTCTCGTTATAGATTATCAGGTATACATGTGTATGTTTAACTGTGTTTCCCGTGAAAGATTATCAGGTATACATGTGTTTATGTGTTTCTCGTTGAAGATTATCAGGTATACGTGTGTGTATGTGTTTTTCGTTGAAAATTATCAGGTATACATGTGTTTATGTGTTTCTCGTTAAAGATTATCAGGTATGCATGTGTTTATGTTTAAGTGTGTTTCTCGTTAAAGATTATCAGGTATACATGTGTTTATGTTTAAGTGTGTTTCTCGTTGAAGATTAATCAGGTATACATGTGTTTATGTTTAAGTGTGTTTCTCGTTAAAGATTATCAGGTATACATGTGTTTATGTTTAAGTGTGTTTCTCGTTGAAGATTATCAGGTATACATGTGTTTATGTTTAAGTGTGTTTCTCGTTAAAGATTATCAGGTATACATGTGTTTATGTTTAAGTGTGTTTCTCGTTAAAGATTATCAGGTATACATGTGTTTATGTTTAAGTGTATTTCTCGTTAAAGATTATCAGGTATACATGTGTTTATGTTTAAGTGTGTTTCTCGTTAAAGATTATCAGGTATACATGTGTTTATGTTTAAGTGTGTTTCTCGTTGAAGATTATCAGGTATACGTGTGTATGTTTAATTGTGTTTCTCGTTGAAGATTATCAGGTATACGTGTGTTTAAGTGGGTTTGTGGTTAACTGTTTTCAGGTATATGTACACTATGGTCAGTCGTTATGTATAAGTGTGTTTGTGCTTACGTGTGTTTATCGTAAGTTGTCAGATTTATGCTTTATTGTGCAGATGTTTTCATGTTCGTGGTAAACTGTTACTATATAGGTTATAAGTGGTTATGATATGATGTGGAGGAGAGAGTATAGTGAACTGTTTGTGGGAAGTGTGTCCAAATGACTGGATTAATTGAGTAGCACCCGAGAAATGGAAGAGGTTTTGGAAGAGCCTGCTGTTTGGAGAAGGGGTGTTAGAGGATAGATGGCTAGGAAGAATGCCATTTTATTTCTTTATGCATTGTAAACAAAATGTTCTGGGGTTTATAGATCTAGTCAATGATGTTTCTGCTTCAAAATGAAGCTCCAGGTTGTTTTGTAATGTTATTTCGTTACATCCACAACAATCGTAGCTCATTGATAATCTCTGTTTTGAAACGAAGAGCAAAGTCTTCATGTTGAATAATAGCATATATTACCTATGATAAATTTGTCTCCTAATGTGAATCCTACATTAACACTATCCTCAACCCTTCCCTCCAGTGTGCATTAAATCTCCATTGCCATTCACTTCATGCCGACTGTCACGTATACGTGGTAAATGGTGACCAACCAACTGAAGCTTCACCCTGGCTTCTTTTTGTAGTTTTTCTTTGTGTTGACCCTTGTTGTTAGGGTTCAGTTATTATTTTTGCTTTGTAAGGTTCAGACATCGTAAAAGTAACACACACACACACACACACACACACACACACACACACACAGAAAGAGAGAGAGAGAGGAAACAACTATAAGGAAAATATTTAACAAGAAAATGTGATTCTAAATGAAGAATAACATGAAATAACAAAAAAAGCACAAAGAAGTACTGATCGGGTCGATCCCATGCCTCACTAACCTGATACAGATGTCTACTTGTGTTGGCTGTCGTGGTTTTTATGTAACTTTTGGATACTAATCTATTTTCTCAATATTTCGGACTATATTCCATCTATGTGTGTGAATTTGTTTATCCGTCCTTTTAACCATCTATCCATCCATCCATTCGTCCATCCATCTTTTTTTGTGTCCATCTTTCAAGCCACAATAGATCTTTGTATCTATATATCTGCTGTCTGTGTATCTATGTATCTGCTGTGGCTTCTGTTCCTTTAGTGTGACGAAAATGAAGGAATGAACCAATGAATGAAAAAACCAAGTACTCTTTTCTTTGTGTCTGTCTGTCCGTCCATCTATATATCTATCTGTCTATCTCTCTATCTATCTGACTACTCATCCATCTATCTGCCTGTCTATTTGTCGACTCATTTATCTATCTGTTTACCTGTCTACCCACATTACTATCTATCAAAGTACCTATATCTTTCATCATTCATTCAGTCCATTTGATGGTCAGTTTGTCTGTGTCCACCTGCCTAAATATTTATTTAAAGCATTCACTCTTTCAAAATGTGTCTAAATATCTATGTATACATAATCAGTCTGTAGAGTTATCTATTGCATATGTTTTCTTTCTCACCACCTCTTTGTCTTATTTTTAGTCCATCTACGTGTGGCTTTATCTATCTAATTACTTACCTATCTATCTACATACCTATGTCTATCCATTAATAATCTATCTATTTATCTAAGATGGCCACAAAATCACTCACTGACCATGTGTCTCGACGGCCAGTAACTCTACTGTAGTAGTGGCTTTGTGTAGTGATTCCTACGTTTGAGAGAGAGAGAGAGAGAGAGAGAGAGAGAGAGAGAGAGAGAGAGCATTATAAAAATACGAAATGAAACAAGGTATACTGCACAAATGTGGTTAGAAAATAACAGAGACATTAAATATATAAAAGAAACCAACGCCTCTGAACTGGTTTCGATCCCGGGCCTCACTCACCAGACCCAGTTATCTACCTGTGTTGGCTGTGGTGGTTTCTGTCTGTGTGTCTTTCTGTCCATGTGTTTTAATCTAACTCTTGTTCAGTTCATATTTTTGTCTTTCTTTTGTCTATTTATTTGTATGCCTATCTGACCTCTTATTAATCCATCAGTATAATTTTTAACAATATTTTTCCCCTCTTTCAATTATCCAGTGTATCTATCTGTCTATCTATCTGTGTCGCCTGCTTCATCTCGGTTAGGTATCAGCTCCTCATCTTAACACTCAGGCATCTATGACTCACTCTCAGCTGAATAAAATCGTCTGGCGTTAGCTGCAGTTAATTACTAGAGCTTTTCCGGTCATTAGGGGGTTAACGATGACAGTAATAACACACCAAGACTAATATGACTCACTCTCACCTGAGTAACATCGACTGAAATTACTTGGACTAAAATACCAGAGTTATCCCCACGATGGGAGGGTTAAGCATCATCATCATCATCCAGCATCCTTCCACTGCATGACACAGATCTGTGCCAGCTTTCTCCACTCTGACCTATTTGTTGTAAGGATATGTTAGTGTGGCTGTGTTCCTGGGTGGCTGTGGTGGTTATTTGTGGGAGAAGGAGGAGAGGAAGTCTGAGAACGAGGTATATGTGTTAATGGAATGTAAATGTGTGTGCATAGGTAGGAGTGAGTTTTTGAAAAGTGTGTGTGAAAGTGCATTGTTGACGTATGTGTGTGTGTGTGTGTGTGTGTGTGTGTGATTTTTTTTTTTTTTCAGTATGTTATTGCTTATCGTAAGGTTGTTGGTTCGATTTTCATTGCGAGAGGTCAGCATGTTCTCTTGCAAATTTAGTGGAAGCAGAGAGAGAGTGTAATGAACGGAATCCAAGTGTAAATTATCCAGTATTTCGTGTGTAGGCCTATCTGTGTGCGTACTGGGAACTGAATGAACAGGTGCTTGAATGGAGATAAGTTTAGTGTATGGAACCTGGTCTATTGCTTGAGCAGTAACAGACGCTAGAGAGAGAGAGAGAGAGAGAGAGAGAGAGAAAGCCAATGGATGAACTGTTTCATGAAATATAAAAAAAGAAACCATCGCCTCTGTATGGTTCGATCCCGGGCCACACTAACCAGACCCAGTTTTCTACCTTTGTTAGCTGTTGTGGTTTCTGTATAACTATTTATTTACTTATATGTTTCCGTGTCATTTCTTTACCTTAGTGTTTTTGTGCATCTCATTTTTGCATTTGCGTACTAATCTCTCCTTGAAAAGATTGAAGTAACGATATGCAGAGAGACTGGACAGTGAGTAAATGAAGAATGTGAGTACATTTAATTACTTAGGTATACTGATGAATAAATATGGAATGTCAGAGTATAAAGTGTTCGAAAACGTACATCAGGGAAGGAAAGCTCCGTGTTCACTGAATGCATTGATAAGGAATAGTGATCTGAGCACAGAAGTAATAACGCTAATGTATGACAGTACTGTGATATGCACTTTAATGTACGGAAGCAAAGCTTGGACCCTGTTGGAAAGACACAAGTGAAGAATGAGGGCAGAGAAAATGAGTTACAGTATTTTAAAGACCATTTGCATTTACATAGACAAACAGATAAATGAGGAAGTGAAGACGCCTTAAGGTTTAATACGGGTGTGACTAACAGAGGTAAAAATAATACTCTGATAATGTCTAGCTATGTGGAAAAGACGGAAAAAGAGAGATTGGTTAGAAAAGTGCATGTGAGTGAGGTGGGGGAAGAGGGGGGTTGTGGGAGCCAAGGATGAGATGGATAGATTGAACAGAGAGATGTAAGAGAAATAGGGTGCTAGTTGGAGGAAGGGCAGGTAAATGGCTGAATGGGGGATGAGAGGGTAATATGCAGGCAATTTGTTTCTGGTAATTCCTTGCCGGAATATGGCGTTTGCCTATAGATTGATTTACAACCGACTGATTGATAAAAATATCTTTTAATTAATCCATCCTGTCAAGGTCCAATGCATGTATTTCACTGTTTTTCTTAGTGTTCATCGCGGGTGGTATTTTTTGTCGTGTCTTTCCAATCAGTCTCCTTTGACCCATTGTCAGCTGATTAAAATCGTCTGTCATTACCTGTAATAAAATACAAGAGTGCCACCACCATAGGAAGGTTAATGGGTAAAGTATTAACATTCTCAGGCTCATTACCAGTTAAAATATTTCGTCTACGTTTAACCGAAATAGAATAACAGAATTGTTCCCATCATGACGGGGTTCCTGATAACAGCAGTAACTCTTTGGGACGTCATTAACTTCCTCTCTACAAAATAAAATCGTCTGGCTTAAGGTAGAATGGAAAAGGCCTATTCGAGGTGTCTTTTCGTACATCTGTCTGGTTCACCTCACCAAGGAAATGTATCTATTTATCTATGAATCATTGCGTCTGGGTAGTGGCAGGCACAGAGGGGTGGTGGTAGCAATAACAATGTGGATGTACAATATGGGTTAGCAGCGTATATGAGGGAGGCTGGTGTGTTGTGGTGGCAGGCACAGAGGGGTGGTGGTAGCAATAACAATGTGGATGTACAATATGGGTTAGCAGCGTATATGAGGGAGGCTGATGTGTTGTGGTGGTAGGTCTTCTTACCCAAAATCCACACGGTCACTTACCGTTTTTCTCTGGCTCACTCTTTCCAGGAGGCGGTGTGAGTAGATAGTTGGATAGATGGAGATACATTGATATACAATTGGTCGATCAATAAATATAAAGGTAGGTAAATAGATGGGCATCGAGGTAAACTGTGTGAAATTATACATTTTCACACCTCTGTGGAAAATATATCTCATTTATTCAAATACATATATATGTGTCTGTCTATCATACAGTCCATTAATTTTGATCCCTTTCTGTCCAATTGTATGTGTATCTATCTATTTATTCATCTATCTAGCTCTTTTTCTGTCTGTGCCTATCTGCTTGTCTATCTTTACGTATTACTTTTTTTTTTCTTCTTTCTTTCTTTCGTTCTTGCTTTTCATCTTTTTTTTTTTTTTTTTACTCTGTTATCTTTCGCCTTCTTTCTAACTTACTTTAATTGTCTAAATGTTTCGTTATTTGCCTACATGTTTATTTAACGACCTATCTAAATATCAACCTCTATCAGTCTGTCTGTTTATCTATCCAAGTCTGTCTGCCTGTCTTTCTTTTGGATTTTCTATCTGTCTAAATGTCTTTGTATTTGTAGTCTGCCTATATGTGGTTCAGACGATCGATCTATTTCTGTCTGCCTATCTATCTATCTGTCTGTCTATCTATCTTCCTAGTAGTTTCTGTCTTCCTGTCTCTCCTCGGTCTGGAAAATCGTCTTGGTGTAACAAAAATGAAAATAAACATCACGAGCCAGTTTCCCAGCTGGTAGGTGTTGGCGAGCATCATCCACTCACCTGATGAGGTGCTGCCTACTTCCTCCTTCACCTTTACCATCCTACGTGGTAGGTGTTAGCGACGACCATCCACTCACCTGATGTAGTGCTGTCTACTTCTTCTTTCATCTTTTTCACTTTAGATGGTAGGTAGTGGCAACCGTCATCCGCTCACTAAGATGTGGTGATGCCCACTTCTTCCTTCACGTTTTCATTCTCGGTGGTTGGTGGTGGCCCACATCATCCACTCACCTGATGTAGTTCTGAGCACTTCTTCCTTGGCCTTTATCATTCTTTTTCTCTGTCTCTCATCCTTTCTTCATATTTCTCCTATCCTTCCTGCCACTTTTTATTGTTCCTTCCACGTCAGGTGGCTCTACACAAGCCTAATGTGTTTAGGAGATCCCTAACTCATAACAGCGACAACAGCTAAACAGAAATGTGTTAACACAGATAATGGTCAGTGAGGGAATAGTGCAATTATGTTTGTGTACAAAACTAAATTTTAATGAAAGCAAAAGAAACCATCATCAAGTGTGGAATCGAAACCTTTATCTCTGTCATGTATCAGGATCCTCTTCCATCTGCCCGTGAGGCTTCTGTTTAGTATGTTTGTAATTCATCATCATCATCATCATCATCATCATCATCATTTTCATCATCATCATCATCATTTTCATCATCATCATCATTATCATCTCTGTCATGATCATGAATATGATAATTATCATCGTCATTATCATCATCATCGTCATAATCATTATCGTGACACTAGTCAGACATAAACATCATTACCATCATCATCATGATCATCTTCATCATCGACATAATAATCATCGTGATGATAATTATCAACATCGACAAAAACATCATCATCATCATCATCGTCATCATCATCTTCTTTTTCTTCTTCTTCTTCTTCTTCTTCTTCTTCTCCTTCTTCATGATCGACACAATAATAATAATCTACACAAACATCACAACAATCATCATCATCATCATCGACATAATAATCGTGATAATAATTATCATTATCATCGACAAAAACATTATCATCATCATCTTCATCATCCTTTGCATGGCACAGATCTGTGCATGCTTTCTCCTCTCTGACATATTTGATGTTAGGATATGTTAGTGTGGTTGTGTTCCTGGGTGGCTGTGGTGGTTATTTGTGGGAGGAGGAGAGGAAGTCTGAGAACGAGGTAACTGTGTTATTATAAAGTATAAGTGAGTGTGCGTAGGATTAGAGAGAGTTTTTGAAAAGTGGGTGTGTGAAGGTGCGTGTGCAGGGAGTGCATTTGTGTGTGTGTGTGTGTGTGTGTGTGTGTGTGTGTGTGTGTGTGTGTGTGTATCTATTTATCTATTAGTCAGAGGGTCTGGCCATCCCTCAGGCCACACCCAATGGCAGGCTTCATCCAGGGTGTGTGTGCGTGCGTGTGTGTGTGTGTGTGTGTGTGTGTGTGTGTGTGTGTGTGTGTGTGTGTGTGTGTGTGTGTGTGTGTGT
This sequence comes from Coenobita brevimanus, assembly GCF_032717465.1. Lineage (NCBI taxonomy): Eukaryota > Metazoa > Arthropoda > Malacostraca > Decapoda > Coenobitidae > Coenobita > Coenobita brevimanus. Next base: position 28,439,715 of record NC_136959.1, on the reverse strand, counting down.
ATCTATCTATTTATCTATTAGTCAGAGGGTCTGGCCATCCCTCAGGCCACACCCAATGGCAGGCTTCATCCAGGGTGTGTGTGTGTGTGTGTGTGTGTGTGTGTGTGTGTGTGTGTGTGTGTGTGTGTGTGTGTGTGTGTGTGTGTGTGTGTGTGTGTGTGTGTGTGTGTATCTATCTATTTATCTATTAGTCAGTGGGTCTGGCCATCCCTCAGGCCACACCCAATGGCAGGCTTCATCCAGGGTGGCCACAACAAAACGCCTTTAACCCTTTGCCTGCCAATTACCTACTTGCAGTTTATTTCCGCTGACGTCACACGATTTTACTATGATGAAGAGAGAAATATGGCCCACCAAAAATGTTAAAACTATCACATTTAACGTTTTGCCCCAGGATATACAACTTCCTGTTTTATTAGGGCTTACCACCCACCATTTTGTTACACTCATACACACGTCAGTTATAAAGATAATATTCGACTAGCAAACGCAGACAGATAATAAAAGAGAGACCAAGTAACCAATAGTATATTGAAATTTGAAAAAACACACACACACACACCTACCCGTGCTGGTTTGATCTCGGGCCTGACTAACCACATCCTGATGTTTGACTTCCTGTGTTGGTTGTAGTGGTTTCTGTTTATCTTCTTGAACATTAATCAATTTTCTCTGTCTATTTACCAGCTTATATACTTGTCCATCAGTGGCTGCCTATTTCTTTACCCGCCGTTTTAACCAACCATCCATTCATCCTTTCATCCTTCCATCGCCCTGATTTGTTATTTGTCCATCCTTCCACCCACCAATGTATTTGTTGTGTATCAGTTTAAGTCACAGATTTAATCCCTGGTGGGTAGTATTTCTCGTGTCTTAACATCATGCTTCTATGACTCACTCTCAGATGAATAAAAGTGTCTGGCGTTAGTTAGAGTACCAGTGCTGTGCCTGCCGTTAGAGAGTTAGTTGTGACTGCATTGGCACTCAGGCTCCTGTGACTCACTCTCAGCTAAATAAAATAAACTGGCATTAGGTGGAATATCATAGTAGAGTTGTGCCTACTTTGAGAGGGTTAATGGCAAAATTATTAACCCATTAGCTCCCAGGGTTCCTGTGCGAATGATTTTGGTGGAAGGGTACTAAGCGTACCTCCCTCCGCCTGTAGGCTCATAGTCGCAAAGCTCATAGGTCCCTACCCCGGGGTTCCCTTCTTTACTAACCTGTGAAAATGCCCAACTCCGTCCTATACTGAGGACGCTGGGTGGAAATGGGTTAACACTGTGGTGGGTGCATGGTGGACTATGGATGAAGGAGTGCGTGAAAAGAACTGTTTAAGATATACGACCCATTGCTTTGCACTTACATACACAAGAGAGAGAGAGAGAGAGATGGTTAAACAAGATAGTAGATCATGCACCGAACTTAGTAAGATTTACATTAAAAAGAAGCCTTATGTACTCTTCTGGTTTGATCCCGGGCCGTCACTATCCAGACCCAGTTATCTACCAGTGTTGGCCGGTGTGGCTTCTGTCCCTCATATGTAACCATAATGTATTTGTCTCTCTGTCTACATATGAATTTAATGCATTACAACTATTTACTCCTGAAATTTTCAATTAATCATCATCCTAAAAATTACTTCGATCTTACATTTAATTATCATCACCATCATCATTATCATTTTCATCATCATCATCTTCGTGGTAGTCAACATTATTATCGTCATAGTCATTGTCAGTATCCATCATCATCATCATCCGGACCATACTTGCCACTGATAAATGGCATGAGTAAACAACAGTAGTAAATGTAATAATTAGCGAATAGATAAGATAAAGAAGGTAAATATGAATGAGGGAGATAAGGTTGTGTGTGAGAAGAGTATTTTTGTGCTGTTGTTGGTGGGGCGAGAGGATTATATTGGGCAGAGGAGAGCAGCCTAGTAGTGAAGGTGGTTAAGGAAGGCTGCAGCAAACCCGTCTACTTCACAAAGTCTCTCCTGAGCTGAGTAAAATACTGTGTGGATAGCAAGAATACAGTGAAGAAGACATCACCGTACTGAAGGGGTTATGGACACAGTTGGCTACATGGCATGAGGATTGGCAGAGAGAGAGAGAGAGAGAGAGAGAGAGAGAGAGAGCGTAACATTACACTGACATGCGCATATCAGTTGTAAGAAATGCAAAAACGAACACAATTCTGAAACCCCACCTGATATAGAAAACGAAACTCGTCAATGGGTTCGATCCTGAGCCCTGCCAGTCCATACGCAGACATCCACCTGTGTTGGGTATTGACTTTCTGCCAGATATATGTGCGGATAATACTCTATGAAATAATCAGTTCATTCTATCCATCTGTCTTATTATATCTAGATCTATTTATCTATCTATCTATCGGTGTATCTGGCACTAAAAACCTGTTAGTCCGTCTGTCAGGCCTTCATTGATAGAACCCGCTGTTTCTGTCTCAATTATTATGATTTCCGGGTCGGATTGTTTGTATGTCAATCCGTCAATCTATGTATTAGTCCATCTGTAAATGTTTATCTGTATATCGTACTGTATATTCCTGTTTATCATTCTTAGTTGTTTAATCATTCTGTTACCAAGCAGTGTGTGTGTGTGTGTGTGTGTGTGTGTGTGTGTGTGTGTGTGTGTGTGTGTGTGTGTGTGTGTGTGTGTGTGTGTGTGTGTGTGTGTGTGTGTGTGTGTGTGTGTGTGTGTGTGTGTGTGTGTGTGTGTGTGTGTATCTATCTATTTATCTATTAGTCAGTGTGTCTGGTCGTCCCTCAGGCCACACCCAACGACAGGCTTCATCCAAGGTGTGTGTGTGTGTGTGTGTGTGTGTGTGTGTGTGTGTGTGTGTGTGTGTGTGTGTGTGTGTGTGTGCGTGCGTGCGTGCGTGCGTGCGTGCGCGTGTGTCTGTGTGTCGACTGGGACCAAAAATGGATTTAAATTAAAAAAAGTGCAAAGAAAGAAACCGGAAACTCGAACTTGGGCCTCACTAACCACACCCAGTATTCTACCAGTGTTGGCTGTCGTGGTTTCTGTCTATATTCTTGGATATTAATCTATTTTCTCTGTCCTTTTCTCAGCGTATATATTTGTCCGTCAATTTCTCTTCATTTGTTGATTCATTGTGTCAACCAGCAATCCATCCATCCACCTGTTTTATTGTGTCCATCTTTCCAGCCACCAATGTATCTATCCGTCTATCTATCTGTGTATCTGTTTAAGTCTCTGAGTTAATCCCGGGTGGGTATTATTTCTCGTGTCTTAACATCAGGCTCCTATGACTCACTCTCAGATGAATAAAATTGTCCGGCGTTAGTTGGAATAGAGTACTAGAGTTGTGCCCACATGAGAGGGTTAGTTGTGATTGGATAAGCACTCAGGCTCCTATAACTCACTCTCAGATGAATAAAATCATCTGGCGTTTGATGGAATAGCACAAAAGAGTTGTGCCTACTGTGAGAGGGTTAATGGTAGCAGTATTAACACTGTGGTGGGTGCGTTGTGGAATATGGATGAAGGAGTGCGTGAACGGAGAGGAAGACAGTGTAGGATATAAGACCCATTGCTGGTGCACTTACGTACACGAGAGAGAGAGAGAGAGAGAGAGAGAGAGAGAGAGAGAGAGAGAGAGAGAGAGAATCCTAGGGCCATAGGCAAGAAGAAGCGTCGGGCATCTCACCGTCATCCAGACATATAGATGCTGCACACAAAAAGTATCTTTTAATACATGTGTTTGTGTGTGTGAGGAAATGGGGACGTTAGTGAACGTTTTCCTATAGAAAACGTTCACTGCATGTCTAGCCTAACCTTCCAAAAGTTCTATTTATCTATCTATTGCCAGACGCCTCAATCCCGTTCGGAGTGGCCACAAACAAATCGCCTCCACGTCGCCCTGTCCCTCGCCATTTCACTGCCCTGCTCCCTACTCACCCCCCTCTCTCATATACCTCTCCACCCCATCCCTCCATCTCATCCTCGGCCTCCCCCTCCCTTTCCTCCCCTCCACTTCACTCACATACACTCTCTTCGTCAGTCTTTCACCTTCCATCCTCTCCACATGGCCAAACCACCTCAGTGTATTCCTCCTAACGCTTCTTATCACATCCACATCCACACCACAAAGCTCCTTTATATCCTCATTTGTCAGTCTGTCTCTCCATGTGACTCCACAGGCTCCTCTCAAATAACTCATTCCCACTGCTCTCACTCTTGACTTGTGTCCTTCCAACAACGTCCAAGCTTCACTTCCATACGTTAGAGTTCGTATCATAATACTGTCATGCAGTAACTTTTTCACTTCCATGGCCACTTCCCTGTTTCTTATCACTGCTTTCAAGGAACCAGCAACTTTTCTTCCCTGCTGTACCCTTTCAAGCACTTCAGCCTCCAAACCTCCAGCCTTACTTATCAAACTACCCAAGTACTTAAACGTACTCACATTTTCCAATTCCTCGCCATCCAACCTCGCTGTACATTCACTGACTTTACCTCTCTCAAAGACCATCACTTTACTCTTCCCTACATTCACTTGTAGATTCCGTTTCTTACACACTCTCCCAAACTCATCCACCAAGCCCTCCAGCTCCCCTTCGTCTTCACTCAACAACACAGTATCATCTGCAAACAACAGTACAGGGAGTTTCCAAACACTATCCTCTCTCACTAGGGCCACTCCAACATCCACTACCCTACCTTGTACCTCTTTTATTACCCCATCCATGTACAGATTGAACAACCATGGAGACATGACACATCCCTGTTTCAACCCAACCTTCAAAGAGAAAAATTCACTCAGTTCACCATCCACACGCACTGCAGCCTTAGCACCATCATACATACTCTTCACAGTATTCAACAGCTTCCCAGCTACTTCATATATTCTTAATACTTTCCACATCCTTGTCTATCCACCCTGTCATATGCTTTCTCCAAATCCATGAAAGCCGCAAAAAGTTACTCTTAAGAATAAGGTATATACGTAATAAGTAGATAAAATTTAAATAAGCTGGCTATTAGCGGGCCCCCCTTTCTTGCTTGGCCTCCCCTGAATAGCCGTCTATGGCGCCGCTTTCATGCTTCCCCCCCCGCCCCCCGGAATAGCCGTCTGTGGCGCCCATTTCTTGCTTGTCCCCCCAAAAAAAATAGCCACCTAGATCCTCCTATGCTTGTGAGTGTAATTATAATGTTGGAGTGGCTTTGGATGTGTGTGTAGTCTGTGAACCAAGTGTAATCTGCCCACCTTAAGCCGACTTGGTGCAAGCACACTAGTAGGCGACACTGATTCAACCAGAGCACCCCTTACGTCTGCCAGAGCGGTAAGTGGCTCGGTGAATGCTTCCTAAAGCTTCTACAACTCTTGCTTGAGGCGAACCCGCGTCCACCAGCGTGCGAGACGCACACTCTACCACCACCACAGAGGCTCATATATATATATATATATATATATATATATATATATATATATATATATATATATATATATATATATATATATATATATATTCAAGGTGGTGTTCTGTCGCCTTTACTATTTATATTGGTCATTGATTACATTATGAAACGCGTTGGAACAGAAACCGGTGCAGGTATAGTTTGGGGAGAGAACAGGAAACTTTTGGATTTAGATTATGCAGATGATATAGTTTTGATTTGTGATGGGCCAGAAGAGATGCAGAGAGTGTTGGACTGTTTGGTGAGTGAAGGTCGCAAGGTGGGTTTGGTTATTAATTGTGGAAAAACTGAAATAATCAATATGAATATGGAAAATACGCAGGAATGTGTAATTGGAGGTATGGTTGTAAAGCAAGTTGATAGGTTTAAATATTTAGGTACTTATTTAGCCAAGGATGGTTCTTTGAACTTTGAATTCGAGGAAAGGTTAAAGAAGGCTAATCAGGCAATGGGAATGCTTAAAAATATTTGGAATAATAACAATTTTTCTGTGCATACAAAAATCAAACTTTATAAGGTAATGGTTAGGAGTATCTTAATTTATGGACACGAGTCTTGGTACAGCACAGTGACTATGGAAAATAAATTCTTGGTGTTTGAAAGAAAAGCACTTAGAAGAATATTAGGAGTTAAGTGGTGGGAAAGGATACCAAATAGTAGAATTAGAGAAATAACGGGAGTGCAGCCGGTCGATGAATATGTTAGGTTCTCACGATGGAAGTGGCTAGGACATGTGTATAGGAGACGGAATAGTACGAGGTACACCAGGGTGGGTGGCACTTGGTAGGAGAGGTAGAGGAAGGCCAAAAGAGACGTGGGTGAGGACAATGAGACGGGAAGCTGGAGATGAGTGTTGGGGAGATCTTGAGGAGTTAGCACAAGATAGGATGTGGTGGTGTGAGTTCATCGAGGCCCTATGCATCCCCGAGGGTGCCACGGGAAATGATTGATTGATTGATATATATATATATATATATATATATATATATATATATATATATATATATATATATATATATATATATATATATATATGAAGGAAAAGAAATAAAGAAAAATGGAATGTGAGATTACATCGCCATGGAGAAAAAAATTTTTAAAAAGGGGATTCGGAAGACGACAAAAAGAGGAGAACGGAATGGATAGAAACAAAAGAGAGGAAGATAAATTAGAGTCCATAAATCCTCAGTACGCCTGTTCCACCACACCCTATTCCTTGTGCTGCGGCTGTGAAATGGTGGGAGAAAGAAGGAGTAAAAAGTAGAGGGAAAGCACTCTAGCCAGAGAAAGCTTGTGTGTACACTGTACAGGAAGAAAATGGACAGAAGAACAACAATGAGAGAGAGAGAGAGAGAGAGAGAGAGAGAGAGAGATGCATAGAATGAGTTATTTATTCTGCATTCGCTTTCGCAGCAAAAAAAAAAAAAAAAAGTGAGTGTACAGAAGTGAAGCAGATGGAGAAAAAAGCAGAGAGGTGATCTAGAACGAAGTGTACAGTACGAGTAAAAATAAAGTGTGAATGGCTTGGGATGGAGGGAGAATGTGCTGATGTGGTGAAATAACAGGACTTGAGTGGTGGATTTATCATAGCCGACCTGGTTAAATTCATGGACTGGGAGGCTCCCAGTTGTGAGGAAAACGTTGATGGAATTCCTGTAGAATTTGAAGATGAATTTAACAACATTGAATTAGCTCTCCATTTCTGATTTTATTGTATAACTTGCACAGGTAAGAGGATCATAAATATCTATAATGTACTCTACACAAATTCTTTAATATTGTACTGAACTGCACAGTCCATCCCAGTGCCATATTTTTTGTAGCCTATATCGAAACAAAGGCATAACGTTGCCTTGTAACTGACAGCTATGAAGTCTCATACTAGGCCCTGAACAAAATTCTTATTTGATATCATATGCAATGTTTTCATTTGTGACTCACTGCGATCCATCTGTCAGCATTCTTCTGTCCGATCCTTTTTATGTAAATCCATATTCCAGGAAATATTGGGTTTTAAACAAATAACTCAGTTATTCATTTTCAACTACAGAATCTCAACCTGAAATTCATTTCAGACCACATTAGCCCGTTGTCAAAAAGACTGGTTATCAAGACATGGTCCACTGTTGACACACACTGTTTTGTCATCCCAGCCATCAGAGCCAAAAATCAGCGCAATTCTCACCTTCGCTCATGGCTGTCTTCAAAGGGCTATGCCTTAGTACGAGTATTTAAGTTCAGTACATTGATACAGTTTCTTCTTATAAGTTATAAGTTTATGACAGTATTACTAGTGCTTTTCCTAAAAGATGTCCTCCATACGATTTTTCCTGAATGTACTTCGTTCTCCAATAAGCAGCACAACAAGGAAGACATTGTCTGCACTACGAGGATAAGAACGGGCACATATGTGTGAGGTGGAGTGTTATGTTGCCGTGGTTATTCATCCTGCAAACGTAACGTATTTTTGTTCTGGTTGGTGCACTTGGCTCGGTTTTTTAAACTGATATCAGATTATTGTCAGCTGGGGGATTTTCTAGCCGTCGAGGGCTGTCAAATTTTTCAAGAGTGGCTCTTTCTCTACTGCTGATATCCCTCATGCTCACCAAATCCCACCTCCTGCCTACTGTATGCCACTCCAGCTCAACCTACCACCTGATGCCTGGCTTATCCCTTCATAATAATTTATCCTTCCATCCCAGTTCCTCTTGTACTTAATGTACATCGTCAATCTCCAAATGTTTTCGCTGTGGCTCTTATCTTAAATGCAGTCATTATTCCATACGAATTTCCTCATTGCTAATATGTTCACATCATATGTCGTCATCCTTCTTCCTATGCTTTATGATTCTGTGCTGGTCTTATATGCAAACTCATCCAACGGCACTAATAATTGTATGGTCTATAGTCCATCCCCTCTCACGGCTGCCTCCACTACCAATTTACATAACGTTCAACTTTGCTGTGCCATAAACTTTATGTAGCATTTTTATCATCAATATACTAATATTGACTGGAATCCTTTTTGCTTCCCAAACATAAACTTCGCCTTTCAGTGCAAAGTAACCTTTCGATCTACCTGTCAATCAACCTACCTTCCTATAACCTTTCTGTGATTTATCATGTATTATTTTATCATCCACAAAAATCATGATGAGTTGCTCACACGCTAGACACAAGATCGTTCTTCTCACAGTGGAACTGAGAGGCAAGAAGTTGTGTGGACCTATATGTAGCCAATGGAGCCGATTTGGATCCCACAGACAAAGCTGAACTGACGAAAAGATTCTCTGGAAAACTAAAGTATGTTGACTTATCCCGGAATCAGAGCAAGCTAAAAGCTATTTTTTTTTTTTTTTAATAAAGTATCGTAATGACTTTTGTTGATTTTTTTTTTTTTCCACCTTCGACTCTGAAACTCTTAATATTCTCAATTTCACACGTGAACTTTGCTCATTATTCAGCTCTTTCATTATTTAAATATAGCCTCTTTCCCTCTCTCTCTCTCTCTCTCTCTCTCTTTCCCGTGTTTACCCCATCAGCCGCAATAATCAGGCTTATAATGGCCTCCATTCAATCCTTTACCGCAAAACACACTGACTCACCTGCCCTTTTCATTAGCCATTCTTTCTCCTCACTCTCCATCACTATAAACACCACTTATCCTCACATTTCCTGTTAAATGACCAAGTATTTTCAAAATCACTCTTATTTTGACTCCAAATGTAGAGTGTGTTAATTTATGACGAATGTTTTTATTACCATATGTGATTTTATATAATATCTACCTATCTATCTATCTATCTTTCAATCTACTTGTATATATATATATATATATATATATATATATATATATATATATATATATATATATATATATATATATATATATATATATATATATATATATATATATATATATATATATATATATATATTTGAGGGGGTGCTTACCATCCACTCGATGTAGTGCTGCTCTTGGGTGGCTGCCCTATCCTCTCTTCCTTCCTTCTTTCCGTCCTTTTCTGTCTTTCTTTCCTTCATTCTTTCCTCTTCCTTATGCCAACGTGTGACCACACTCCCCTCTTCTGTCTTTTTTTCCATTATACTTTCCTCTTCTTTCGGCCTCTGGGTGACTCTACACTGAATAACAAGCCAAATGGTTTCCTGTACACCAGGAAACCATTTACTACAGTGGGTGGTAACCATATAACCAAATAATAATGCCTGGTGGTTTAGTCGATAATTAAAGCGCGCCAGGCGGATGTAGCCTGTGCAGGTTTATATACAAGGGAGGTTGGGGTTTATTGCTCAAGTAATTCTTCTCAGGGATGAGCGAGGCTGGTCACTCTCATCTTAAATGTCAGGACCAACTTGCCTAGCCCCGGGCTGCAACGCTCTTCATGGGGCAACACAGGATTAGGTGACGGTGATATATATATATATATATATATATATATATATATATATATATATATATATATATATATATATATATATATATATATATATATATATTGTTACGGAACAGAGAAAGATAATGTACACTTTAAGTGAGAATACTAAAAATCACTACTGTCCCGTAAAGTTCCAGGTTCAAAACAAAGAGTTAGGTAAAATTACAAGTTAAAGTTTAATGCTCAAACTAACAACAAAACATTCAGGACTCATAAGGATAATGTAATGGCAAAAAACAGGTTAAATATATGGTTAACTGCAATAGCCTCTATTAACACGAAATTAGCATGAGTAAATTTATCTAAGTCAGCCCTGATAAAATGAAAATACACTGGGTAATGCTCAGTTAATGCAAGATAAATTATTACAGATACACAATATTATTAATGATCGCTGACAATAAGAACCTTACATGAATTACAAAAATCTCACTAGGCCTACAAATTAACAACTTATGCTATACAGCACAAGAACAAAATGGAACAACACTCATACTCAAATTACACAGCTGCTAGATGGTTGGAGACTTCCTGTGCACTCACAATAATAACTGTACAGGGGAGGACAGAGATGTGAACAAAATGAGTAGATCTAAGTGGCAATAATGTAGAGACTGAGCTCATTATATAGGGGCCGGCAGAGCTTGATACAACTTGTAAGAAGGACGCGCAAATGAAGCCATGGGGACAAAGAGTTGACAATCGCGCTCTGAACAACAGAAAGAACGACTTTACTATAACGGTAGAAGGGGGGGGGGAGTGAGGTAGAACACGCTCGTGATCAAACAGGCAGCACACTGTACGTTAGAATTACACAAAGGATGATGAGATCATAGGCTATGTAACACCTCCTCACAAAGAAAAAGAAATTTACAAAGGACATTTCTTATTACTCTAAAACAATCTGTCTAAAGTCTAGATAAGCATTCTGCAATAACATTTTCTTTCCCCTTGACATGGTGTATGTCTAATGAATACTCCTGAAGAAGTAAACTCCATCTTGTCAATCTCTGATTTTTATCTTTAAACTTACTAAGGAATTTCAGTGGGTTATGATCGGTATAAATGACTATGGCGTCAAAACCAGAACACAAATAAAATGAAAAATGCTGTAAACCCAAAATCAAGGCCAAAAGCTCTTTCTCAATAGTTGAGTAGTTCTTTTGAGGTGGAGTGAACTTCTTACTGTAATAAGATACAGGGTGTTCAATACCCTGATCATCCTCTTGCAGCAAAACAGCCCCAGCTCCTGTATCACTTGCATCAACAGCCATCTTAAAAGGCTTAGCAAAATTTGGAGTAGCGTGCACTGGCTGACTTAATAGGATAGCTTTAAGTTTGTTGAAAGAGGATTGACAGTTATCGATCCAGACAAATTTAACTCCCTTTTTCAGTAGGTCTGTAAGTGGTGATACAAGAATTGAAAAGTTAAGAACAAATCTCCGGTAATAACCTACCATTCCCAAAAATCTTTGTAGCTCTTTCCTACTTTTAGGTCTGGGAAGATCACTTATAACCTGAACCTTAGCTCCTGGTGGTGCAACATGTCCATCACCAATTACGTACCCAAGGTACTGAACTTTAGCTTGACCAAACTCACACTTTGATAAATTAGCTACAAGATTAGCCTGAACCAAACGCTCAAGAAATTTACTGACATGGCATAGGTGATCTTTCCAGTTGTCACTGAAGATTAATACATCATCAATATAAACAACACACCCTGCCAAACCCTCTGTTACAACATTCATGAGCTTCTGAAAAGTGGCTGGTGCATTCTTCATACCATATGGCATTACAGAACATGCAAAAGTCTTTCCTAGTGTTACAAAACATGAGATCTCCCTAGCATGTTCAGTCATAGGTACTTGCCAGTATCCCTTTAACAGATCAAACTTACTTATGTACCTAGCCTTTCCGATCTTGTCTATGCAATCTTCCACGCGAGGGAGAGGGTGTCTGTTTTGGTTATCTGATTAACACGTCTGTACTCGATGCAAAGCCGCTGTGACCCACCTGGCTTAGGGACTAGAGTGACAGGAGAACTCCACTCGCTCTGACATGGCTCAATCATCTTGTGGTCCTACAGGTAGCCAAGCTCCTTCTGGATGAGAGGAACTTTCACTGGGTTCACACGGTAAGGAGGCAGTTTAATTGGCTTTGCGTCTCCAACATCGACATCATGCATCAACACAGTGGTTCTTCCTGGAGTGGCACGGAACACTTGCGGGTACTCCTGCAGTAATGCCGAAAACTCCTGCCTTTTCTCGGGATGTAGATGAGAAAGTTTAGTCTGGAGATCATTCATGATATCAGGATTCTTCCCCAAACTATCACTCAGGCTCATACTGCATGGGAGAGCTTCACTTGCAGACTCGGGTGGAACAGCTACAGTGCAGACTGGATTATTTTCGTCCCGCCTGTGATATAACTTTAGCATGTTGATGTGACATAGTTGCTTGTTCTTTCTACGATCTGGTGTGGCGATGACATAGTTGACATCACTGAGTTTCTTCTCCACGAAATAAGGACCACTAAACTTGGCTTGAAGAGGTTACCCATGCACCGGTAGCAGAATCAAAACCTGATCTCCTGGCTGAAAGTGGCGTAACCTGGACTTCTTATCATACCAAGTCTTCATCTTCTCCTGAGCAGCTCCTAAATTCTCTCGCACCAGTTGTAAAGCAGTGGACAGACGTTCTTTGAACTTCATCACATACTCCAGCAGGTTGACGTCATCTTCCTCCGACAGCCAGCATTCCTTGAGTAACTTAAGGGGTCCTCTTACTTCATGGCCAAACAGTAGTTCAAAAGGTGAGAAGCCCAGTGATTCATTTGGAGATTCTCTTGCGGCAAATACAACGAATGGAAGACCTTTATCCCAGTCTTTCTGATGTTCCAAACAGTATTTCTTGAGCATCGATTTGAGTGTTTGATGATATCTCTCCAACGCTCCTTGGGTCTGGGGATGGTAAGCTGAAGACGTGATCTGGGTAATGCCCAACTCTTTAAGAGACTGCTTGAAAACATTTGACATGAAATTACTTCCCCGGTCTGACTGTACCTCCTTGGGCAGACCAAACTTTGTGAAGAACCCTAGCATTTCCTTAACCACGTTCTTTGCTGAGATATTTCTAAGTGGAATGGCTTCAGGATAACGAGTAACCATATCAATCAGGGTCAACAAATAAGAAAATCCTGAAGAAGTCTTAGGAAGAGGGCCCACAATATCCACCAACACACGGGTGAAAGGCGCCTCAAAAGGAGGAATGGGATCTAAAGGTGCAACCTTTTCAGTCTGATTACACTTCCCCACAACTTGACAGGTGTGACAAGACTTACAATACCAGGAAACATCTCTGAAGATACCTGGCCAGTAGAAGTGTTTCAAAATGCGTGCCACAGTCTTCCTCACTCCAAGGTGTCCTGCCAAACTGGAATCATGAGCCACTCTAATGATATCCTGCCTACAAACACGAGGGATGACAGCTTGATGTACAACCTCCCATTCACAGTCGGCTGATGCTGTTGGGGGTCTCCACTTCCTCATAAGTACTCCTGCCTTTACATAATAACAAGTAGAAGCACCGGCTGACTCTTCTTCACTGTAAGCAGAGTTAGCTAGACCTTTCAATTCAGGGTCAGCAACCTGCAACTCAACCAACTCTTGACGAGACAAATTATCAACACTACGGGGTACTGCCTCATCTGGTGAGTGGTCCAAATTAGTAAGAAAAGTGTCAGCTAGGATAACATCATCATCATCATTATCCTCTAAGTCACCAGTAACTTTAGATTTAGCCCTAGTGACAGCACATCCAGAGAACACATCAGGGACATCACAATCCTGGGCTGCAGCCACTGGCTCACTAGACAACTGAGGAGCTGGACACACTTTACTTCCACCAATATCATTTCCAAGTAAGAAAGTTACACTTAACATTGGGAGTGTCTCCACCAACCCAACCATAACGGAACCATTAACAAAACCAGACTCTAAATTCACTCTGCACAGAGGGACAGAGAAGTAATTATTCCCTACACTTTGTAAGATTACAGTTTCATCAGAGAAATTAACATTAGAGCCTAGAACACTGGTCAGCATAAGGGATTGGCAAGCACCTGTATCACGATATATTTTAACTGATTTCCTGTCATTATTGTCCAGAGGACTGAAAAAACCATCAGACAGGAAATTAGCACATGAACTCTTGAGAGTGTCACCCACGTTACTGCTCAAAAGAGGAGCTTCATCATGAGGATTTAATTTACCCCTCAAAGCAGGTTCAGTTAACTCAGTTAAAGAAATCTGGGAACTCTCAAGGGTGGACACTAGACCAATTGACTGAATATTTAAAGACTCCTTTTTGTTCACATCACACTGTCTCCTGAAACATTTCTCCGTAGTATGACCAAGCTTACTACAATAAGTACATTTACTTTTCTGAAATCTAGAGGTGGAGCTGGTATTTACTTCCTGAGAAACATCATCTTTATTCTCTTTCCTGTTACCTGTACTCTGAGTAGAGGCAACGTACTTACTCTCAGCTTTCCCTTTTTCTTTAGAATATCTCTTGTGAGTGAGAACATATTCATCAGCTAAAACTGCAGCATCAGACAAATTATCTATTCTTCTCTCATCAAGATATAGGCTTACATCTTTATAAATACACCTCTTGAAGTCCTCCAGCAAAATCATGTGCCTAAATTTACCGAAATCAGAATCCACATTCTTAGAATTTAACCACTGCTCTAACAGATCTTCTTTGATTTTTACATACTCAACATGGGATTGCTTATCTTGCTTGTAAGTTGTCCTAAATTTTACTCTATAGGCTTCAGGAACAAGCTCATAGGCCTTAAGAATCAAGCTCTTAACTACATCATAATTATCAGATTGATCCTGAGGCAAAGATGCATAAGTTACTTGAGCTTTACCGGTGAGAACAGTTTGAAGGAGTACTGGCCAATACTTTTTGGGCCAATTAAAACCTGTAACTACCCTCTCAAACAACTGAAAATACTTTGTTAAATCAGATTCATTAAAAGGAGGGACAAGTTTAACATTTTTAGCCACATCAAAATCATCAGAGCTAGATGATCCAGTTCCACCTTGTTTCATGCGATACTTATGGTCTGCCTGAATCCTAGCAATTTCAACTTGTGCCTCAGCCTCCTTAACACAAGCCTGAAACTCTGCCTCCTTAGCGTGAGATTTCGCCTCCTTAGCCTGAGACTCAGCCTCCTTAGCACGTGCTTGAAATTCAGCCTCCTTAACACGAGCCTCCTGCAGGGCTAGCTGTAACTTAGCTAATTCAATCTGCTTTTGCTCATTTGGAGGAGTTACATTAAACAAGCTTTTATTAATCATGCCAACAATTTGATCTTTAGAATGATGAGAGTGAACTGCAATTCCCAATTGTTGAGCAACAAGCTTAAGTTCATTCTTTGTTCTGTTTTCTACATCACACACTGTTTCCACATTTGACAAAAAATCTTTGGCTTCATCAAGCTTAGTAATAGTAGACATCATGAGTAAATCACAGTCACAAAATATCAAGCAATATCCTTATGATAATATCCTGAATATCCTGATGTGAGGCTGCCAAATTTATGTTACGGAACAGAGAAAGATAATGTACACTTTAAGTGAGAATACTAAAAATCACTACTGTCCCGTAAAGTTCCAGGTTCAAAACAAAGAGTTAGGTAAAATTACAAGTTAAAGTTTAATGCTCAAACTAACAACAAAACATTCAGGACTCATAAGGATAATGTAATGGCAAAAAACAGGTTAAATATATGGTTAACTGCAATAGCCTCTATTAACACGAAATTAGCATGAGTAAATTTATCTAAGTCAGCCCTGATAAAATGAAAATACACTGGGTAATGCTCAGTTAATGCAAGATAAATTATTACAGATACAAAATATTAATGATGGCTGACAATAAGAACCTTATATGAATTACAAAAATCTCACTAGGCCTACAAATTAACAACTTATGCTATACAGTACAAGAACAAAATGCAACAACACTCATACTCAAATTACACAGCTGCTAGATGGTTGGAGACTTCCTGTGCACTCACAATAATAACTGTACAGGGGAGGACAGAGATGTGAACAAAATGAGGAGTAGATCTACGTGGCAGTAATGCAGAGACTGAGCTCATTATATAGGGGCCGGCAGAGCTTGATACAACTTGTAAGAAGGACGCGCAAATGAAACCATGGGGACAAAGAGTTGACAATCCCGCTCTGAACAACAGAAAGAACGACTTACTCTACTATAACGGTAGAAGGGGGGGAGTGAGGTAGAACACGCTCGTGATCAAACAGGCAGCATACTGTACGTTAGAATTACACAAAGGATGATGAAATCATAGGCTATGTAACAATATCTATATATATATATATATATATATATATATATATATATATATATATATATATATATATATATATATAAATAAATAAATAATTAATATAAAAATATATATATATATATATATATATATATATATATATATATATATATATATATATATATATCTACTCTCTCTCTCTCTCTCTCTCTCTCTCTCTATATATATATATATATATATATATAGGTAGATAGATAGATAGATAGAGAGATAGATATAATGATCAGGGGCATACTGTTTGCTTGCATAAGACGGGCAGAACGTTCTTTGCACGAAGAACGGACCCTGAACGATGCTTAGATGAAGACGAAAATGTCGGGCTGTAGGAGAACGTTGTATATATATATATATATATATATATATATATATATATATATATATATATATATATATATATTGTTACATAGCCTATGATTTCATCATCCTTTGTGTAATTTTAACGCACAGTTGCTGCATGTTTGATCACGAGCGTGTTCTGCCTCAGTCCCCCCCTTCTACCGTTATAGTAGAGTAAGTCGACATCTCTGTTATACTTTGCGGGATTGTCATCTCTTTGTCCCCATGGCTTCATTTGCGCGTCCTCATTACAAGTTGTATCAAGCTCTCCTGGCCCCTATATAATGAGCTCAGTCTCTGCATCATTGCCACTTAGATCTGCTCCTCATTTTGTTCACATCTCTGTCCTCCCCTGTACAGATATTATTATTGTGAGTGCTCAAGAAGTCTCCAACCATCTAGCAGCTGTGTGTAATTTGAGTATAACTGTTGTTGCATTTTTCTTGTACTGTATAGCATAAGTTTAATTTGTAGGCTTAGTGAAGTTTTTGTAATTCATGTATGGATCTTTATGTCAGTCATTTTTGATAATAGTTTGTATCTGTAATTATTTATCTGGCATTCACTGAGTATTATCTGGTATCTCATTTCATCAGGGCTGACTTAGATAAATTTACTCTTGCTAATTTCGTGTTAATAGAGGCTATTGCAGTTAACCATATATTTAACCTGTTTATTTGCCATTACATTATCCTTATGAGTCCTGAATGTTTTGTTGTTAATTTAAGCATTAAACTTTAACTTGTAATTTTACCTAACTCTTTTGTTTTGAACCTGGAACTTTACGGGACAGTAGTGACTCTTCGTATTCTCACTTAAAGTGTACATTATCTTTCTCTGTTCCGTAACATAAATTTGGCGACCTCATATCAGGATATTCAGGATATTATCATAAGGATATTGTTTGATATTTTGTGACTGTGATATATTCATGATGGCTACTATTTCTACACTTGATGAAGCCAAAGATTTTTTGTCAAATGTGCAAACAGTGTGTGATATAGAAAACAGAACAAAGAATGAACTTAAGCTTGTTGCTCAACAATTGGGAATTGCAGTTCACTCTCATCATTCTAAAGATCAAATTGTTGGCATGATTAATAAAAGCTTGTTTAATGTAACTCCTCCAAATGAGCAAACGCAGATTGAATTAGCTAAGTTACAGCTAGCCCTGCAGGAGGCTCGTGTGAAGGAAGCTGAATTTCAAGCACGTGCTAAGGAGGCTGATGTTAAGGAGGCTGAGTTTCACGCACAAGTTGAACTTGTTAGGATTCAGGCAGACCATGAGTATCGCATGAAACAAGGTGGAACTGGATCATCTAGCTCTGATGATTTTGATGTGGCTAAAAATGTTAAACTTGTCCCTCCTTTTAATGAATCTGATTTAACAAAGTATTTTCAGTTGTTTGAGAGGGTAGCTACAGGTTTTAATTGGCCTAAGGAGTATTGGCCAGTACTCCTTCAAACTGTTCTCACCGGTAAAGCTCAAGTAACTTATGCATCTTTGCCTCAGGATCAGTCTGATAATTATGATGTAGTTAAGAGCTTGATTCTTAAGGCCTATGAGCTTGTTCCTGAAGCTTATAGAGTAAAATTTAGGACAACTTATAAGCAAGATAAGCAATCCCATGTTGAGTATGCAAAAATCAAAGAAGATCTGTTAGAGCAGTGGTTAAATTCTAAGAATGTGGATTCTGATTTTGGTAAATTTAAGCAGATGATTTTGCTGCAGGATTTCAAAAGGTGTATTAGTAAAGATGTAAGCCTATATCTTGATGAGAAAAGAATAGATAATTTGTCTGATGCTGCAGTTTTAGCTGATGAGTATGTTCTCACTCACAAGAGATATTCTAGAGAAAAAGGGAAAGCTGAGAGTAAGTACGTTGCCTCTACTCAGAGTACAGGTAACAGGAAAGAGAATAAGGATGATGTTTCTCAGGAAGTAAATACCAGCTTCACCTCTAGATTTCAGAAAAGTAAATGTACTTATTGTAGTAAGCTTGGTCATACTACGGAGAGATGTTTCAGGAGACAGCGTGATGTGAACAAAAAGGAGTCTTTAAATATTCAGTCAATTGGTCTAGTGTCCACTCTTGAGAGTTCCCAGAATTCTTTAACTGAGTTAACTGAACCTGCTTTGAGGGGTAACTTAAATTCTCATGATGGAGCTCCTCTTTTGAGCAGTAACGTGGGTGACACTCTCAAGAGTTCATGTGCTAATTTCCTGTCTGATGGTTTTGTCAGTCCTCTGGACAGTAATGACAGGAAATCAGTTAAAATATATCGTGATACAGGTGCTTGCCAATCCCTTATGCTGACCAGTGTTCTAGGCTGTAATGTTAATTCCTCTGATGAAACTGTAATCTTACAAGGTGTAGGGAATAATTACTTCTCTGTCCCTCTGTGCAGAGTGAATTTAGAGTCTGGTTTTGTTAATGGTTCTGTTATGGTTGGGTTGGTTGAGACACTCCCAATGTCAGGTGTAACTTTCTTACTTGGAAATGATATTGGTGGAAGTCAAGTGTGTCCAGCTCCTCAGTTGTCTAGTGAGCCAGTGGCTGCGTCCCGGGATTGTGATGTCCCTGATGTGTTCCCTGCATGTGCTGTCACTAGGGCTAAGTCTAAAGTTACTGGTGATTTAGAGGATAATGATGATGATGATGTTATCCTAGCTGACACTTTTCTTGCTAATTTGGACCACTCACCAGATGAGGCAGTACCCCGTAGTGTTGATAATTTGTCTCGTCAAGAGTTGGTTGAGTTGCAGGTTGCTGACCCTGAGTTGAAAGGTCTAGCTAACTCTGCTTACAGTGAAGAAGAGTCAGCCGGTGCTTCTACTTGTTATTATGTAAAGTCAGGAGTACTTATGAGGAAGTGGAGACCCCCAACAGCATCAGCCGACTGTGAATGGGAGGTTGTACATCAAGTTGTCATCCCTCGTGTTTGTAGGCAGGATATCATTCAAGTGGCTCATGATTCCAGTTTGGCAGGACACCATGGAGTGAGGAAGACTGTGGCACGCATTTTGAAACACTTCTACTGGCCAGGTATCTTCAGGGATGTTTCCTGGTATTGTAAGTCTTGTCACACCTGTCAAGTTGCGGGAAAGTGTAATCAGACCGAAAAGGTTGCACCTCTAGTTCCCATTCCTCCTTTTGAGGCGCCTTTCACCCGTGTGTTGGTGGATATTGTGGGCCCTCTTCCTAAGACTTCTTCAGGATTTTCTTATGTGTTGACCATGATTGATATGGCTACTCGTTATCCTGAAGCCATTCCACTTAGAAACATCTCAGCAAAGAACGTGGTTAAGGAAATGCTAGGGTTCTTCACAAAGTTTGGCCTGCCCAAGGAGGTACAGTCAGACCGAGGAAGTAATTTCATGTCAAATGTTTTCAAGCAGTCTCTGAAAGAGTTGGGCATCACCCAGATCACGTCTTCAGCTTACCATCCCCAGACCCAAGGAGCGTTGGAGAGATATCATCAAACACTCAAATCGATGCTCAAGAAATACTGTTTGGAACATCAGAAAGACTGGGATAAAGGTCTTCCATTCGTTGTGTTTGCTGCAAGAGAATCTCCAAATGAATCACTGGGCTTCTCACCTTTTGAACTACTGTTTGGCCATGAAGTAAGAGGACCCCTTAAGCTACTCAAGGAATGCTGGCTGTCGGAGGAAGATGACGTCAACCTGCTGGAGTATGTGATGAAGTTCAAAGAACGGCTGTCCACTGCTTTACAGCTAGCGAGAGAGAATTTAGGAGCTGCTCAGGAGAAGATGAAGACTTGGTATGACAAGAAGTCCAGGTTACGCCACTTTCAGCCAGGAGATCAGGTTTTGATTCTGCTACCAGTTCATGGGCAACCTCTTCAAGCCAAGTTTAGTGGCCCTTATTTCGTGGAGAAGAAACTCAGTGATGTCAGCTATGTCATCGCCACACCAGATCGTAGAAAGAGCAAGCAACTATGTCACATCAACATGCTAAAGTTATATCACAAGCGGGATGAAAATAATCCAGTCTGCACTGTAGCTGTTCCACCCGAGTCTGCAAGTGAAGCTCTCCCATGCAGTATGAGCCTGAGTGATAGTTTGGGGAAGAATCCTGATATCATGAATGATCTCCAGACTAAGCTTTCTCATCTACCACCCAAGGAAAGGCAGGAGTTTTCGGCATTACTGCAGGAGTACCCGCAAGTGTTCCGTGCCACTCCAGGAAGAACCACTGTGTTGATGCATGATGTCGATGTTGGAGACGCAAAGCCAATTAAATTGCCTCCTTACCGTGTGAACCCAGTGAAAGTTCCTCTCATCCAGAAGGAGCTTGGCTACCTGTTGGACCACAAGATGATTGAGCCCTGTCAGAGCGAGTGGAGTTCTCCTGTCACTCTAGTCCCTAAGCCAGGTGGGTCACAGAGGCTTTGCATCGACTACAGACGTGTTAATCAGATAACCAAAACAGACACTTACCCTCTCCCTCGTGTGGAAGATTGCATAGACAAGATCGGAAAGGCTAGGTACATAAGTAAGTTTGATTTGTTAAAGGGATACTGGCAAGTACCTATGACTGAACGTGCTAGGGAGATCTCATGTTTTGTAACATTAGGAAAGGCTTTTGCATGTTCAGTAATGCTATATGGCATGAAGAATGCACCAGCCACATTTCAGAAGCTCATGAATGTTGTAACAGAGGGTTTGGCAGGGTGTGTTGTTTATATTGATGATGTATTAATCTTCAGTGACAACTGGAAAGATCACCTATGCCATGTCAGTAAATTTCTTGACCGTTTAGTTCATGCTAATCTTGTAGCTAATTTATCAAAGTGTGAGTTTGGTCAAGCTAAAGTTCAGTACCTTGGGTATGTAATTGGTGATGGACATGTTGCACCACCAGGAGCTAAGGTTCAGGTTATAAGTGATCTTCCCAGACCTAAAAGTAGGAAAGAGCTACAAAGATTTTTGGGAATGGTAGGTTATTACAGGAGATTTGTTCTTAACTTTTCTATTCTTGTATCACCACTTACAGACCTACTGAAAAAGGGAGTTGAATTTGTCTGGACCGATAACTGTGAATCCTCTTTCAACAAACTTAAAGCTATTCTATTAAGTCAGCCAGTGCTCGCTACTCCAAATTTTGCTAAGCCTTTTAAGATGGCTGTTGATGCAAGTGATACAGGAGCTGGGGCTGTTTTGCTGCAAGAGGATGATCAGGGTATTGAACATCCTGTATCTTATTACAGTAAGAAGTTCACTCCACCTCAAAAGAACTACTCAACTATTGAGAAAGAGCTTTTGGCCTTGATTTTGGGTTTACAGCATTTTTCATTTTATTTGTGTTCTGGTTTTGACCCCATAGTCATTTATACCGATCATAACCCACTGAAATTCCTTAGTAAGTTTAAAGATAAAAATCAGAGATTGGCAAGATGGAGTCTACTTCTTCAGGAGTATTCATTAGACATACAACATGTCAAGGGGAAAGAAAATGTTATTGCAGATTGCTTATCTAGACTTTAGACAGATTGTTTAGAGTAATAAGAAATTTCCTTTGTAAATTTCTTTTTCTTTGTGGGGAGGTGTTACATAGCCTATGATTTCATCATCCTTTGTGTAATTTTAACGCACAGTTGCTGCATGTTTGATCACGAGCGTGTTCTGCCTCAGTCCCCCCCTTCTACCGTTATGGTAGAGTAAGTCGACATCTCTGTTATACTTTGCGGGATTGTCATCTCTTTGTCCCCATGGCTTCATTTGCGCGTCCTCATTACAAGTTGTATCAAGCTCTCCTGGCCCCTATATAATGAGCTCAGTCTCTGCATCATTGCCACTTAGATCTGCTCCTCATTTTGTTCACATCTCTGTCCTCCCCTGTACAGATATTATTATTGTGAGTGCTCAAGAAGTCTCCAACCATCTAGCAGCTGTGTGTAATTTGAGTATAACTGTTGTTGCATTTTTTCTTGTACTGTATAGCATAAGTTTAATTTGTAGGCTTAGTGAAGTTTTTGTAATTCATGTATGGATCTTTATGTCAGTCATTTTTGATAATAGTTTGTATCTGTAATTATTTATCTGGCATTCACTGAGTATTATCTGGTATCTCATTTCATCAGGGCTGACTTAGATAAATTTACTCTTGCTAATTTCGTGTTAATAGAGGCTATTGCAGTTAACCATATATTTAACCTGTTTATTTGCCATTACATTATCCTTATGAGTCCTGAATGTTTTGTTGTTAATTTAAGCATTAAACTTTAACTTGTAATTTTACCTAACTCTTTTGTTTTGAACCTGGAACTTTACGGGACAGTAGTGACTCTTCGTATTCTCACTTAAAGTTTACATTATCTTTCTCTGTTCCGTAACAATATATATATATATATATATATATATATATATATATATATATATATATATATATTTATATATATATATATCTATATATATATTTATTTCTCTCTTTTTTCTTCATTCCTAACGTCTGTTCCTTCTTTTTTTTTTTTTTTCCGTTTCTTGTCGCTTTTTTCCTTACTCTCTTCCTTGCTCTGTCCCTCCCTATCACTTCCCTGTCCTTCATTATCGTTGTCCCTTTACCTTCTTCCTTTTCTTCTGTGTCTTGTATTTTATGAGGTGGTTCTTTCTTCTTCACACCAGCCAGCCAAGGTCTTTGTTCCTCTCTACCGGTAATACCAGAGCCACTTAAATACCTTAGTGTTACATATTCTACGCTTACCATTGCGTGTCTTTCCCCTATTATTTTTATTTGTTATTATTTTTTTTGCTTTCCTATCCTATTTTATGACGCATATCCCACTGTTTCCACCTGTTGTCTTTACTTCCACCTCTTCCTGGGTCAACTGATGCAGTCTTATCGAGCCACCATTCTCTCTCTGAGGCAGTTTATAACTTTTAGTGTTCATTTCAGTACCTATATCACTCTCCTGCAGCTTGTCCTATCATGCAAGTATATTTTTCCCTGCAGCCACATCCAGGACCGTGTGTTTGTAGGCTGAAACCAAATCTCCCTTGACCCGGACCTATGCTTCCCGGAACAGTTCAGTGGTGCCAAACATTCATGCACTCAGGCTGGGACACGACCGAAGTTCAAGAGGGAGAGTCCACACTACGACGTCTGGAGAGCTGTCTGTACTGTGAAGGGGTTTTTGGAATACATTACCTTGACGAGGGCGGAGAGAGAGAGAGAGAGAGAGAGAGACAGAGACAGAGACAGAGACAGAGACAGAGAGACAGAGACAGACAGACAGACAGACAGAGACAGACAGACAGACTGACAGACAGACAGAGACAGAAATGATCTTGGCTTAATTTCGGTAAATACTTGTTTAACTTTCTAGGTGAAGAAAAAAAAAAAAAAAAAAAAGCGGAAGGCTGTCCATCCGATAGGGCAGTGAGTCCCATATTTTCCATTCCATTCCTGTCATAAGGACTTCTCGTATTTTCACAGACTTCCGTTTCCTTACGAAATCCGCAAGTAATGATGGATAAGAAAATGGAACAGTATTGCGAATCATGCCAATTAAGCACTGAAATTGGCGAGATAATACTGAATATAAAGAATGAGCAAGAAGAAGAATAAAGAAAATAATAAAATGAAACAAAAACATCGGGGGCCGAATGCTAGTCACCCGCCAATATATGATAGTGGATAAAGTACCATCAAATCAGATTTGAGGAAATTCGCAAAACTCTTCGGAATTAAGTCACTACGTTTGGCTAAAAGCCAAGCCATACTAAAAAATATTAGAAAGTGTTCACAGAGCGCATACCTCCGCCAATGCATTGCCATAAAAAAGGATCCGGATCCGGATCAGTGGATATAGGAGCCGGATCCGCCTCAAAATTTAATCAGTTTTATTTTGTCCATGGTCCACCTTTCCACAAAATTTCAATGGAATTCATTGAGAATTTTTGGAGATATTGTGCCGAATACTCCTATGCCGGATCCGGATCCGCCTCAGAATTCGATCATTTCCTCATTGGCCCATGGCTCACCCTTCCACAAAATTTCATCAAAATACATTCATAACGTGTTGAGTAATCCCCCTTACAAACAAACAAACAAACACATAAACAAACGCGGGGTAAGACATAACCTCCTTGCCGGAGGTAATAAGGCGGCTGGCATTCTGTCGTCTTTGATCAAATCCACAGCAATAATAGTAGGCCTCTGCACATCCACATAGTTTCTATTTACTGAAGATTAGGTGAAAATTCGTCCACAACTTTTCGAGATATTTTGGCATCAGACACACCCGCACCCACCCACCCACCCACCCACCCACCCACCCACACACACACACACACACACACACACACACACACACACACACACACACACACACACACACACACACACACATACACACACACACACAAACCGACAAAAACTATATTGTCTCGCCTTGCTAAAGGCGGGCGATAAAAAGTAGCGACAGCATAAAACAAAATAGTCACACCCAATACTTGGCAAACAGTGCCTGCGTTAGGCTCATTATATCTTTGATATAAAATGCTTACGTGTTTTGCTAATTATATCTCTGGCCAAACTGATATCATTCGGACCAGTGATTCGATCACCACCTGCAAAGCGATACATCATTGACATGTATGAGGAACGTAAAATCAAAGCCTTGGTTCAGTGCTTGTTACAGACACTCAGAATTGGTTAGAAAATTCTGAAGTAATCTGCCTGGAGTGAAAACCAGCAGCATAGAAACTAAATACCAACATTGTTCTGTCGCTAAAAATAAATACAGTTAGAAACGTAAACTTCCTTCCACTAAAACAAAACCGATGAAATTTATAAATTTTACCTATCCTTCAACCTTCCTTCGAACTTTTCCAACCCAGTATAGCCAGCCGTAACTCTCTAAAATAGTGCCGTGACCCTCTTTGGCGTCACGACCCAAGTTAAAGTAGAAATTCTTTAAACCTACTAACAACAAGACATGCAGTATCATGAAATGAGGAGGAAAAGAATCTTGTATATATTTACCGTTCCATAAAATATGTGGGGAGAGTTGTGCCATTATCAAGAAGCGACGCAGATCCTCTCATCCAGTATGTAAGAGAGGTTGGTCGGTGTGTGTGCTGGAGGGTGTCAACACATCCCAAAATAGTAGACTTGGCTAGGGAGGTGAGGAAAGGGTACACGCAGAAGAGGTTAGAGTGGCTGTAGAGAAAAGAGGGAGGGAACAGCTGAAAGAATGAGAGAGGAGGGAACATTACAGGAAAAGACGAAAGGCGGAAAGTGATTGGAGAGAGAAAGAGAGAGAGAGAGAGAGAGAGAGGTGAGGTATATTTTTCATGTCAGAGGGGTCACCACACCATCCTCGACAACCCAGCCAGCACCAGTGACCAAGTGGACGCTGAAAGACCCACACAGGTTGACAGCCGAGATATCCAGAGGCATTGAGCGAGGAAGAAAATTCTCTCTCTCTCTCTCTCTCTCTCTCTCTCTCTCTCACACACACACACACACACACACACACACACACACACACACACACACCCAACAATACCGTATTGACGGTTGGAACGTGTACTCCTCGGCTTTCATTACGTCATAATTGAATGTGTTCGACTGATATAAAATGATAACTGGTAAGAGACGAATGGCCTGAAATTTACAGCGCTGATATCCGACCCTGGTTAACCATATATATATATATATATATATATATATATATATATATATATATATATATATATACAGATCAATAACAGGCGTCGAAAATGGTATCCGAGCGCGATAAGTGCAAGACCACGTTAGTGACTCGTTGTCATCATACAGCCCATTAAACGGAAGGACAGTTGCTGAATGGATGCCTGCATAGGCCTACCATCATCGGTGTTGTGGTGGTGGTGGTCTGTGGTTGTTCTGATGATCCTCACAGCAAGTGGTAGTGAGTGTGTTAAGGACAAGTAAAATGAATGGGACGAAAAATTTGTTACAGTTACAGAGTCTTGATGTTAAGGAAATGCTCAATAAAAATTAAATGATGAAGTGTACTGTACATCTCTCTCTCTCTCTCTCTCTCTCTCTCTCTCTTTCTATACAGCATACATACATATATATATATATATATATATATATATATATATATATATATATATATGTATCCCGAGGCCACTACCACAGCCACTGGTAAGCTGGTGGGCTAGGGGTCCCAGATCCATTGCCTGGACCTGGGATTGTGCAGTGAGTGGGACCTGTGCTGTGTCTGTCCCCATTTATTAATACTGAAGATGACAAAACAAAAAAGGTTTCAAAGCAAGCCTGAGGACAGTAAATCACCCATGGGGATGAGGGTGGGTTCATGGAATGTGGGAAGTTTGAGGGGAAGAGCAGGGGAAGTCGTTGAGGCATTCCGTAGGAGGTGGGTGGATGTGGCGTGTTTGCAGGAAGTCCGGTACAGGGGTGGATCAGCCAGAAAGATTGTTGGGAAGGACTGTTGCTATAAGTTGTTTTGGCATGGGGGGACAAACGGATATGGAGGTGTTGGTGTGATGGTTGCGGAGAAATGGGTGGAATATGTTATGAATGTTTTGAGAGTAAGCGATAGGATATTGGTAGTGAAAATTCTGTTGGGAAGAAAGATAGCTGTGATTATATCGGCACATGCTCCACAGGCAGGATTAGATGAATCAGAGAAAGATAGATTTTGGGATGATTTAATACGTGTAGTGGGTGGTATGCGGGATGATGAGATAGTGATTTTGGGAGGGTACTTAAATGGTCATGTAGGTGAAGCAGCACAAGGTTATGAAGGAGTGCATGGGGGATGTGCATATGGTCTAAGGAATGCAGAAGGGGAAAGGATACTCGAGTTTGGGGAGGCAACGGACATGATTGTGTGCAACACATATTTTAGGAAAAGAGACAGTAGATTAGTTACGTATGAGTCTGGGGGAAATAGCAGTCAGATAGATTATTTTCTGGTTAGGAGGGCCGATAGGAGGTTAGTGAGGGATGTTAAAGTTATAGGAAGTGAGGAGTGTGTGCAGCAGCACAAACTATTGATTTGTGATATGGTGCTTAAAGAACAAGTGATGAAAAAGAGGACTTATGTACCTAGGAGGAAAATATGGAAGCTGAAAAACCAAGTAGTAAGGGATGCCTTCTATAGCGAGTTGAGGAGAGTGGTGGCTGAACAGGGAGCTGTAGACAGAGGCGTTAATGAACAGTACAGAGCCCTCAAGAACAATTTCTTGAGAGTTACTGATGTAACATGCGGCTGGACAAGAGGACCACCAAGACATAAAGTAACTTGGTGGTGGGATGAGGGTGTAGAAGCTGCAGTTAAGGAGAAAAGAAGGCTTTTCCGGGAATGGAAGAAGGGTGGTAGCAAAGAGGAATATTTGGCTGCCAAGCGTAGGGCTAGGAGAGAGGTATACAGGGCAAAGTCTGAGTCACAGAGACAATTACTTGATAACCTAAATCATGGGGAAAGGAAAAATATATTTAGGGTGGCAGGTCAGGTGAAGAGGGATAATCGGGATATCATAGGTGAGCAGTGTGTGAAGAATGATGAAGGAAGGGTAGTGGTGAACAGTGAGGATATTAAAGATGCATGGAGAGAGCATTATAACCGGTTGTTGAATGAGGAGTTTGACTGGGACAGGGAAGGTTTGGAGCCAGCAGATCCAGCGTCTGGCCCTTGGCCTTTGATTGATACTGCTACTGTGAGTGAGGCAATAGGCAGGATGAGGGTGGGGAAGGCAGCAGGTGTGTCTGGGTTGACTGCCGAAATGTTGAAGGCCTCAGGCGATATAGGGGTGAGATTAGTCACTGACCTGATAAATAGGATTATTTATGAGTGTGTTGTCCCAGATGATTGGCTGAAGAGTGTAATTGTAAATGTGTATAAAGGGAAGGGTGATGCCCTGGAAAGAGGAAATTATAGAGGTATAAAGCTTTTAGATCAGATAATGAAGGTAATGGAGAGAGTTTTAGAAGGTATGATTAGAGAAAGAGTGAATATTGATGAGATGCAGTTTGGGTTTATGCCAGGTAGGGGGACCACTGATGCCATATTCATTGTTCGACAGCTTCAGGAAAAATATATTGGTAGGAGAAGGAATCTTTATTTTGTTTTTCTTGATTTGGAAAAGGCCTTTGACAGAGTCCCTAGAGAGGTGGTGAAGTGGGCAATGAGAAAGCTTGGCTTGAAGGAGTGACTGGTTAGGGTGGTTATGGCCATGTATGTGGGTGCTTACACCCAGGTGAGAGTGAATGGAGATTTGAGTGATGAGTTTTCCGTGAATGTTGGTGTGCATCAGGGGTCAGTCTTGAGTCCCATGTTGTTTATCATGGTACTTGAAGCCCTTTCACGTGACTTTAGAAACGGACTCCCGTGGGAGTTGTTGTATGCTGATGATTTGGTGTTGATTGCAGAGAATGAAAGGGAGGCGGAGGAAAGGTTTAGGAAGTGGAGAGATGGTATGGGGCAAAAGGGTTTAAGGGTAAATGCAGATAAACCAAAAGTGATGATATCTAGGGTTGGTGGCGGTAATGTCAAAGACGAGAGAGAGTGGCCATGTGCAGTTTGCCACAAGGGAGTGGGAAGTAATTCCATCTTGTGCGGTGTGTGTGATAAATGGGTGCATAAGAGATGTAGTGGTATCAGAGGTAGACTGCGAGATAATGCTGATTTTATGTATACGGCGTGTCGGGGTGAGCAGGTGGAGATCGTCAGACGTGAAAGGATTGAACTTGCTGGTGAATCTCTTGAGTGTGTCGAAGAGTTTTGTTATTTGGGAGACATGTTGTGTGCTGGAGGTGGGGCCGGGGTGAGAAGTGGTTGGAGGAAGTTTAGGGAGCTCTTGCCTCTCCTGACATTGAGAGGGCTCTCCCTACGTGCTAAGGGGTCTTTGTATGCAGAATGTGTTAGGAGTGTAATGCTGTATGGCAGTGAGACCTGGGCAGTGAAGAAGGAAGACATTCGCCGGCTCAGACGTACAGAAATGACAATGATTAGGTGGATGTGCAGTGCGTCCCTGCGTCCAAGGCCTGGAGGGGCTGGGTTTACAATGGAAGAGTTGAGAGGTAGGATGGGACTGGAGTGTATTGGTGTTGTGATGAGGAGAGGTAGATTGAGGTGGTTTGGACATGTGGAGAGGATGGGGGATGATAATTGGGTGAGGAAGGTGAGAAGTGTTAATACTGGGGGTGGGGTTATGAGGGGTAGACCGAGAAAGACATGGGACGAGGTCATTAAGTGTGACCTTAGGGTTAAGGGACTGAACAGGGAGGCTGCAATGGATCGTGCAGCGTGGAGAGCCGCCATTAGGTGACCAAGGCCGACACATGCAAGCATGTTGGAGCCTTTGAAAACGAAACGAAACGATATATATATATATATATATATATATATATATATATATATATAAGAGCCGCGATGTCTTTGTTTGTTTGTTTGTCCTTCAGTCACGCCCAAACTACTGTACAGTCAGCATCAATTGACGTGTCGTAAACAAAAACAACACACGCAGCGTGATTTCTATTATTAATAATAACGAAACAAATAGATAGAATGCAACAATTTTATATTTGAAGCTTTGTTTACTAACCTTCTATTTGGGTATGGGTTGACCTTTGCGTTTTCGCACATCTGCGAGGCGGCCAGGCAGTGAATCTGCAAGTTTTTGCAGAGTTGATGATGGTATGGTGGTCCAGGCCCGATGAAGTGCATCCTCTAATTTTACCAGTGTGGAGGTGTCTTCTTCTCTTATTTTCACTTTTAGAATGGCCCAGAGGTTCTCAATGGGTGATATGTCAGGGCTGTTTGGTGGCCAGTCAGGTATCATCTCGATCTCGCTGTCCCTGAGCCAGTTCTTTACCACCTGGGCGGTGTGGCATGGCGCGCAGTCCTGTTGCAAGATCTCTGCACCTGTCGCCCCAAAGCAATCTGCCAGTTTCCCATCTAAAAGGCGCCGTAGTACACGTCTTTGGTGACAGACTGGCCCTTGGGGAAGATGTGCATATCAGCCAAGCCACCGTATGCAAATGCTCCCCACACCATAAGAGAGGGAGGATGTTTTAAGGTCTTGGCGGTATAGTGGGGGTCACACGGGTCCGAGCCCTTGCTGTGCCACACCTTTATGCCTTTCGTATCACTAACACGAAAAACTGATTCGTCTGTCCATAAGACCTTTCTCCAATCTTCTTGAGTCCATGAAGAATATTTTTCGGCAAAGGCAAGCCTCTTCATCCGCTGAGTCTCTGTCACCATAGGCTTACTTCTGGTCTTTATTTTGCTGTATTTCAGTTTATTTCGGATGATTCGATGTAGAGTTCGTACAGCTGTTCCCTGTAGTAGATCTTTGTTCTTTTCCTTAATTTGTTTTGCTGTAATTGTTGGATTTTTTTTCTAACTCCCACCTGATAATTGCTGATGTCATGTCTCCAACGTTGGAAGGCCTTCCCCCACCATATCTATGATGGGGTGTATCACGCTTGCCACTCACCTTAAATTTAGACACTTGTCGTTGCACTGTACGTAGGTTTACTCCTGTTTCTTGGCTGATTTCTAGGCAGTTAAGGCCTAACTTATGACACTGCACTATTTTTATTAAGTTATCCTGGCTTGTATACTTTTTTGACATTGTTCACGATTTGTACGAGCAATTTTGCAATGGTCGGTAACGCCTTGCGCAAGGTTTTGGGAAAAGGGCACAAAAAATCTCCGAGATCAATCCCCTACAAAAGCGTAATTAAAACTGACTGTTATATCTTTAAAAACTCTGAACGGCAACACCTCTAAGTTGCCAAGTAGTTATTTTTTTCCTAGGGCATTTTTTCTCGGGCGTTAGGAGACGATATATCACAAACCTAATATATAGGTCTAGCGAGGCCTGCAACGACACGTCAATTGACGCTGACTGTAAGGGTCAGAGGCCCCCAGACCCATATATATTCTGAATCAAGGTGACCAATCATGGTTTTAGGGGGGGTCAAAATTCAGATCTGAGTCATTTGAGGTCATCAGTAGTGTTCGCCTTTTTGTCCCAAGCAACGCCGGGTACCCCTGCAGCACATTTTTTGGCATGGAGACTCACATGACCTCTAGTTCAGACATAGGCTATGTGAGGTTGACCTCCGAGGTCATTTAAGGTCACAGGTAATAGTTAACAAGTGACCTTAAATACTGTGCGTTAGTCTGCGAAAGCTGAAATAGAAAGTTCCTGGACCGTTAATAATTCCTACGCAGTAGCTTAAGAGGTACATAGTCTTTCTGGAGTAGACAGAAAGACTGAACCAGAACAAATAGGATTAGAGTGTTTGTTTTTTTGGACCGGCATCGCCGGGTACCCCTGACAGTATTATACGTTGTTAAACTGGTTTGTCCTCTTGATTTCATACAAGACGATTCGTTTTTTTTTTTTTTTTTTTACAGTTATTACTGCAAAAATATATCTTAGCTCTTTGTTATCCATCTTTTTGTCTACCTGTGTATTCATCATACATCAGTATTCTAAGCCACTGCTTTAAGGATCTACAGGTGTTTCTTTAGCAGCCAACACGTATTCCTGATCGCCTTGGAGAGAGACCAAAGATAATTGAACGTTTTCCTACAACTAATCCTTCTGTTCACTATTTCAATCTTACCTCAACTGTGGACCTCTGATTACAATCTTGTCTCTGTAACCTCTTCAAGCCGTCGGGTCCTCCCAGCAAGCTCCGTCCGTGGCAGTTTGTCACAGTGGCCTGGGATTCCCTCAGGTGCAGTTTTTTTTTTTTTTTTTTTCTGGAAGGACTATTGCTTCAATAGCCGAGAGCCATCCAGGATTGCTTTGGACATTACGGAGTTTATTCTCTCTGGCATAGAAACGATGGGAGACTATTCTCCTTTCTCAAAATAATAAAAGAAACACCTTGACTCAGTCACGCTTGCTCTGATGCTGTTCCCAAGAAGGCAGCTTTCAAAACGTACCCTGAATCTTGTTAGTTTAAAGTATTTGTGACAGAAATAATCCAAACCTGCTGCTTGTCTGACTAAGTATGATTTAGTTCATTTATATGCTCCAAGTTCTTCATCTCATATTCTTTCCGATCCTTCTGGCACTTTGTCAAAAAAAAAAAAAAAAAAAACTTCCTATTTCCTTCCTCTTCTCCACTCTGATGATTCCGTAACGTTTTCTTCTAAGTCACAAAGCTGAACTTTTTCCTTTTAAAGTTCACATTAAACTTCACTCTGGATGATTCTGGTGCCTTCCTTACTTATCCCCCTCCATCTAAATACAGTATTCATACCTGACACTAAAATTTCTCTAAGATATATATTTTCTGTGCCTATTGACCTCAGTACTATTAAGAAGTACTATGGCTATGGTTCTGTTGGCATCCCGTTTGTTGTTCATAACAACTGTGCTTCCATGCAAACATCCTGCTCAGGGAAACTCTTTTGTATTTGGCTGTCAACTCGCACCCATCCCTCTTGCTGGAAGCTTCTTCGTATTCTGGCTGTCCTGAAGATGGACTTTTTTTTTTTTTTTGTGACCAACTCTGGGCATAGGCTTCACAGCCTGCTTTCAAGGTCCAGTAGTCCTTCTACACACCATACACCTCTACATGTCACCACTTCGGCGCTAACACCCACCGTCCATATTGAATACATGCTAGGGCTGTCTCATACAGGACTGGTGTATTGGTATTAGCGGGGGTATTTTTACGACATGTCGGCGGTTCTTCTGGTAGATCAGTAAAGTCTGATATTTATGAAATTCAAATCCTTAAACTGTTCCCTGCCCCAGCCACCACCTCGTCAACACTCTAAATATCGTGAATTTTTATATCTATCCTTAGCATGGAGATTATCACGTGATATTCCTCTCGTAACCCCTTTTCTGACCGTCGGTGTGGATTCTGCCGGGTCCTCTCCACGTACAGTCTTCTCGCCTTCCTCTCTGATTCATGGTCATCCTGCTTTTCGGACTGGTAAAAATCATTGCTATTGCACTTTGCATCTCAAAGACTTTCGACTCGGCCTGGCATTATATATGTCATTTCTAAGCTGCCTTTTTTTTTTTCCCTCATTCTATCCGTGCTCTGATTTATAGCATCTTACTTCGTCGTTTTTTAGCTGTTTTTATAGAAAGCCACAATTCCTCTTCTAAAGGTATCTCAGGGTTCTGTCCTGTCACTAACTACTGTACTGTACCTTCCCTCTTTTCATCAATTGCCCTCTGAGTTGCATAACTATCCTATCCACTCATAATATATTGATTCCAGTTATCACATTTCCTCTCACTTGCCTCACTCTCCATCGCGGCAGTTGTTTCACTATCATGGGATAGAGCTATGGCACACTTAATTTCTAATTTAGCTATCGTTTCTGATCCTGGGAAAGAAGACCTTCCTGATTTCAGGCATCAAAAAATCTGTTTTACATTTTCCAGCATGTGAGCATCTTTCATCTTTCACAGGAATATCCTATAATATTCAGAATCACACTGCTCGGCTCTCCGCGATCTCTGAAAATGGGTGTGGTGTCTTTTTCTCTCAGGACTTATCGTAGAATGATCATAATTATATATCTCATGCAAAATCCGCCTCCAAGATATTGGCATGCTAAGCTGACTCTATGCTTTATTTACTTTTGTGCTGGTGCTGACTTTGTCCAGAGGTCTTGTTCGCCCCATGAAGGCGTAGAAGATGTCAGGCGAGGCCTTCTCACATGCAACTATTCCATACAGGTGGAGTTAAGTCTTTTGGTCTCATCAGCTACCCTTCTGCTACTGACTCTCTTCAGTTTCTCTCTCATCACTGCACTGTTGCATCATTCTCTCTTTAGACTTTTCTATTGCAGTCTCAGTGGCACTGCTCTTCTAAATCATCCGTGTTCATGCCCCCTCCATTATGGCTTATGCTCAGTGGCCGTCTAGTAGCGCATACTCGCCATTTTTCTATCCAACTCTCTCAGGAGAGATTATTACAATGTTTGCGGCAGGTCAGCATAGGAACTGTTTTCTTCAGTCTGTGTTTCTCTCGTTTTGTAATCTCTAATAATGTAACTGCTACGTGTCCAGGTATCTTGAAGCAAATAGGTTTTACCTTTGGCTCTCTTTTGTTCAGTTTTCATGAAAAGAGCATCCTTTACTTACAATTTTAACATTTGCAACTTTCTTCTTTGCATAAGGCCGGGCGCACATTGAGAAGCAGGGTACCCAGCAGGGCAGACACTGGGCAGGGCAGTGCAGGGCAACACAGGGCAGCATAGGCTTGGTGCGCACATTGAGAAGCAATCTGTCGTCCTGTGCGGGTACTGTGGTCATCGCTGTCGCTCAAGATTACTTAAGAAACCTTAGTTCAGAGTCCGACGCAGAAAATGAATTCGAGAAAGTTATGTTATTATATGACATTTGTAAAGGAAAGACGTCACTGTGGAGTGAATTCATGGAAAAGAGGAATACCCATGGAGCATTTGCTTTAACCTCTGAGCTGCCTTATGCAAGATACAAGAACTATTTCAGATTAAGCCGAGAGCAGTTTGAAGAAGTGCATAATATGATACAAAGTGACATATCCTCTGAAGGATGCAACGCCCCAAACCAATCTGGAGTAAAGATAAACTGGCTGTGTTTCTAAGGCCAGTTTATATTTCTTCACATCTGTCTTTAAGGAATATAGAGACTGAGGAAATAGTCCTCTGATAAACAATTCCCCTTTTCTTTTGGTCCGTAATACTGTCTCCATAATTTAATTTTAATGGATAATTGTAAAAAAGAAAAATAACAGGAATAAATGTTTTAATAAGCATACTTTCAGAGAGAGAGATGTGCAATGGAGCTCAGGGTTTGAAAGAAGGTAGGACTGGAGAAAGAGAGAGAGAGAGAGAGAGAGAGAGAGAGACTCATCACAGGTTAACAAAATAATCAGACATATGGAAAACCTATATCTCAGTCGTATACGTATGCAAGTTCATGACATTATTTTTCATACAGGAATATACTCACCATCTTTAAACTGTAGAGTGCATGCAATCGCAGCCCATATCTCGTCTTTATAAGATCCCTTCATGTACTCAGGATGAGTAATGTCATGCAGCACTCTTTGTTGGCGGACAGCCTCTATAAGTTCCTCATTGGACGATATCGTGAGTACTGTCAAAATGAACTGCTGTGCCGCACGTGTGCAGGAAACTGCGTTTCAAAGACTGCGTGGCGCAGGCCGACACAGGTCGCACCTACTCTGTGCTGCCCTGCGTGCCCACGTCCGCGCTTACATTTAAAATAGTGAGATGCAGTTTTCTGCCCTGCTCTGTGCTGCGTCGCCTGTGTCGCCTGCGTCTCAATGAGCGGCCGGCCTGAGCAGACTTATATCGGCCTGCGCCACGCAGTCTTTGAAACGCACTTTCCTGCACACGTGCGGCACAGCAATTCATTTTGACAGTACTCACGATGTCGTCCACCGAGGAACTTACAGAGGCTGTCCGCCAACAAAGAGTGCTGTGTGGCACTACTCATCCTGAGTACATGAAGAGATCTTATAAAGACGAGGTATGGGCTGCGACTGCATGCACAATTCAGTTTAAAGATGGTGAGTATATTATGAAAAATATCATGAACTTGCATACGTGTACGACTGAGATATAGGCTTTCCGTTGATGTGTGCCGTTGTATCTTGTGTGTGTGTGTGTGTGTGTGTGTGTGTGTGTGTGTGGAGAGAGAGAGAGAGAGAGAGAGAGAGAGAGAGAGAGAGAGAGAGACAGACAGACAGACAGACAGAGATGGTACCACTGAATTGTAAATAATGAAACTAGCTCTTGGGATATTAGATTT
This sequence comes from Coenobita brevimanus, assembly GCF_032717465.1. NCBI lineage: Eukaryota > Metazoa > Arthropoda > Malacostraca > Decapoda > Coenobitidae > Coenobita > Coenobita brevimanus. The sequence continues at coordinate 28,403,227 of NC_136959.1, read as the reverse complement.
ATTGTAGTTAGTAAATATCAAGTAATTCTATGAAAACTATTATATGATGCAAATTGTATAACACAACGAAATTTATCAAAAATAATAACATGCCTACAGCCTGTATCCTCATTATTTTTTCCGTCATCATTACTTCCCTTATCCACTTATTCCTTCCTCTCCTCTTCTAAGGTTTCTTAAGTAATCTTGAGCGACAGCCATGACCACAGTACCCGCACAGGACGACAGACTGTTTCTCAATGTGCACACCACGCCTATGCTGTCCTGTGTTGCCCTGTGTTGCCCTGCCCTGCCCTGTCCTCTGTCTGCCCTGCTCTGCGCTGCCCTGCGTCTCATTGTGCGCCCGGCCCAAGTGATGTGACAATAGAAACTTTACGTAAAGGATCGACTATAGTATTCATTGTGTTTCACGTCATCCATTCACATATGTTCTTTTTCTCTTTGGAAGTTTATGTCATTCGTACTCCTGTATGAAAATCCTGTCTCCACACACACACACACACACACACACACACACACACACACACACACACACACACACACACGCATTTGAAATTCATCCTCTCATCTCGTTTGTTGTCCTCGTCTCCTTCCGTCAACATTAGTATTTTTCTTGTATTTTTTTTTTTACGGTTACATGCGTCACTTTATTTCATGTCAGGGCCATAACGTTTATTTTGTGTAAATTTTACTTTATTTTTCTTAGGACAATTCCCATTTTTCTGGAGATCATATTACATTTCAAAAAAGGAAAAAAAAATAGCGATATGAACCGGGACGTGACATCCTTTGGACCAGACAAATGGGTTACTGAGACTATACACAGGCATTCTTTGAACACAGTTTTTCATAAGTTAAAACTACCTTGGACATCCTTGTAAATCTGATAGAAAATGGAGAAACCACTTAAATATATAAAACCTAACCGCATCTAAAAGTGAAAGAATATTCCACAGATCTAACGTTGGATTATTTCACACCTATCCATTGCACCCTTCAGACTAAGCTGGATATTCTTTGATACTACTTTTGACCATTCTCTCTCTCTCTCTCTCTCTCTCTCTCTCTCTCTCTCTCTCTCTCTCTCTCTCTCTCTCTCTCTCTCTCTCTCTCTCTCTCTCATTTCATCTGAACGACTTTTTCCTCTCCTTCCTCGTGCCGTTCAAAAGACCAGAGATCATGTTTCAGATATCCTCTCTCCAGGTGTGCCTGTGATGCAGTGTTCTGTTGGCCTGTAATAGTGTGACGGGTTTAGTCGCCTGTCAGCTCTAACATGCTTGGATGATTTACAAACACAGCTGTTATCTTATCGAACCATTGTTATAAAACAATATAAAGTTCTCCTTTACAATACTCCACCTGTTCCTGATGCTCAAATAAAAGAATACATTTACAGCGTGCACTGTTGCAATATGTACGAGCAATACAAAAAAAAACAGTTGTGCTGTGGGGGCAAAATGCAATCGCCGGTATGTTTTCGAGCACAAGAATAATTCACAACCCACAGGGGTTTTCCAGTGCTGTTCATCTATAACGCTCAGTGCAGGTGGGGGGACAAGTGAAGTTTCACTTGGTAAACACAGGTATTGCTACAGTGCACGCATTCTTCACTTTAATGTTTTTAGTTTTTTAATGATGGAAGACAAACACTGAAAATTTCGGTGGTAAAGCAGAATTGATTTTTTTCACACTCGTATACATTACAGGATGTTGAACAGTAATTAAAATAATGTCAAGTGTGTTGCTAAATTATAGGTAGTATTTAGAGTATTTCATTTAATTTTCCACAGTTCTAGTTGTTGTTCATCAACCCCAGTCTGTCTGGCCAAGCAGACCCATCAACCGCAAGCAAGCAAGCGACGGCCCCTGCAGGGTCATCCCGTGCTGTGAGTCGATGATCCCTTACAGCTGACAACGCCTTACCACAGTGAAGCGTGGGGAATAGTGTGAAGGATTGGTTCTTGAATGAATCTGCATTTGCATCTCTCCACCCAGTTAACAGGGGCACCATAGCAGGCTCCATTTCACCCTGCAGTTTGACTATGTTGTTACCACTCAGCATTGTATATTGTTTCCTGGGTAATAGGAAACCATTTAGCTTGACTATCAATGTAGAGCCTCCTAAATGGAAAGAAAAGTAATGAAAGTGACAGGAAGGAGTGGGAAAGTAGGGCATCTACTTCATTACAGGACGGCTCACTTACATGGGTGTGTGGCCTGGTAGAGTAACTATGGTACGGCGGCGCTGAGAATATGGCATGACGTAGAATTAAGTGGGTAAGAAATGAACGCATTGAGTACGATGGCGTACTTGATATTCCATTATTTTTACAACCAGGTATCTCATGCAGCTTTGGATAAAATTTTCAAGCTGGAGGATTTATATAACCTCCGTTAATCCTTATATATATATATATATATATATATATATATATATATATATATATATATATATATATATATATATATATATATATATTAGAAGTGTGATCTGCCTTGCATATACCTGTTTGGAAGTAGCAAGATTAAAATTATGAAGCACGGCCTGGATTTAATAAGCGAATGTGTGTTCAGGTCCACATGAACCTGGGTATAACAACATCAACTCACCCTCACTTCCCACAACTACACAATACATATTCTCGTATAATTCCTCACAGTCATTACACACACACTTCCCTACCGATATAAGCAACATATACCACCACTAGATTATCGCCTTTCAGTTAAACAAAGTGCCTCAATATCTCTCACAAACACTCCTCCAGACATTAGTAAGCCCACAGAATATCTCCTTCGTCCACTGCCAACTGTTATTGACGAACACCTTCCGTATGTATTTAACGCGTGTACAGACTTTAAAAATGCAAACCTAAAACACTCACACAACACACATTTCATATTAGAGCCACACAGAAATGCGTTACCAAATGTAAAGTGCATATCGACTGTATGATATAGACTAAAACTTCTCGTATGAGTAGTAAGTCACTTCTTAAATACACAGTAATTTAGCTGTGAAATTCTGGGCTATGCCTTTCTCTGAATTTTAGGAAGAGAGGGTAGGTTGATTACATACGACTCTTAGGAAAATAGCAGCCAGATAGACTATTTCCTGGTTAGGAGGTCTGGTAGGAGGTGGTTGATGAGGGATGTTAAGGTTATAAGGAGCGAAAAATGTGTGCAATAATACAAACTACTGATATATGACATGGTACTTAAGGAGCGGGTGATGAAGATGACCTATGCACGTTGGAAGGAAATATGGAGGTTGAAAAAGCAAGCAGTAGTGGATGCCTTCTATAGCGAGATGAATAGAGTGTGGCTGAACAGGGAGCTGTTGACAGAAGTGTTAATGAACAGTACAGAGCTCTCAAGAACAATCTCCCAAGAGTTACTGATCCATTATGTTGATGGACAAGGGGACCCCCAACACATAAAGTAACATGGTGGTGGGATGAGGGTGTAGAAGCTGCAGTTGAGGAGAAAGGAAGGCTTTTCCGGGAATGGGAAAGGGGTGGTAACAAAGAAAAATACTTGGCTGCCAACCGTACGGCTAGAAAAGAGGTATACAGGGCAAAATCTGAGTCTCAGAGACTTTTACTGGACAACCTAAATAGCATTGAGAGGAAGAATATGATATTAAAGGTGGAAAATCAGACGAAGAAGGAAAACAGAGATATCATAGGTGAGAAGTGTGTGAAGAATGATGAAGAAATAGTAGTGGTGAAGAGTGAGGATACTAAAGACGCCTAGAGAGAACATTATAACCGGTTGCTGAATGAGGAGTTTGACTGGAACAGGGAAGGTTTGGAGTCAGCAGATCCAGTGTTTGACCATTGGCCTTTGATTGGCGCTGCTACTGTGAGCAGGGCAATAGGCAGGATGCAGGTGGGGAAGGCGGCATGTGTGTCTGGGTTGACTTTGAATTTCTGAAAACCTCAGGAGATGTAGGACTGGGGTTAGTTACTGATTAGATAAATACTATTATGTATGAGTATTTTGTCCCACATGACTGGCTGAAGAGTGTGATCATAACTGTGTACAAAGGGAAGGGTGATGTTCTGGAAAGAGGAAATTCTAGAGGCATAAAACTTTTGGTCCAGATAAGGAAAGTAATTTAGTTTAGAATGTATGATTAGAGAAAAAGTGCATATTGATGAGATGCAATTCTGGTTAATGGCAGGCAAAGGTAACACTGATGCCATATCACAGGAAAGAAGAGGACTATGTACTTTGTTTTGGTTGATATGGAGAAGGCCTTTGACAGAGTCCCTAAGGAGGTGGTGAAGTGGGCATTGAGAAAGCTTGGGATCAGGGAGTGGCTGGTTAGGGTGGTTATGGCTATGATTGTGGGTACTCGCACCCAGGTGAGAGTGAAGGGAGATTTGAGTTATGAGTTTTCTGTGAATGTTATGTGCATCAGGGTGCAGTCTTGAGCCCCCTATTGTTTATCATGGCGCTTGAAGCCCTCTCACGTGACTTCAGAGATGGACCCCCGGGGAAGATGTTGTATGCCGATGATTTGATGTTGACTGCAGTGGATGAAAGGGAGGCGAAGGAATATTTTAAGAAGTGGAGAGATGGTATGGGGCACAAGGGCTTGACAGTAAATGCAGATAAAACTACGATGAGGGTATCTAGGCTTGGTGGCAGTACTGTCAAAGAAGAGGGAGAGTGACCATTTGCAGTTTGCCACATTGGTGTGAAAAGTAATTCCATCTTGAGCAGTGCTTGTGGTAAGTGGGTGCATAAGAGATAGTGGTATTAGTGGCAGACTGCTAGATAATACTAATTTCATGTGTCGGCGAAAGCATGTGAAGATTGTCAGGCGGGTAAGGATTAATCTTGCTGGTGAGTCTCTTGAGTGTTTGGAGGAGCTTTGTTATGGGAGACACGTTAATGCTGGAGGTGGGACTGGAGCTAGCTCTGTGGCTAAAGTGAGTAATGATTGGAAGATGTTCAGGGAACTGTTGCCTCTTCTGACAGTGAGATAGCTCTCCCTCCGAGCTAAGGGATCTTTGTATGTGGCATGTGGTAGGTTTGTAATGCCGTATGGTAATGAGACGTGGGAAATAACGGAGAGGATAATCATTGGCTCAAATGTACAGAAACGACAATGATTAGGTGGATATGCAGTGCGCCCCCGAATGCCAGGCCTGGAGGGGGGGGGGTTAGGTTTACGATTATAGAGTTAAGAGGAAGAATGGGACTGGAGTATACTGGTGCTGTGATGAGGAGGGGTAGGTTGAGATGGTTTGGGCGTGTCGAGGGGATGGGGAATGACAACTGGGTGCAGAAAGTGAAAAGCATGAGCGTTGGAGGTGGGTCTGCGAGAAGCAGATCGATAAAGGCCTGGGACAAGGTCAGATAGTGTGACCACAGGAATAAGGGACTGAACTGGACGGGTGCCAGAGATCGAGTAGCATGAAGAACAGCTACTAGGTGACCAAGGCCGACTCATGCAAGCATGTTGGAGCCTTTATAAACGATAAGAAATGAAACAATACGAAGGAAGGTGTGGTGAAGAATATGTAGTTATGGAAGGGAGAATTTCTACTCCTGGTGAAGAGTTTATGGCTGTAAACGGGGAGAAGCTAAGTATGTATTCGTCATTAATTGGTAGTATTGGATGAAGGAGAGTGTTGTTATATCGGTAGGCAAGTGTGTGCACTGACTGTGAGTAACAAAGGGGAATGTTGTGGGAAGTGAGGGTGAGTTGTTGTTGTTATACATAGGTTCATGTGGACGTGAACCCATTAGTAGAAACTTAAGATCTTCTTGACTAGCAGTCTACCATTCTCCTTTCATTGGATAAAGCGGTAGTTCAGAGGAGTTTGTAGATGGAGATCTCTTTGTTGTCCTGTTGTATCGATGCCACCACTGGAAAGCGCCCCTCTTCAGAATGGTATAAAGGTGAGATGTGTCAGTGATGGAGATTGTTTAATGGCAAAATCAACAGAATACGAAAAGTGATGGGGTGTGCAAATAGTGGTGGTGCAAAGGGAAGGTTGTGCGATGGTTAGAGCGTGGCGTGGCGTTGTAGACTTTTTTCTTTCTATATAGACTGAAAACATAATAGAGACTACTAACTAGACCGTAGGAGACAACGCTTTCATTGAAACACTCCTGGTTATCGGTCCGCAAAATGGACAATTAATTACTAGGAAAAAATAAATACAACGAATGGTGGTAACAAGGAATATCTGTATGACGCGTTTCACTTGGCGTCTGTGGGGGAGGGAAGGAAGAAACAGGGCAAACCAGAGTGAGTAAAGCAGGGCAGAGTAGGGCGGAGAACAGTCAAGCAGGGCAGGGCTACCATTGCAAGATGCAAGATCCAGACAGCAGCTCCACAGCAGAGGCATTAGGGGTCAGTAGTGGAAGACAATGAACTCTCTTTCTCTCTCTCTCTCTCTCTCTCTCTCTCTCTCTCTCTGGTTGTTTTGTTCTGGCAGTGTTCTCATTCCAGTGGGGTGTTGTAAAATAAATTATTCTCAGAACAACAATGAAGCTGCTAGCGGCCTCTCGCTCACAGCTGAACACTCTCCACCACACAGGAGGGTGTCAGAATTGTATTCTCTCCCTTGCATGATTGTACTACGTATTTTCTATGTATGATCGCGTGTACAGATTTAAGAATCCAACCGCATACAACTCACACATCACACATTTCATATTACTACTACATAGAAATGCGTCATCAAAATATTAAGTGCATGTCGACTGCAAAATATACTCTAAAAAGATACTCGTATATGTTGTAAATCTCTTCTTAAGTACACAGTTATACAGCTGGGAAATAATGAGCTATATGTTTCAGTGTCCTTAGCATTTGCCACAAAATATTCCGAAATACCATCTCCGTAAACTGCTCTCGTTGACTGTCCAAACTCACCGTCATTTCAACATCAATCATCGTTAGCACTACCAGTGATGTGAGTTTGTACCCTGCAACACGAAGACCTCATCCAGCATTCTAAACTCCGACATATTCTTTGTTGACATACACCATCCTAGCCCACAGGCAGGTATCATATAACCATCTGGTGTTCTACCCAGTTCCTTACCTCCATGCATCTGCAGGTCGTTGTTGTCTTGCCCAAAACGTTCATTTGATTTCCATACTTTAGGGGAGACCATCTTATCTTGGCTCAGTTTCTTTCTTGTGTCTTCTAATCACTACTCATTTTGGTGCCATTCCTTATTACTTCACCAAATTCATGTATTTAGTACAGCTATTTCTTGGACAGATACTCCCAGATACCCTCCTTATTTCATACTTTACCCCATTGGATGGTTTTATAAGGTCGTCAAAGTGCAGTCCTAACAAACAAACATACTAAATGAAATTGGCTGGCATGAATTCAAAGAGCTTACCATCTTTAAAGCTTGGAATATATTTGTGGAAACCATTGCGCATACAGTTGGTAAAACCGGTATTTTTAAAATCAAAATTCCGAAATGCTTTACCTGGCTTTATGAATTTTTGCCGTTGTATCGTGGTAATTAAAACGTCGACCTTCCTCTATTGCTTTGCTCTGCAGTTTCCTTATTTATCTCCACTTCGAAAAAAATACACATTATCTGAAAGAATCAGCTCAAAGTCGTCCTCCGCACCGACCTTGCCTTTGTTTTGCGCGCGCGCGAGTGTGTGTGTGTGTGTGTGTGTGTGTGTGTGTGTGTGTGTGTGTGTGTGTGTGTGTGTGTGTGTGTGTGTGTGTGCATTACTTTCCGTAAAGCCAGTCTGTCTCTCTAACCGACACACACACACACACACACACACACACACACACACACACACACACACACACACACACACACACACACACACACACACACACACACACACACACACACACACACACACACACACACACACACACACACACACACACACACACACACACACACACACACACACACACACACACACACACACACACACACACACACTACAACGCGAGAGGTGAAGGTCATTTCCTCCAAATCAGCACTTAAAATGCAAATTTGTGTTAGGCTTGTACATACCTAGGGCTTCGAATGATGGTGTGTACATACGTGTGTGTGTGTGTGTGTGTGTGTGTGTGTGTGTGTGTGTGTGCACTAGTCATTGCTGGTTAGGGAGACAGTCATACAATCTTTGTGAATGAAATACAGCTATAAACACACAGACAGGGTTACAGTTCAACGTCACACACACACACGCGGAAATTACTGTCCTTTCTTTCAATAGAGAGCTGGGGAAAGCAGTGAGTCTAACGAAATACAATGGGTGAAAGAGGATTAAGGCTGCAAATTGAGTAGGAGAGAGAGAGAGAGAGAGAGAGAGAGAGAGAGAGAGAGAGAGATTGTTTGGAACGGGAAGCTATCAAGGTGAGATGGGATGTCACTGAAGAGGATTAGGCGGAAGAGGGGACATAAAGGCGAGGTGGCGATGAGACGCAAAGATCATGGCGATATGGAGAGGCGGAATGTGATGAAGGAGAAAGCAGCAGTGTGATGTAGCGTGGCAAGGGGAAGATGATTTGGATTAGGGAGAATGAAGAGAGATCCTGAAAAGCAATGAGGTAAAATTGTCTTTTGTATGTCGTGAGGTGGAGTACAACAAAAATAATAAAGACTGATGTGGCTGAAATGTATTATGAGTGTCAGATATAAAGGTGATAAAGGGTGGAAGTAAAAGGGTCAGGCTGATTTTGTGAAGTGTAGGAGTAGAAGGAACTGGAATCTTTACTAGGTTAGGGGTAGAAGAAGCATTATAGCCGATTAATAACTACTATAACCAAACCATACGTGCTCCTTACTTGTCAACAAGTGGGTTGGTGGAGGGTTAGTGCCCCTCCCCGTAAAACAAAGAACTCAAAGTCAAATGGCCACCCCTTTTGGGATTATGACGTCTGGCAATAGATAGATAGATAGATACATAGAAAACTACTACACAGCAAAGTCGATTTTGTGGTTAGAACATTGGTGGTTACAGGAAAAGAAGAGTGGTCTCAGAATGATTCAGTGATATGTAAAACAGTTTCAGGCTGAGACCTCTAATTGTAAGCTAATCATCCTGGTCCTGCTATCCAAGTCCCTTCCCCCAAAAAATCCTTAAATTATGCTCAGATATTTCACTGTATATTAAATTGTTATAAACAGAATGGCATCTGAACTCATCTCGCATCTCTGCCATATCGTTACCAGCCATATAATGTTAGACATGGCACCGTCAGGTTCCTTAATCACTCTCTCCTTTCTTCTCATGCCCAAGTGTGATTTGAACCGTTTGTGTTCAGTTTCCGCCTAGTTTTTTATTTTTTTTATATTCCTGTTTTGCTTCTGTCTCTACTCTGTTGTTCTCTTATGATCTCTCTCTCTCTCTCTCTCTCTCTCTCTCTCTCTCTCTCTCTCTCTCTCTCTCTCTCTCTCACACACACACACACACACACACACACACACACACACACACACACACACAAGCCTCTAAACGTCACCTTCAACGAGTAAAGTTTGATGCTATTTTTCCCATCACCCTCCTTATCTTCCCCTTGGCACTGTTAACTCTCAGGTGTTCTCCTAAAGACGAAGTTGAGGGTCATGTGAGAGTGTTTGGTTTTCCGTTCTTTCACAGTCTAGAGGCTGCAGTTATGGACCTGTTTTATCGACTGAGGTGTCATATGAACTCTCTCCAGCTGACGGTGTGTTAGTGGTCGACACGCTCTAGTTAAATCCAACGTCACAGTGACCAAATAAGAAAGAAGGAGAGTTAAAGCCATACAAGCAAAAACTTTTATTTACATGTTCACTGGAGTAATGTTTGTATCAGTGGAAGGGTTTTCATCATGCAGTAAGTTATTCATTCATTACACTTTTGATGCAACCCACAGGCAGCTGGCAAACTAATAAAAAAATGAATAAGTAAATAAATAATATCCTGTGTACCCGCCACATCATATAGTGTGAAGAAAGACAAGAAGTGCATGTAACTCCTATTTATGTACTAAAAAATCACTTTGCACCTTAATATCCACCACGGAAAGGATCACACTGTCTACTCCGAAAGTTTGGTTGCAGAACCTGAGATAAGCACACATTTAAGAATTCACTGCACGGCAAGAAGCATACAATACTTCATCTTTGAAATCCTTCCGCGGCATCACTTAGCTGTCCATGCATTGTACCCTTCATTTGTTTTGCTCAGCCATTCATCACCGTTGCTATCACAGCTTCCCCTTTAATCAACAACAATCCCACTTCTGACCGTTTGTATCCTGTACGTTCTCTCCTTTCGCAGGGTAATGCAGTGGTTCCTCTGTGACAGTGAGATTTGATTCTCAGTTCCTCAAATTGACGACTCTTCACTGCTGCACATAGTGGGAGAGCAAACCTTCCACTCTATACGGGCACGCACAACTTGACTATATAATGTACAATATTCTCATGTTTCTCTACTCCAGCAACCGGCACATCCTTACTTGCATTTAATTAATTAGTCAGTTCTGGAACAGCTTGCCACATCTTTCCCAACCTAACTACAAACCATAGTTTTTGTGATAAAGTTTTTCTAAAAACTCGAAAAGGAATGTGTTTTTGGCTGCCTTTGTTTCATTTACATTGGAAGCAACGAATCTCGCCGAATTTCTGTCGCAGGCTAAATCTTTCTCCAATAAAGATTTTCACACCGAATGGTTCATGCATAGTGTCACTTCCCAAAAGTAGCATTCTTAAGACCTTTGACACTCCTTTGTCCTGTACTTTTTCTTTTGACACACACACACACACACACACACACACACACACACACACACACACACACACACACACACACACACACACACACACACACACACACACACACACACACACACACACACACACACACACACATACACACACACACACACACACACACACACACGCACAAGAAAAAAAAAAACGCTGTACTCTCACAACTAGTTACTTCCTCCATTACCATTGCACTCACACCCGTTCAACCTATAGTTATGCTTAAGAGTTCTCCCCACCTGCTATCACAGTATTAGGATATACGAAGCATAAATGACTGCATAAGTAAGCCACCATTATCATTGTAGGGCAAAAACAGCGCCTAAAATGATGATCCGCAGCTCAGTGTATAAGTACCTGATGCCAGTACGGCATAATCATTAGTAATGTCTTTGAGTGTTGGTTCCTTCAGTACAATGCCTTCATATTTTACTTCTGAGATGGTTTTAGCCAACTTAAGTTAAACCTCTCGATGTGGAGCCTTGAAAAGGTCATAAAAACATCATCTTCATAAATCCCTCCAGTTTTACTGTGTTCTAGCAGAAGCCAATTCAGATCTGGGTAGACTCTAGTAATGAAGGGTAACTTGTAAGTTATCTGTCTGTATGTTAAGTCTGTCCATATATCCATCTATCTCTATGTCTATCTGCTTACCTATCTATCTACCAACCTATCTACCTATCTTACTACCTACCTACCTATCTAACTATCTATCTATTGTCTATCTATCCAACCGTCTGTCTATCTATCCATCTATTTATCTATCCATCTGCCTATCTATCCATCTACCTATCATCCAGTTCTTGCTGGCTATCAGAAGTGTTCGGACTAGCCTACTCATTCCCGACAATATAGGAGAGGGTGACCATCCTCACTTGTCCCTGAGTGACGTTATTTGTGCAGTAAACCGTAACTTTTCTTTAGATGTAAACCCTTACCGGCCTCATCCAGTTCTAGCCTCTAAACCCACTAGACCACCAGGTGTCGGTAGGGATAATGCATTTGTAGAAAATGATTTCAGTATATCGATGGGTTCTGGATATATGGAGGGGACGTGAGCAATAAGTGATTATCTGAACTGAAAGAGAGTGATACATTAACAGTTAAAAATACAAGAAGTGTCACTCATAAGTAAAGCATAAGCACCGCCTGACAGCATATGTATCTGGAGAATCGATAAACTAGATTCACATGAACCTAAATCATTTAAATAATTCACCTATATAATCATCATATGCATCACAGGCTCTCCATCTATCAGTCTATACATCTATCTATCAATCTCTGTCTCTCTCAGAGTTTCCTGTTTTGTTTTTCGGACGTACATTCATGACTACATGTCGTACACAGTCAACCCGACGAATTTCAAGTTGAAAAAGGGATGCCAGACTCATGCTGTGTCTTCTTTACAAAACTCATCTATCCAGCTGTCACGGGGTTTTTGTGAATATGCAATATTAAAGAATATTATTCAATAATACTTAAGAACAGGACAATGAATTGTCTTGTGAAAATCAAGCAATGATTACTTTATGCCGGCTTACTTCGCCGATTCTCTAAGGACGAGAATTTATAAACTTTCTCAACAGTACACAGCAGAGACTAATTATTCACACGTGCTGTTTATTAGAACTGTTGGCCTCTGGAGAAAGTGACTCCACCCCTGACAATCAATAACTAATGCTATTAATGATAAACAAGTTCTTGCTGATGCAATTAACTCCTAGATGGCACAACGGATTTGAGTTAATACAAAAGGACTGGCCTAAGTACCAGTTATGAATAGCAAAGCATTTATGCAAACTAGGAGCTGCAACTAGCATAAGCTTATGGAGAAATAAAACACGAGTTTACATTACATTAAGCTCAAGAAAAAGAACTGTTAAATTTATTGATTACAATGAAATAAATTAACGTTACATGAGTCTCAAGATGAATTCAAATAAGGAGATCGCACTCACTCGCTCACTCAAAAGCTAACTCTTAAACCTAGGAAAAAACGAAAAGAAATACTGGTCAGAAAAGTGGACCAAGCGGATGACTGGGCATCATTGCTGAGGAAGGACGCTGCACACGCTGAGCCTCTCGCCAATCACGCTAGGTGGGAATTCAATGGCGGCGGCAGGAACTAGGCATCATTGCTGAGGAAGGACACTGCCACAGACACTACCTGCTTCCACAGCGTTCAAATCTTGACTCAATCAAATTGTGGGAGAAAGGCAAGTGTTATGGCCGCACTTGCTAACGGCCAATGAATGTGAGCGATACACACCCGCAACATAACTCAGGCAGAGGTTAATGTCGCGCACAAAGACGATCACATATGAAATAGTGAAAAATGTCCTGAAAAACACTCCTGATTGGGTGAATACGTGGCGGTTAAACTGAGCAATAAATACTGGGATTCCACTAGAATTCGTGGTTTCCCACCAAAGTTAATGTCACGAGTTTATTCAAATGCTTAATCGCGCCAACTCGTGATATTACGCCCCATCAAAAATGAAATTTTTTTCTCAGGAAAAAAATTTCAATATACATACATATAAATCCTAACTCAGTCACACAAGATGCGCACTGTGGTGTGTGTGTGCTATCCTGTTACAGGAGAAAGTCACAGTCGCCAGTGAGTGAAAAAACCTCGTATTTACGTTAATAGAAGCAAGCTTGAGGGAAAAACTCCATGACGACAGTGAAAAATCCTGTACTCAGGTCAAACTGAGCAAAAAGTTCGCTACATTTACATTAACAACTAATTGTTATGTAGTGTGATGTATGTAATACACGGTGTAGGTGTGACAGTTATGGTGTAACTGTACCTACGTGTAAAATTACATAATGCAAATTAATAATGAATGATGACGACAAGGCAGAAGAGAAGAGGTGGCAGCATGCGTCAGGGACGATCAGCTGTTCTTCACGGCAATGCTCCACCCGCCAGCTGCACCTGCAAAAGGAATCAAGATGGAGCATCAAAAGCATCATTTCTCTCTCGCTGACTAGCAATCAGTACTTATGTCATTATTAACCAGGAAACGTAGTCTGAGGATTCACAAATCTCTCAGGACCCTTATAGTTTACTGGTTAACGCTTATTAACTAGGAAACGTGCCAGTTCTTGAATTGCTCAAATCTCTTAGAACGGGCAGTTTACTAGTTACCTAACATTATTAACTAGGAAACGTGCCAGTTCTTGAATTGCTCAAATCTCTTAGAACTGGCAGTTTACTGGTTAACCTAGCTCTACACTTACAATTAATGACAGGAAGCTGAGAATCGATACGCAAGCTCGTGCAGGTCACGTTTTAACACCCACCGTGGGTGTGAACACTCGTGTGGATATTGTGCATTCTCTGGGAATCCTCAGAGAGGCCCACAGCTCGAGACGTTCCACAAGGTAATTCATACACAGCCTTGGACTGTCTCTGCAGGGTTCTCAAACTTCCCCCTTAACTATGGTATACATGTACATACAAGTCCTGGATGTAACGTGTCCTGTGGGACCTACGGGCAAGACGTCAGCAATTACTGGTACTTTTAACTGGGAACCAGGCTGGTCCTTGGATTACTCAAATCTCTGAGGACGCCCATCTTACGGAACCCAGCATACAACAGTTGCCTGTGTTAGTCAGCAGTTAGCAGGCGAGACATCAGGTCTGCACCTACTTTATCACTTCCCTTGATGTATCTCACAACAAGGTTAAACCGATGTAAATACTGTGTACAGCGTGTCAATCTTGCATTAGCCGTCTTGGTCGTGCTGAGACTAGTGAGTGGCATATGATCAGTTTCCAGAGTGACTTGTGCTCCATATAAATAATAATAATATTTCTTAACACCATCAACCACAGCCAAGAGTTCCTTTTCAACAGTACTGTAATTCCTCTCGGCGGGTTTTAGCTTACGGCTGTGGTATGCCACTAGGAAAATTCCACCTTCCGATTCCTGCATCAATACGGCACCTACTCCATCTTGTGACGCATCAGTGCGCAGTATGAAAGGTTTGTTGGAATCAGGCAACTGCAAGATAGGCTCCTTGCACAACATGTTCTTTAGGACAGTAAATGATCTCTCTTCCACTTCTCCCCATTCAATGGTGTTTAGAGCATATTTCCGTAGCACCTCATACAACGGTTGGGCAATGAGAGCAAAGTTGGGGATAAAACTCCTATAATACCCCACTAGCCCAAGGAATGCCCTAACCTGTTTCTTGGTCACAGGTCTCAGGGCTTCTCTAACCTTCCTGATCTTGTCACCCTGACACCTGCAGCGATTGTTACCAACAATATGTCTGAGGAACTCCACCTCACTGTGAGCAATCTTACATTTGCTAGGCTTCACAGTCATGTTGAAACTCTGGAGTCTACTGAAGACAATTTCCAAGAGTCTGAGGTGCTCCTCCAACATGGCGAAATGAACGAGGACATCATCAACGAACATCTCTACTCCTACAATACCATGGAGCACTTGTCTCATGGCACGATTGAATACTGCTGGGGAATTGGTAAGTCCAAATGGGAGGACTTTATACTGATACAACCCCCTAGGAGTAGCAAAGGCAGTGAACTGACAGCTCTCGGGGTGAAGGGGAATCTGGAAGAATCCCTTCCAAATCGAGCTTCGTGAAATATCGTGACCCTGCCAGCTTGGAGAAGATGGCAATGTGGTCACCCATCGGCTCAGCATCCACTTTGGTGATTGCATTGAGCCTCCTATAGTCGCCACAAATCCTGACTCCACCATCTTTCTTGCAAATTACTACCATTGGACTGCAGTAAGGAGATGAGGACTTTTCAATAATACCTGCAATCTCCATGTCACCAATTTCATTATCTACTGTGCCCAGTAGTCGCATGGGAATTGGATATGGCTTAACCATTACGGGAGTATCGCTGGTCAACTCAATCTTGTGACAATCAACCTTTGCAAGTCTAGGTTGGTCAAAGAAGACATCAGCATACTGACAGAGCAGTGACCTTATGGCATTCTGATCACCTAATGCTAAGTCAGCGTTAAGTAAAACATCTCCGACAGTCTCTTCCTGATGGAACTGAGTGGTTAAGGGCTCGTCATCATGGTCATCAGCTGGGATCACCGCGGCTGCCCCGGTTTCTTCCAGTGGCTGGTCACTATCATCAGCTACTCATAGGCCAGTCTCCTCGGGGTTTGACTCATGATAAGCCTTCAACATGTTAATGTGGAACCTTTTGCGAAGATTCCCCATCTGAATTATGTAGCTGAGGTCTGAAATGCACTCTACTACATCAAATGGACCCTTCCACTGCTCCAACAACTTGTTCTGGGCTGTGGGGAGTAACACCAAGCACTTATCGCCTGGACTAAACTTCCGAAGTTTTGCCTTCTTACCATAATAGTCTTTCTGAACTTCACGCGCCTTGATCAGTTCTTCCTTAGTTAACTCGCATGTCGACTGGAGGCAGTCAGCTAGATCAAGGACGTAGGTGTAGGTGGTCTTGACTTCAGGGTCGGGTTCTTCATCATCTCATAAGTCGCAAAGGACTTGAAGTGGTCTACGGACCGACCTTCCATACACCAGTTCAAAGGGTGAGAACTTCAAGGAGTGCTGTGGGGCTTCTCGATAAGCAAACAGAGGAGGAGCAATGAACCGCGGCCATTCCTTTGGCTGTTCGGCGGCCATGTGCTTTAACATCTTCTTGAGAGTCCCATTGAACCTTTCAGACAGCCCATTACACATGGGATGATAAGGCATAGTTCGCAGGCCTTGGATGGACAACAACCTGAATGGTTCGTTCATCATTGCAGAGGTGAACTGCGAACCCCAGTCGCTTAAGGCCTCTTTAGGGATACCTACGCGACAGAACACTTCGATCAATGCCTCAGCAACTGTGACGGCCTCTATATTCTTAACCCGCCCCATCCCAACGTTTTCTGGGCTGTGGTACGACCCAGTCCCGACATTTTTGGACCTTTTTTTTTTAGGCTCAGACATTCGCTTTTGGTGAGAAACATCGAAAATTCATAGAGAAATCGCTCACCTGAGGTTTAAAATACTCGATCCAGGTATGAGTACCTACTTACCTGACTGGGTTTTCTAACAGGCTGGCACCAAAGAAAACGAGTTCTATGGGAGGGTAACTATTTTATCCACTCATAAACAGTATATATTTATTTACTTGGTACGAATTTATATGTAGTACAAGAGTATATTGGTTTTCAAACAGTAATATAGGCATTATAAGCATTGTTTCACTCACTAACTCATCACCATTCATGACCTTTTATTCACACATTACCTGATCATCATTTCTGACTGTCTCTTCCTCTAATGCTATGTAAACTTTGTCCTCCACATTGTCATCGATTGGGGAATCACTCTGGCCCTGAATGTCTTTATTGGCCAGGTCACTGGTAACAGGTGAATTGCTGAGACAGTGGCGTGCGGGGGGGGGGAGAGGTTATGCAGTGTAAGGCATTGTCCCTGCTTGGCATCTTGTAGAGGAATAGAGGAAGGTGTCCCATGTATACATGCCAAAAATCACTGGCGAAATCACTCACGAAAATTGAAAATTGTGCAAATTAGGGACCTTGCAATATTGCCGTGTTAATTTACGTCTCCGGGATATGATAGCACATCATGTGAGGACGTGAATTCATGTCTCCGGGACGGGGTGGGTTAAGGGCCACGGCTTCAGGCCACCGTGTGCTGAAATCAACAATAGTGAGGATATACCTTGGTCTATCACTTGCCGTAAGAGAGATTGGCCCAACAATGTCAACTGCTACTCTCTTGAACGGTTCAGAGATTACAGGCATTGGTTTCAATGGCGCAGGACGGACACGTCCCCGGTCAGTGGTACGATGACACACATCACAGGAACGCACAAGCCTTTTTATTTCCTGTCCCATTCCTGGCCACAAAAAGTCAGCATGGATGCGGTCAGAGGTTTTCTTTTGGCCCATGTGACCTCCCATGACTGAACAGTGACCTAATTCGAACACTGCCCAGCTATACTTCACGGGAACGACGAAATGCAGTCGAACCTCGCCCTGGGGTGTTCGTGACTCATGGTATAGCCGTCCTTGCTTGCGAAGGAACCTGGCTTGACCTCCCAGTGAATACTTAATCACTTTACCTTCCAGCTTCTTACGCACTGAGGCAAGTGTGGGGTCAGGCTCTTGTTCTTGGACAATGTCTTGACTATGAATCAAATCTTGCGGCGTTGCGACGGTCAACAGGTTGACACGATTCGGAGCCTTGGCAATGGCTCATGTTACTGCAACAGCCGAAGTCTGAGTAGCAACATCTACAGCGCCCGGTATGTTGCCGATAATGAGGTCAAACAAGGGTTCTGGCATGACAACAGCAGCTGTCAAGCCAGTATAGAAAGGACATGCTACCTGGATACGTGCCTCAGGGAAATCTCACTGACCCATCAATAAGTCTAACTTGGATCTGCTTACCCGTGTACTCGTCGGGCTGAACTAAACTTTGGTTGACAGAGCAACCTGAGGAACCATTATCTCTCAGGACATTTACAGAAACACCTCCCACAAACCCTGGCTGAACAAGAAAGGCAGTGTTACTGGTGGAAGGGTCTGAGGAGGTAGCAGCCAGTCATTGGTGAGTCTGTGGAACAAACGATGCAGCAAATGTGGTGCCCTGAGAACTTGATACCTGAGGGGTTGTGCTCACCATCTGAGGAGCTGGAGCATTGACCACCTGTGGAGGAGGGTTCACTGTCGCTGGGGAACTAGTGAAGTGCGGGGAAGTACCTGTACTGGTGGGGTTGGCACCACTGTACACTTGTTGTGGCATGAGGGCTGCATTTGCATCCTGACTCCGATACACTAAAGTCGATTGTCCTGACTGAGGGTTACGTGGTTTGTCCTTGCCCTGCTGCTGCTTGAAATACCGATACTGCTGCTGGTTAGAGTTCTGCTTATCATACCGCTTCCACTCAGGTTTCTGAGTGTTTTGCCCCTGGTCCTTCTTCTGCGGTTTTGGACTTTGGCCATTATTCTGAGAACAGCCTTGTTGCTGGGGTTCAGTCTGAGATGGTTTCCCAGATTTATCAGGTTTCCTGTTCCAGGTATGCTGCTTACGAGTTTGATACCCGTATGCAGTGAAGAATGCATCAGCCTTCTTCACCATTTGGCTGGCATCTCTTACCTGGCAGATCTTAAGCTGAGCCATAAGTTCAGTAGGCCACGACTTTTCTAGCTAAGTGCGCAGCATAAGGTCAATTATCCCCTCACGCATGGAAGGAATTTCATCTTTCTCCATCCACTCATCTAAGTAAGCAATAAGTCGGTCAAGAAACTGAACGGCAGTCTCTTTTTCATGTAAACGCGCCCTCATGAACTGACTCTTGGTGTCGTCAACTGTGAGACCATACGCTTTGACGAGTGCGGCCTTCATCATCTCATACGTGAGATTGTCTCCACGAATTCTGTGGAGAATATCGAGGGCAGGGCTCTCAAACACGCTAAGAAACTGAAGCCGCTTAGCTGCATCATCCAGCTGGTACAGTTGAGCCATGTCTTCAAAACGAGCTATGCATGGCTCGATTTGCTCGCCTTCCTTGTATGGGGGAAGCTTGATGTGTGGGGTCGTCATAATATGTGCAGGGATAGCGTTCATGGAGCTTGTGCCAGCTGCACCAGATGTGTCTGAAGCCAAGGAATCTCGCTTGAGCTTCAACATTTCAATTTTATGATTTTCGTGTGCTTCTCGCTCGGCACGTTCGTGTTCTCGTTCTCGCTCATGCTCTAACTCGAGTTCGCATTGTTTTTGCTCGTGTTCGCGTTGTTCTTGCTCGTGTTCGTGTTGGATTCTATGCTCTTCACGAGCATCACTCTCGCGTTGCTGCTCGTGACTAAGCCGAGAGAGGACATAATTCTTTATTTCTGTTGGGTCTGTAAGCCCCATATCTTTGGCTTCCTGAACATAGACGCTGGCAGACATAATGCTAACTCAATCTAAGTACACTAGTGCCTCAGTACTGACTGCAATTTGCAAAGAAAGATGCCAATAATCAAGAATAAAGAATATAGGCACAGGTTAGTGGTGACCAGTTTTATCTAATTAAACTGGTAAAGAAAGAAAATTAAACAAACAACTGACTGTGAAAACTATTACGTAAATTAATAGACCTGAATCAATAATCACCAGTAAGATAGAGCCTATAGACTTTAATGATAAATACCTACATATGAGTGAGTGAGTATTATCTCGTGAATAACTTTAGAGGTAGGAGTTAATATCCTGGAATGAGGTTGCCAAATGTCACTGGGTTTTTGTGAATATGCAATATTAAAGAATATTATTCAATAATACTTAAGAACAGGACAATGAATTGTCTTGTGAAAATCAAGCAATGATTACTTTATTCCGGCTTACTTCGCCGATTCTCTAAGGACGAGAATTTTTAAACTTTCTCAACAGTACACAGCAGAGACTAATTATTCACATGTGCTGTTTATTAGTACTGTTGGCCTCTGGAGAAAGTGACTCCACCCCTGACAATCAATAACTAATGCTATTAATGATAAACAAGTTCTTGCTGATGCAATTAACTCCTAGATGGCACAACGGATTTGAGTTAATACAAAAGGACTGGCCTAAGTACCAGTTATGAATAGCAAAGCGTTTTTGCAAACTAGGAGCTGCAACTTGAATAAGTTTATGGAGAAATAAAACACGAGTTTACATTACATTAAGCTCAAGAAAAAGAACTGTTAAATTTATTGATTACGATGAAATAAATTAACGTTACATGAGTCTCAAGATGAATTCAAATAAGGAGATCACACTCACTCGCTCACTCAAAAGCTAACTCTTAAACCTAGGAAAAAACGAAAAGAAATACTGGTCAGAAAAGTGGACCAAGCGGATGACTGTGCGTCGTTGCTGAGGAAGGACGCTGCACACGCTGAGCCTCTCGCCAATCACGCTAGGTGGGAATTCAACGGCGGCGGCGGAAACTAGGCGTCGTTGCTTAGGAAAGACGCTGCCACAGACACTACCTGCTTCCACGGCGTTCAAATCTTGACTCATTCAAATTGTGGGAGAGAGGCGAGTGTCGTGGCTGCACTTGCTAACGGCCAATGAGTGTGAGCGATACACACCCGCAATATCACTCAGGCGGAGGTTAATGTCGCGCACAAAGACGATCACTTATAAAATAGTGAAAAATGTCCTGAAAAACACTCCTGATTGGGTGAATACGTGGCGGTTAAACTGAGCAATAAATACTGGGATTCCACTAGAATTCGCGGTTTCCCAACAAAGTTAATGTCACGAGTTTATTCAAATACTTAATCGTGCCAACTCTTGACACCAGCCCGATGCCTCATCAGTTCCTTTGCCTCGCCACCCTCAGTATCTCTCTTTTTCACACACCCATTTACCATATCTTCTTGGCCTACCACATCTCCTTCATCATTCTAACTCACACACACTCTTCCATCATGCTATTTATACCTCTGCTAACCACATGCCCATACCAACTAAGCACACTTTCTTAAATTTTGTTTTCCACGGTCCTCCTTACTCAACATCATTCATAAATCACAGTATTATTTATCCTATCCATTCCTCGAACTCGACTCAGATTTGTCAAGAACCCCATCTCCATCACTTTAACTCATAACTTTTCACTTTCATGCCACACCAGTCTCACACACCCATACATGAATGGGGGTATTGTGTTTATCTTCTCTCATGCAATTCTCTAGTAGCTGCAGCACTCAAGGCCTTTATAGCACCAACCACTTTCCTTCCCTATGCCACTCGACTTCCACTCGATTTCCACATTTATCTCTGCTTTCTATTGCTGCTTCCAAGTGTATAAGCCCACTAATTCGTCTCTTTCCATACACCACATCACACTGAGCGTCACTTTCTCTTTCAACAACTATCACTTTACACTTAACTACAGGCCATGACAAAGAGTCCACGCGTGGTGGCGCTGCGTGCCGTTGGGTGGAGAAGCTGCGGCGTTCAGTAGGGAGACAAATCTCACCACATTTCATGCATCTCGTCATAGGGAAATACCTTGATCCGACCCTGGCAAGGAGCTGTCTTCCACAAGAGAGTGTCGTCGATTTCCTGAACAATATACTGTTCTGCAAGTGTGAGACGGCCACACAGAAGCAGTTGCATACCTGTGGTCGACAGGTCTGCTTGGCCAGACAGATCAAAGATAAGCAAAAACAAAAGCACCCTACTCTTATTCACATTACTATGAAGGCACAACGCTTACAAGCATCAACAAAAATCTGTATTACTTCTGCCATGGTCTCTCTCTCTCTCTCTCTCTCTCTCTCTCTCTCTCTCTCTCTCTCACGGAGGCGGATATGCATCTAGTATAAAAAACTACGCAGTGTATTTTTCAGTTAAAGATAAATATTCTTATCGCCAAACAACAAGATAAGGATATAACACAGGAAATTCTGCCGGTACTACTTCTCCTTCACTTAACGAATATTTTCCTTCGTTGTACATGATTCTCACTTTTCTGTTTCCTTACATCATATTTTCAAGCGAGTTCGGCGTAAATCTAGTTATCTGATATTTTCTTTCGAACATAATTTCCCACATTCTTAATATTTTTTACTTCCTTGTGGGTACTGAAGTTTAACATTTGTTCAGCAGTCCTTCAATTACTCTCAGTACATAAGAGAGAGAGAGAGAGAGAGAGAGAGAGAGAGAGACAGACAGACAGACAGACAGACAGACAGACAGACAGACAAAACGAGAGAGAGAGAGAGAGAGAGAGAGAGAGGACGAAAGCAGATAACTGAAATGGATATATACTAAACAAAGATGCTTATATGAATGACCCAGTGAAATATACAGGCATTACTAGCATACAACCTCATCACCCGCTAAACTTCCCAAGGATCAACCACTCACCTATTTTCCCCCGGGACCCACTGCCACATGGACCAATTATCCCCCATGGAGTTAGTATCTCCCTGGACCTATATCTCATCACTGACCCATTTTATCCTATGGGCCTATTTCCCCCGTCGATATATATTAACCCATGGATCCAATTACCCCACATGGCCCTATTTAACGCAGTGGACCTAATTTTTCCACTGACCTATTTTCCCTCATGGCCCTATAATCACTCGTGGCCCCAGTTACCCCATAGACCTATTACCGATGTACAAATTTCCACCCACCTGCCCACCCAACTACCAGCCAATCCTCTTACCAGTCCACACACACACACACACACACACACACACACACATACAGAGAGAGAGAGAGAGAGAGAGAGAGAGAGAGAGACAGACAGACAGACAGACAAACAGACAGCAAACAGACAGACAGACAGACAGACAGACAGACAAACACAAACAGACAGACAGACAGACAGAGGGGGACGGGGGGGCTCTAAAACAAATAAATTAACCGGGCATTAATGAAAAGATAGGTGGGAAATAGGCCAGGGACCCAAAGGAAAATAACATAATGCAAAGGTAAAAGTTTATATCAAATGTACTGTATATCCTAGTTTAAGTTTTAGATCCCATGGGCAAAGATAAAAAGGGATGTGGAAAACTTAAGGCCAAAGTTTAATCGTAAGAGTTTCTGTCCAGAGGGGTGTGAGTGAGAAAATGGTGAGACTGAAAGAAGTGTGAAAGAAAAGAAAGAAAAACAGTGAGAGTGAGAGAAGAAAGAGTAACATACAAAGCAGAATTGAAAGAGAGAGAGAGAGAGAGAGAGAGAGAGAGAGAGAGAGAGAGAGAGAGAGAGAGAGAAAAGGGATGCAGAACAATTAAAGAAATTTTTACCAACCGAACATAGCTGAGATGGCAAAGAAGAGGTATAGAGAAATGACGAAAAATCGGACATACAGTATAAACTAAAAATGTTTATGATAAAAAGAAGTTTGCAAATGATAGCATGCAAAAACAATTAAATGTGAAACGGTGGAATCTACTGTATTGAAAACAACAGAACAGAAATAAGAGGCGGTGTGGTACAAGGAAGTGAGGTTTTGAGAGGTAGTGAGGAGGCACACAAGGAAGAAAATACTTATTGACAACGAGAGAGAGAGAGAGAGAGAGAGAGAGAGAGAGAGAGTGAGAGTCAGGCTATTTCCTCAGATTCTTTAAGTACTCTGTGTCAAGTAAGGCCTCTTACTACTCGCCTGGGTTCATCTAGCAGGGTTGGAGCTGCCTTCCAACATCCACACCTAAATAGAGGGATGAATTGCCACTCCCCCGACATCTACAATCAAACACACCCTTCCCTCAACCTACATTTTTACCCATACAAGAAATATACTCCAATTCATACTTGTTTTAGCTCTACATTCACCTGATTACATCAACACACATATAGTCTCATTCGTATATATTCCTGTGTTCACTGATATATATCCACACCTGCAATACATATACTCACATCCTGACATCACGTCTATACCTTCGCCGAAAGACTAAACTCCCCAAATGCCTCCATCACTTGGCACACCCACCTATATCCATCTTCTTCTTCTTTCGGATATTATCTGCAGTATTCACCTCTTTTTCATTACAAAAAATTATATTCGCCAGTGCTAGATCAATCGCTACACTACATCAAACGATAGCACACCACACAACACAAAACAGGACAACACAGCACTGCACCACAATCACGCGACACCACGCCACACCACACCACACCACAACCAAACCTCAAAACACCACCTAACATAATACTGCACCACACCACAACCACAACGCATTATACCTGAGCCACATCACACCACATCACAACGACACTACATACCACATCACATCATAGCCACACACACACACACACACACACACACACACACACACACCGCTCGCTGGTGCAGTGGTAACGTTCTCGCTTGCCAACTGGTGGACGGGAGTTCGCGCCTCGCTCAGGTTGCGAAAAAGTTTCACTGACGAAGTGGGTGGTTACTGTCCCCCTGGAGCAAGGGGACGGGTGTGTGCGTGTGTGAAGGTCACAGCCTTGCCCTTAGATCGGACTATATGAGCTCTCAGCTCCCTTCCGGGAGGGTAAAAGCTGACTATCACGACCATCAAGTGATCCTGACCGACCCGGTGAATTACACACACTCACACACACACCACATCACACCCACACCCCCGCTCCTCATGTCTTTAGGTTTAAGTTAATTGAATCTATACTATCATCCTTTTTGTAGGAAGGAACGTGACCAACCTACCAGTGAGGGAGGCCTTTTCCCAGGCCGCACTCAGTTCCTTCCCTAGTGTCACATAATCCTCTCCCTGTCAGCTAAAAGGCACGAGGAACAAGGAGTACTACAGCGTAAGGAAAGAAGAGAATGTAAGAGACAATGTTAAGGGAGAAGAAATGTATGGATTTGGTGTGCATGAGAGAGAGAGAGAGAGAGAGAGAGAGAGAGAGAGAGAGAGAGAGAGAGAGAGAGTCCGTATACCCGTCGGTTAAGTTAGCTTCCTAAGACCCTTCCCTAAGCGATTTATTTTACTTATTACATCATACTGTCCCATTCAGTTATATACAACCATCAAACATTTCAATATAATGTTGAAATAATGTACAATGGGATATTAATCACCCATATCGCAAAATAAATCGTTAAGGAAGAGGTGCTTGGGTGCCTCCTCAACCAACGAGAATACAGGGAGTAATGGAGCGTGAGAAGAAAAAAATGAGTATGTGAGACAAAGTTAATGAAAAAGAACAGAAAAGGAGTTGGAGAGAGAGAGAGAGAGAGAGAGAGAGGTGGAGAGAGATAGCTTTGTGATGAAAGGTTTTTCCGTAATATCTACTTGTTTATCCGTGGTCTTGATTCATTAAACGTAATAAACCTACGAATACTTAGTGAGAGAATGAGGCTTGAATGAGTCTGCACGTGAGGAAATGCAGGTGTTGTTCTTGAACAAAATGATATAAAGATTTGCTGTTGTGTTCTACGACACAGTGTTTTGTTTTTCGAATGTCGTGATGTAAATTGTTGGCTTTGAGTGACATGTAATATAATGAGGTGTGTGGTGTGTTATGACGGAGAGTGATGATGTTTGGTGTGGTATGGTGTGGTATAATTTCTTAGTGGATGGGGGTATACATAAGATTAAGCCATGGCTGAGTACCAAGACTAACTTCTGATATAATGGTTATGAGATAACTTCGCTCTGCATCATCAAACAAATGAAAATATTTATTAAAACTCTGTTTCACTGCTTTCCAAATGTTCCACTACAGGCCATAAATCTACCAATAATGCTTCACATAGAAAAAGATTTTCAATAAAATTATGCTATTTTCAAATAATTTAATTCAGTTTAGGAGAGATTTAACTGGAGATGTTAGGCTCAGCTTTCATTAACATGCCCAGTAAGAGAGGTATTTTCTAATTTGAGTAAGATCATGCAAAGGTAACAAAAAAATAAAATCATCCTCGTGTTGAAGGAATGAATACCTTTCTTTCCTCTCCTCTGTGTGTAACTAAACCTAACCTTTTTTGTTCGTTTTCTTCCTCTTGGTTCCGAAATTTTCTCTCAAGCCAATATTCTGTTTCCCTAATACCCTCTGCCTGGCTTCCACTTTGCAGTATTCCTTTGATTAGCCTTCCTTCTTTTCCCGGTACCCAAACTTTAACTCTGCATTACTTCCTTATTTATTCATTAGAACATACGAGTATTCCTGTTGTTTGATCTGCCCTTTCCTCCTGGCCACCATATATACACCCATACCTGTCCCTGCCTCCTCCACCCCAGCTCTCACCTCTGCGTATCACCAGGTGTCTCAGTGATCGCCTGGACAATTGCCACTGTCATCTCCTCGAAGCCAGAGAAAAAGAAGAATCTGTATGCAACTTGAGCTGAGGGTTACGTGGCGCTTGAATGTAGAGCAGGTCGAGGTGAGGGAAGCTTGGCAGAGGAAGAAGGGCAGGAAGGGTGGAGGAGTGAGGAGGGTAGGAAGGGTGTGGGGAAAATGATGGTAGGAATGTAGGAGGGAGGGAAAGGCAGAAAGGTAGAGAAGTTTCAAAAAGGGAATATGGCGGGAAGGGTGGGAAAAGGAAATAAAAGAAGGGGGCAGGAAAATAATGGAATGAAAAAGAAGAGAGTAAGATGGGAATGGAATGGGAAAAGGAGATCAGAAAGAGAGACGAAAGGAACATCAATAATAATGGAAATGGAAGTGTAGCAGAAAGAGGATGATGAGAAGGGAAGGTAAGAAAAAAAAAAGAGGGGATGGGGAACGATGATAATAAAATAAAATAAGGGAAGCTGGCAGAAAAGCTAGAGAAAGGGAAAGGAAAGGAAGAGGAATAGAGCATGAATTCAAAGGAAGGAATAAGATCAATATGGGAGCCGGAAGAAATATAATATTTACAAGATACAAGAAATTAGACAATAAAGCTATAACAAATGTAAAGGTGCCAAAGTAGGAACGTAGAAACATTGAACAGTGACAACAGTACCAACTATTCCTGGGTGGGCTTCACAAGTAATCACTAGTCATCAACAAGGTGGTTGAATCGAAAGAAAAGCAGCCTGCAGTCCTAATGGACCGGGATCGAATACCGGCTGGGACAGGGAACAGTTTAAGGATTTGAATTTCATTAAAGCAGACTTTACTGATCTACCAGAAGATCTGCCGACATGTCATAAAAAATACCCACGCTAATACCAGTACACCAGCCCTGTATGAGGCAGCCCTGGCATGTATTCAGTATTGACGGTGGGTGTTAGCGCAGAGGGCGTGACATGTGGAGGTGTGTAGAGGGACTGCTGGGCCTTGGGGTAAGCCCTGAAGCCTTTGCCCGGAGTCGGACACATTAAACAATATATATAAGAAAAATAAAGGTGAACTCTACGGATTCATTTTACCATATTTCTCTGAACATCCGTGTCTATGCTTTGACCTCTGACCCCATGACACCTTTAGGAATGTCTAAGAGAGAGAGAGAGAGAGAAAGAGAGACAGACAGACAGACAGAAAAGGTTCCAGGGTATATGTCAAAGGAACAATTATTCCAACTTAGAAGTGAATTGGTGAAGATTGTTGTTATTATCATCATTATTATTATTATTATTATTATTATTATTATTATTATTATTATTATTATTATATCACTGTTGTTATTGTTGTTGATGTTGTTTTTGTTGTTGTTGTTGTTGCCGCCGCCGCTGCTGCTGCTGCTGTTACTATTACAAGCCGCGAAGGGAAGGTGGTACTGTTTTCAATTTCTGTGTGTGTGTGTGTGTGTGTGTGTGTGTGTGTGTGTGTGTTATTCCTCCTATGCTACTTGATGGATTCGAATGAAAACTCCCAGGTGAGTTTTCCAGATTACTGGGAACGTTTTTCACTATATACAATTTCGCTCACATGATTTTTTAGGGGGTCAGCCCCCCTCACCAACATAGAAATGTTAAAAAGTAATGGAAGAAGTGCAGATTTGGCTTTGATATCTAGTGCATGTTATACAATCGACCCTCGCCCGTTATGCAGTATTTAAGAGCATGAACCTCCGTAAAGAGTCATGGGGGTCAACCTATCTCTCAGAAATAAAAACTTGACAAACACACTCACTGTTATACCCACTTCGTGTTCATTCACACCTACAGGGTCACCAACGCTAAATAAGAGTCACACAACAAAACAACATACTATAACATCACCATAGCCACGCCACGCTACAGCATATCACACCATAACCACACTACAGTGCACCACACCACGTCACAGCCACACCATACCACACCAAATCATACCACATAACACACCACACAATACTACAGCCAAGTGACAGCACATGACAGCCACATGACATCATACTGCATCACAGCCACACCACACGCAGCCTTTCCAGTTAACAGGCACATCAATTTACACCACACCACACCACACCACACCACAACCACATAATACCATACCACCTACAGTACACTACACTACACCACGGCACAGCCACAGCCCTATCCCTGCTCTTCGTGTCTTTAGGTCTAAGTTAATTGAATCCATCCGGTCGTTCTTTTTGTAGGAGGAACGTGACCAACCTACCAGTGAGGGGGCCTTTTTCCCAGGACGCTCAAAGTCCCTTCCATTGCGTTACATGATCCTCCCACTGTCAGCCAAGAGGCCGTAGAAACGAGGAGAACTAGAGCATGAGAAAAGAAGAAAGTATGAGAGACTATGTTAATGGAAAAGAAAAGTATGTGAGTTAGTGTGCATGCAAAATGAGAGAGAGAGAGAGAGAGAGAGAGAGAGAGAGAGAGAGAGAGAGAGAGAGAGAGAGAGAGAGAGAGAGAGAGAAAGAGAGAGAGAGAGCATGGATGGGAGGAAGAGAGTGAAGTCGTGGAGAGATGTGAAGTAGAGAGATAGCGTGGAGAAGGGAAGCGGGAGACATCTGTTAATAGTAATAATATTTTGTTATAATATTTACTTGTTCCTCCGTGGTATTACTCAGTTTGTGCTGGAAAATTACCAGTACTTAAAAGCACAGTAAATGCGGCTTGCCTCAGATTGTACGAGACGGGTTGCTGGTGCCTATTGAACTTTAAAAGACGATTAAGAATAGATGTCGTGTTGTTTTCAGTGTTGCTGTGTTTTGGTTTATGATGACGTGGAGTAAGATAATGGTTATGCGTGACAGTGTTGTAGAATGTGGTGTATGGTGAGGTGGTGTGGTGTGAAGTGTGGTGTATGGTGAGGTGTGGTGTGAAGTGTGGTGTGAAGTGTGGTGTATGGTGAGGTGTGGTGTGAAGTGTGGTGTATGGTGTGGTGTGGTGTGAAGTGTGGTGTATGGTGAGGTGTGTTGTGAAGTGTGGTGTATGGTGAGGTGTGGTGTGAAGTGTGGTGCAGGTTGGCGTGATATGCTGTGGCATGGCTTTTTGGTGGGTTTGGTTGGTGGCAAATTTAACTATTAAAATGATGGCTGTGATATCGAGTTACAGCTAATTCAGCGATCAGTAAAGATTTGTGTTTAATAAAGCTTTGTTCTGCTGTTTCCCAAGACTTTCATTGACATTAAAAAAAACACAACTATATTAAGGACTTTACACAAATGGCGTAGATCTCGTTATTACACCAAAGCTCGCCAAAGGCATGAGCGAGATGATGTTCTGTTTGGAGAGAGAGAGAGAGAGAGAGAGAGAGAGAGAGAGAGAGAGAGAGAGAGAGAGAGAGAGAGAGAGAGAGAGAGAGCAAAATAAGTCAGAACAAAGTAACCAAATTCAGAGACCTTTGTGGAGCGTTTGAGGGCCACCCAAGCTGTTAATCATCTGTTTTCTAAAACAATAGATCAGAGGTGAATATCACAGTTTAGGTCAAAGCTTGACTGAGCAAGGTCATCTTAGGCAGTTTCCTTCCATTTTAAACCAAACTCCCAAACCCGGTGGAAGGGTTGGGGGTAAGGCAAGAGCGTAGGGATTCAGTTTTGAGAACAACCAGTCAGTGATCAAGGTCACAGGGCAAGGTCAATGTTTGTCCCTTGTGTGAGCAGAATGGCATTTTTTTTTTTTTTTTTTACTTTATATGGACATTAAATGGCCGAGGAGGGGTGAGTCAACCATTTTTTTTTTTTTAAACATTAGGACAAAGGTCAGGGTCACATATCTTTATCAAGTAAAATAACCTTTAGCTGATTTTGACCAAAATTTGGTGGAAGTGGTCAGGGTAAGGCACGGCTGAAGGAATTCGATTTTGAGATAAATCAGTCAAAGATCAAGGTCACAGGGCTAGGTCAAATGCCAAGATCATACTGCAAGGTCAACTTAATCAGTCTTGTACCGATTTCGGATCAAATTAGATGAAAGTGTCGAGGGTCAGGCAAGAACGACGTAATTTGATTTTGAAAACAATTGTCCGAAGGATAAGTCATGGGTCAAAGTAAAATATTTGAACCTATAATAATAATAATAATAATAATAATAATAACAATAGCATAAACATTTCTTCTTTAGTTCAGTTCACACTTGAAAGATGTGGTTCTTTGGCATAAACCCACGGTATATTTCTCGTGTGTGTGTGTGTGTGTGTGTGTGTGTGTGTGTGTGTGTGTGTGTTTTAAGCCTTCTTAAGGATGTCATGGGGTCAAAGGTCAAACTATACAGAGACACATATTAAGTGAAATGTGGCAAAACGGATCGCCAGAAATTTACGTGCAACTGGGAGAAGGGTAGGAAGTTACCTCTCTGAGCATTACAAATCTTTCTGAATGCCATCCTCCTTTCATTCGTAATATTGGCAGTCTTAAATGTTTCCTTTTACATCTGCCACCTTCAGATAAAGTTATTTTTCATTTCTACTTTTTTTTTACTTTCACTTTCCTCTATATATTCACTTTCTTTCCCTTTATCATTAATTTTCCTTTCCTCACTCTTTCTGTTTTTAACTTCTTTTCCTTTCTTTTCCCTTCGTATCCGTTTCTTTCTTGTTACTTTTCCGACCATCCTCTCCGCTTCATTTATTTATTTTCCTTTCGCTACCTTCCCTGCCATTTCGCCCCCCCCCCCTTTTCCCATTTCCACTCGCTTCTTACCGTCTTTATTCTTCCACACTTCCTACCGACCTCACTCTCCCACCCATCCTGCCCTTCTCCCTCTGCCAAGCTTCCCTCACCTCGGCCCACTCTAATTCAAGCGCCAGGTAACCCTCAGCCCAAGTTGCATACAGATTCCTTATTTTCTCTGGCCTCGAGGAAATGACCGTGGCATTTGTCCAGGCGATCACTGAGACACCTGGCGATACGCAGAGGTGGGAGCTGAGGTGGAGGAGGCAGGGACAGGTCTGGAAGCATATATGGCGACTGGAGAAAAGGACAGATCAAACAATAGGAATATTTTCTAATAAAAAAAAGGGAGGGTGAGAATTACCAAGAGTCAAAGTTTGGATTACAGGAAAAGGAGGAAAGCGAATTTGGGGAATACAGCAAAGTGGAAACGAAGTTAAAGGTATTAGGGAAATAGGACATTGGCTAGAGAGGAAGTTCTGAAATCAAGAGAAAGGCAAGGAAAACAGGCGATGGGATTTGTAACACACGGAGGAGGCAGAAAGGGCATTAATTCCTTCCATCCGAGAAGGTAATTTTATGTTGTTTTCCTGCAATCTCCTCACCATCCTAGTCAACTTAGAAATGACTCGCACTGGGCAGGATGAGGACGCTGAATCTAACACCTGCCTTAAATATGCCTTAAACTGAATAAAGTCGTTTGTAAACAGCAAGACTAGAAAAGGGAGCGCTCCAACAGTGCAACATCCATGCCCTACGATCATTTGACTAAGGCCAATGATCTGCCAATTCTTCTCATAATCGAGTTACGAAATTGTTGCTTAATCCTCCACACATCCACCTAATTTGATCCAAATCGGAATAAGATTACGCTGACCATGCTGTTTTTATCTTGACAGTCTAACCCTGAAACCTTGATTACTGACTGATTTTTCTCTCGACTGAATTCCTTCAGTCATACTTTACCATGAACAATTCACCAGTTTTAGTCAATATGGTATAAAAGATGCTTTTCTTTACCTTTTTATGTGACCTTGGCCTTTGACATATTCCTCAAAATAAGAGGTCGAGCCCTTGGCTGACCTTTTATCCTTCCACCAGTTTAGGTCCGTGTCAAATAAAAAATTGTTAATTACATTGTTCACACATACTGCAGACACACAAGGGTAAACGTTAACCTTGCCCTGTGACCTTGATCTTTGATTGCTTTCGAAATCACGAAAACTTTCCTTTTTTTTTTTTTTTCTAACACACAACCCTTCCATCGAGTTTGATGTAAAATGGATGAAAATTAAAATATGATGACCTTGTTCCTTATCAGATATAGCTCTGCGTCCCTGACTTTCAGCGCATTCTAAAAATCAACAAAACAACATTCTGGGTGAAAATAAATCAGAGCACCAGATTTATTAAAATCCATTAAAACAACATCTCTCTCTCTCTCTCTCTCTCTCTCTCTCTCTCTCTCTCTCTCTCTCTCTCTCTCTCTCATTACTCGCCTGGATAGTATAGCAAGGCGGCGTGAGAAGCCTGTGGACGAACCTTAACTGTGTAAGGCGCCCTTGGCATTATAATACTCCGGACTCCCTTGGCTGGGTCTTCGTGACTGGAGACCCTGATTCCCATGTACACATTGCAATATTATTCCCTGGAACGGGAAGGGAACTGGTAGTATTTAAATCCAGAGAAACCTGTCATAAGAGAGAAAGTATATGGAGCACAGAAAAATGTTGATAAAAGATAATAGCATCGATTTATAATAGGTATATAAGGAGCTAGACATACCCTAACCGAATCCTGGCATTAAAGACAGTGAAGGACACATGTCTTGGAAGGCTGGTGTGAAAAGCTGGGAACAGGCAACGTAGAAGAGAAGTTCGGCTGCTCTGAGAAGGAGAGAGAACGAAAAAAAAAATGAGGAAAAGGGAAGTGAAGTGGAGCTAAAATGCACGGATATTACGAGGGACGAAAATAGAGGTGTTAGGGGAAACATGGTGCATAGGTCCAGTGATAACACTGGCTATGCGAAGGGTAGGCGAGTCAATGTGGATTATGACGAACTGTGACTGGGGCTTAATGTAAGAAATGCAACTCTTGTTATTGGGTGAACAAGAGAGAGAGAGAGAGAGAGAGAAGGGTAGGGAGCACTGTGATGATGTATTTCAGTGATAATATTGTTAAGCCCCCACGTCACACCGTTTCACTTACACATTAACTCGTCCATGCCTAAATGGTACCAAGATTTATTCTGCTTTTGATTATATTTTTCAGATTTTTATGTTGTAACTGCTTTTTCTTTTCACTATGGTGTGTGTGTGTGTGTGTGTGTGTGTGTGTGTGTGTGTGTGTGTGTGTGTGTGTGTACTAAACCAAATAAGGAAAAGAAGAGAAGAGCTGATAGGATATAAAAGGAAATTAAAATAGGTGTCCAAAATATGCTGAAATACAAACGTAAGCTCATGTCATACAGTGATTTGACAGTTACAGTAATCGTTCTGAAAGAGGCTCAATGTGATGTGATGGATTGCATGAGAGTGATGGTTAACCCACCACCACAATATGTTACTATAAATACTTTTATCTTCAAGGCGAGCTTAGATAAAACAGCAAATAGGAGGATGCAGACAAGAGAAGAGACAATGATACGCAAAAAAAAAAAAAAAAAAAAGAAAGAAAGAAAAAGAAAGGAAGAAAAATAGTTTTGAAGATTACAGTAAGTATTGCCAAGGAATAGTGAGGCTTTGTGTTAGGGCCTGATAAATCTACGTTCATAGACATATTCTGTGATAATTTTGTTGCTGTTAGGAGACTATAATTATTCAACAGAGGAAAATCTCCAAGTAGTAATGCCCTTGACCAAAGCTAGATCTATTGCCTGCAGTTACAAATCCCTACTAAGCTTATTGAAATGGTCTTTAGAATGCAAAAATAATATTGAAAGACGTCAAGGTATGGAAAATGCTAATCTGTCTTCTAGGTACTAGTCTTCCTGTCCTCTTTTTCTCACTTAATCTCTCTCTCTCTCTCTCTCTCTCTCTCTCTCTCTCTCTCTCTCTCTCCATATATATCAGTATATTTATCTACATTCGCATGCACACTAGCTCCAATACTTTTCCATTAACAGAGTTTCTTATAAGCTCTTCTTTTCTCACGCTCTAGTGCTCCTCGTCTCTACGGCCTCTTAGCTGACAGTGAGAGGATTAGGTAATAATGTACTATGAAAGGGACTGAGAGCGTCCTGGAAAAAGGGTCCCCTTACTGGTAGGTTGGTCACGTTCCTCCTACAAAATAGGACGACCGGATGGATTCAGTTTACTTAGACCTAAAGACACGAAGAGCAGGGATAGGACTGTTGATGTGCCGTGGTGTAGTGTAGTGTAATGTAGGTGGTGAATTTTGGTGAGCCTGTTGTGTGGAGTGGTAAGGTGTGGTGTAGTATGGTGTGGTGTGGTGTAAAGTGATGTGCTTATTGGTTGGTATGGTTGTGGTGTGGCCTTCTTGCAGTGTGGTGTCATGTGGCTGTACTGTGGTGTGAGGTGGTGTGTTGTGTTGTGCGATATGGTGTAACTGTAGTGTGGTTCTGTGAAGTGTGACTGTGGTGTGATAGGTGTGATATGTTGTAGTGTGGGGTTGTGTTGTGTGACTTAACCTCGCCCTGATGAGACTGCAAGTGAACACGAAGTGAAAAGTGGAAATAATTACTGGAAAAGGTGTAGCTGAGTATAAGAATGGTTGGCAACTGGCGTTAGTATTCTTAGACTGGGCGACGAAGATGAATACCTGATGTGAAGGTGTGGGTATTAATGTTGCAGGTGTGAACATATGCGAGTAATTATAAGAATTGACATAAAATATTACCTATGGCGCATGGAAGTTAACAGGACAAGGTACTGCCGACTATAATTGTTCTCACACTTCTGTCATCATTCTGCTGTCCCACCTCACAGCCCACCTCAGTTTCTCCATCGTCTCTCTACACTCTCCACCGCAGTTCCATCGACCTTCCCAGCTCCTACCATTCCTCTGATTTCTTTTGCTTACTCCTACACCTTTCTATAATTCAGGCTTTGTCTCACCATGGTACCATCTCTCTCTCTCTCTCTCTCTCTCTCTCTCTCTCAGTTACCAGCATCTTCTCACTGACACCTATCTGGATTAACTTTTACCATTAAACTTTGGCCTTATATTTTCCACATCTTTCCTTATCTTTTCCTATGAAGCCTAAAACTTAAATTGGGAAATACAATGCATATTATATAAACTTTTACCTTTCATATATTATCATGTGCTGGGTTATTCATCTCTCACATTTTTCTTTTCTTAGATCCTCTCTCTCTCTCTCTCTCTCTCTCTCTCTGTCAGTTGCTTTTTTACCTGTGTTGTGCCACCACCTCTCCCCCTGTCTTAATCTGTGTCCACTCTCCAACCCCCCCACCTAAGCCAAGGTCAACTCACACTGTACAACATCCAAAAGGAAGTACCGTACATACTATTTAACACATAAATAACACCTTTAATTCTATCCCCCACTCCTTTGTCTCACTTTTGTCATTTAAGTTATTTTTGTCTCTTCTGTAACTCATTAAAGCTTCGACATGCCTCCCAAAAAGTTTCTTGCCCCTCTTTTCGAATTAAACTCTACAGTGATTTTTTTTTTTTTCGGTAGGCCATATGCCAAGTGCCTCATATGCCTGACCAGTTAAAATATTCAGTGTAAGGAAAGCGTAATTAAAAGTCATCAGTATGCCCTCGAGGATTGAAACAGGAGAAAGAAGACCTTAAGGCTGAATCTGAAAGGAAATCCAATAAGTACTGTCCCAGTTGACTAGATATTACTGATAGTTCCGAATAAACGTAAATCTAAGCAGGAGCCTAAGATAATGACCAGAATTCTTATGACAAACAGGTTTCCTACTCTTGAAGATAGGGAAGAATGTACAGGCAGTCAGACTGTAGTTAAGCATGTTAAGGACAAATCTGGTAAATATATTAAAGATAAAGCAGAGAAGCTTCACCAGGATATAAAATTCAACTAGCGCAAGGGAAAGTATTACACTGGTGGTGACAGACTCTATCCTAAGGGGGCAAGGCTCTTCTTTTGCATCAAATAACAAAGGGAAGAAAAGATCATTGAAGATTGTACCTGGGAGTACGATAGACATAATCACTAAAGATATCGAATGGACACCAGTCATCAGGGAAACATATTATATTGTTGTGAACTAGTTACAAATGATGCCCATGACGGAGGTTAAGTTGCCACTAGGGAAATCCTGATGAAATATAATATCTTTCTCTTTAAAGTAATGAAAATTAATTCTAGTAAATGTATAATGAACAGTATACTGCCTAGACTACGTTCCAACCCCTATTGTAAAAATATAGTAGTAGAAATTACAGGAGCTATTAAAGGAATGTGGGGAAAAAAAGAACATCATTTTCATTGACACCTGGGACAGATGTGTAGGCAAACCAAGCCTCATTCGACAAGATGGCATCCATGTATGCAACAAAGAATAACTGAAATGAGTAGACTACTGAATATAGCAATGAACAAAATTCACGAAGACACTGGAGGTGACACTAATGCTTCATCCCACCCTTCTCTAAGCCAATAATAACCAAGCCCACAGATACCAGATCCCCTCACCATTTTCCCCCATTCATCAGCCATACCTGGCCAGGGGAACTAAATCCCTTCCCCCTTCCCAGGGAGATGTTGTTGTATCTGGATTAGACACACAGTCAAAGCCAACTGCAGAGCAAAATTCAATTTTAGTAATATTCAATAGTCGTAGCTTTTGAAATAAATTTAATGAACTCGTGTGCCTCCAGATTAATGAAGAATTCCATATATTGGCAGTAACAGAAACGCCTATTGATACAGGTAACAGGAATTTACCATCAGAATATCAATTACAGTCGTATAAATTTCGATATAAATGTAGAAATAACGGACGTCTAAGAGGTGGTGTTGGAGTTTGGCCCCAGAGAGGTTACCTTAGGCAATGATGGCACCGAAGCAATTTGTTTAAAAATACATATTAGAAGTATGAATGTAAATGCTGCCAGTATCAACCGTTGCCCAGGTCAAAATGTAGAGGAAGATATAGTTACATAAAATCTTGCAGGAAATTCTGTATGGGAACGAAACATTGATGACTGGTTACTTTAAATTGTCAATAATTACTTGCAATAAAGTCACTGGTAGAAGTAATGATGACACAAGGATGGCGTATTATACTGAGAATGACTTTATATCACAGTGTCACAGAACCGACGAGAGAGGGTAATATCGTAGATCTCGCCATTACCACAAACGATGATATGACAAACTTAATCTCATAAGGCTTACCATGAACCTTCCAGTAATGTACATAAAAGTAAAACAAAGGAACCGGAATATAAAAATGCAGATTTTGATGGCCTTTATAATGCCCTTAGTTCACCATTTGAATAGCTAGAAAGAACTAACGATGTAAATGATATCTGCTCAAAACCAGTATGTACCAATGAAATCAACGCAGGAAAAAGGTAAAAACAAACCAGCTTGGCTTAATGAAGGTACTGCCAGAGCAAATTAAACGTTACACAAGAGATGTCACAAGCCAGTATAACGATACTAGTTGGAAAATTTAAAAGCTCGTTAGAACAGCTAAATGGCAGTTTATAATGAACATAGCTAAAACAAGCTCATCGGTTCCTAAGAACTTTTATAGATACGTAAACAACTATGAACGTGTTAAGATTGGTACTGGCCTACTCATTAGCGACGGGGGTACCCTTATCTGGGACGATAAGGAATTGCTTCCACTTTAAATATATTTTCCAGTTCAGTCTTCACAAAAGACGTCAATGAAATCACTGAAGAGCAAGGACAGTTACGCCACAACGTATTAAGTAATATGTATAGTAACTAATGGCGTCAAAGATAAACTTAGTAAAATAAATGGTAACAAAACGCCTGGTCCAGATAATTTTCACTTTCGAATATTGAAAAATGCAGCGGGTGTAGTATCTGATCCTCTTACTTTTTTTTGTTTTTTTTTTTGAACTAAATCTCTTTAGCAGGGAACGGTTCCGGAGATTTAGAGACTAGCCAGTGTAACTCCTACATATAAAAATGGCAGTAGAGATCAACCAGGTAATATAGGCATTTTAGCTTAACCTGTGTCTTGAGAAAAATCCTCAAATCATCAATAAGAGACTGGATAGTTTTCTTCCTAGAATCTAATAACATGATCAGTAACAGCCAACACGGCTTTAGGTCTCAGAGATAATGCCTCACAAATCTGCGCAAGTACAGTATTATGAAAAGCGTTTTACAATTAATGATAGGTCCAGGTCCCTTGACATAACATTTTTAAGTTTCCAGAAAGCCTTTGACAAAGTACCACATAAGAAATTAATGAGAAAGAGAAGATTCCTGAAATCGACGGAAACATTCATAGGCAGTTGGGTAGCTCCAATGATGAGTGATGTTCCTCGGCGATCGGTGTTGATATCAGTTTTATTAATAATATATATTTACGACATCGATGTTGGACGAAACAATTTAATTCCCAAATTCGCGGATGATGCAAAAACTGGCAATACCGTGTTAACTGACGAGGAAAGAATTAGCCTTAAAAATGACTTTACCAAAATTGCTCAATGGTCAGAAAAATGACAAATGCCCTTCAGTGCAAGTGAATGCCACGAACTGCAATGTGGGACAAAAACCAAAAAAGTATCATTACGAAATGCAAAGTCAGATGATTACCAAGTCCTCACAAGTTCAAGGTTTAGGAATAATAATTTCCGATAACCTCGATTTTTCAAATCAGTGTGTCCTTGCCACAGATAAAGCCAACAACGCCTGAGGATTCATCAGAGAGCACTTTATTTATAAAAAGAAAGATATTGTGATCCCTCCGTATAAAAGTATAGGTAGGCCACACTTAGAATTTGGGGCTAACTTTCGGACACCATATCTGGTAAAAGATATTCAAAAACTTCAAGCTGTACAAAACAGGGCTTCCAAGTTAATCCCTTCCCTGAGGAATAAACCATATCTCGAGAGGCTTAAGGAACTGAATTTATTCTCTCTTAGAAAACGAAGAGTCAGGGGTCAACTAATTGAATGTTTTGAGATACCCAGCGGCTTTAGACATATCGAATCAAACAATCTTTTCAGAGTTAATAATCAGACCACATCATTCGCAATGGCATGAAGCTGCAGGCAAGGAAGGCTAATCTTGATGCGACCCAAAACGTCTCCACTTTTTCCATTGAAAATTACGGAAATAAATTCCCTAGGAACGTTGTCGAAGGCAGAACCATAAAGAGCTTTAAAAAGAGATTATATATACATCGTGATGCGATCGGTATCATTTAAAAGAAAAGTAAGTGTATATTCATAGCTCTATGTGTGTGCACATATGCATATGTATATGTATCCATACGTGTAAATGACTATCCTGTTTCTGAGGACGAGTGGGTAGAGTCGAGACCATCAAGACAGAAGGCCTGGTCGCTCCTCTGTAACGCCTTCCACGTAAGACATCAAGCGCGGCCTGCTTCTCTCTCTCTCTCTCTCTCACACACACACACACACACACACACACACACACACACACACACACACACACGCTGTTTCAATTCATTAGGATGCTTTCACAAAACTTTTCCATAATTCTTCTTTCCAGCGTGTCGCCCCGCCTAAATTCCAGTTTCTGTCCACCAACATTGGCCGCCTTTGCCTCTGTTCTTTCAGCTATTTTTCTCTTCTTTTCCTCTCCAGGTTCTCTTGCCTCTGCTTTCCACTTGCATTTAGTGTACTTGCGTTCCGCCTCGTCATTCTCGCTTGTAGCAGGTTATTAGATTTCCTTCTCTTGGTTCACTTCAGTCGCAACAAATTTTCCCTCCATCCTTTTAGCTTAACATCGTTCGTGCCTTCACCGACACTGAATCCAGGTTCCTCTTCTCTGCATTCCATTTCAGGTAGCCGAATTTCTCCCTGGCAATGTCCACTTACCCAGCCCATTTCTCATTTCGTAAGTCTCTTTAGCACAATCCCCCTACCGCCTTCACTTCCATACCACTGTATTTCTTCTTATGACGAAACATTTACTTGTCCCACTTTATACTTTGCTCTGCTTCTGTCCCTTCACCTTTAG
Source organism: Coenobita brevimanus (assembly GCF_032717465.1). NCBI lineage: Eukaryota > Metazoa > Arthropoda > Malacostraca > Decapoda > Coenobitidae > Coenobita > Coenobita brevimanus. The sequence continues at coordinate 28,362,820 of NC_136959.1, read as the reverse complement.
CTCGCCTCTTCAAAACGCCTCCTTAGCGTAGCCCAATTTTCGTCTTGTCTGTGGCCTCGTCAGCATTTTCTTCTTTGCAAAATTGTCTCTTCTCCTCTCCTTTCCCCTTTTGTCTTCCTTACTTGCTCCATATTTTGTGGAGAGATTAGTATCATCATACAGATTTCTTGAATGCTGTGTAAAGCCTTGCTTTCCGAAACTCCTCATTTCCACTTGGTCATCTGACCAAAATAATTTTGCAGTACAGTGTCTGCTACGCATAGTCACGTGTTCTTGTATGCAGAAGATTAAGACTTGCAGCATATTATGGTACTGATATAGTAAATTTATCTACAGTTTATCTCCCAGCTCCTTCAACTTCCCCTACAACAATTTTCAAAATACACATTACACGTTAGTTATCTATTACCTCATTCCTACAAGATTTGTCCGAATTTTTTTTTCCTGTATTGGTATTTCTCAATGATTTTCTCATTCTTCCTTGTTCACCAGCCCTGCTATTCAAACAGTCTGCTCTTCATATCGATCTATCTATCTATCTATCTGTCTATCTATCTACAATATATATATATATATATATATATATATATATATATATATATATATATATATATATATATATATATCCCCTTGGATCCTAGGGTTCCTGGGCGAGGCATTGTGCTGGAAGGGTACTATGGTCCTTTCACCGCAAGAAGTCCGTTCAGGGTGGGGCCCACCTGGTGAATCACCTCTAGCGATGCTGCCAAATCAACTGGAGTACATGCCTTTCTCTCTCTTATTTCCCATCTATGTGCTATTTGAAATTGTTTTTTATATTCTGTATATAGTAAAGGAAGCTATATAGTACATTGAGTATCACTTTTTAGAATGATAACAACGATTTGAATGAATTCTATGACACGTGGCAGTGCTTTTTTCCCATGATGCCACTCCGTAGAGTTGCCAATTTGACCACCAATTATCGGATTATCACCTACCCCCATCCCACCTGTCTCTCTCTCTCTCTGTCTCTCTCTCTCTCTCTCTCTCTCTGTCTCTCTCTCTCTCTCTCTCTCTCTCTCTCTCTCTCTCTCTCGTCAATATAACAGAAAGTTCTGATGACGAAGAAAATTATGATTAAAGATCAGAGAGAGGATTAGGCCTACAGGGGAAACCTCTTAAAAATAAAACGCGCCTAGACTTTTACCTCATAAGTGGTGTGGAAAAAAAATTGGAAATAAATAATACATATACAATATATATATATATATATATATATATATATATATATATATATATATATATATATAGATAGATATATAGATAGATAGATAGATAGAGAGAGAGAAAGAGAGAGAGAGAGAGAAACAGGTGTGATGGGGGTAGGTTGGGAGACAGAGTGATAATCCGATAATTGGTGGTCAAATTGGCAACGTCGCACTCGGGGGAATTCCAAATTCTGCCACACCCTGAACGGACTTCTTGCTGTGAAAGGACCATAGGCGTACCGCCCTCCTCCTATCGGCTCATAGTCACGAAGCTCATAGATCCCTACCCGGGGCTTCCCTACCTTATGAACTTCTGAAAATTCACAGTTCTGTCCTGTATTGAGGACATAGGGCTCCAATGGGATATATATATATATATATATATATATATATATATATATATATATATATATATATATAGATCGATCTCTGTGGTAGGTGGGGGCGCTCACCATCTA
>NC_136959.1:28225658-28361012 GCF_032717465.1 Coenobita brevimanus | reverse complement strand
CTCTTCTGTAACTCATTAAAGCTTCGACATGCCTCCCAAAAAGTTTCTTGCCCCTCTTTTCGAATTAAACTCTACAGTGATTTTTTTTTTTTTTTTCGGTAGGCCATATGCCAAGTGCCTCATATGCCTGACCAGTTAAAATATTCCAGTGTAAGGAAAGCGTAATTAAAAGTCATCAGTATGCCCTCGAGGATTGAAACAGGAGAAAGAAGACCTTAAGGCTGAATCTGAAAGGAAATCCAGTAAGTACTGTCCCAGTTGACTAGATATTACTGATAGTTCCGAATAAACGTAAATCTAAACAGGAGCCCCTAAGATAATGACCAGAATTCTTATGACAAACAGGTTTCCTACTCTTGAAGATAGGGAAGAATGTACAGACAGTCAGACTGTAGTTAAGCATGTTAAGGACAAATCTGGTAAATATATTAAAGATAAAGCAGAGAAGCTTCACCAAGGATATAAAATTCAACTAGCGCAAGGGAAAGTATTACACTGGTGGTGACAGACTCTATCCTAAGGGGGCAAGGCTCTTCTTTTGCATCAAATAACAAAGGGAAGAAAAGATCATTGAAGATTGTACCTGGGAGTACGATAGACATAATCACTAAAGATATCGAATGGACACCAGTCATCAGGGAAACATATTATATTGTTGTGAACTAGTTACAAATGATGCCCATGACGGAGGTTAAGTTGCCACTAGGGAAATCCTGATGAAATATAATATCTTTCTCTTTAAAGTAATGAAAATTAATTCTAGTAAATGTATAATGAACAGTATACTGCCTAGACTACGTTCCAACCCCTATTGTAAAAATATAGTAGTAGAAATTACAGGAGCTATTAAAGGAATGTGGGGAAAAAAAGAACATCATTTTCATTGACACCTGGGACAGATGTGTAGGCAAACCAAGCCTCATTCGACAAGATGGCATCCATGTATGCAACAAAGAATAACTGAAATGCATTAGACTACTGAATATAGCAATGAACAAAATTGCACGAGAACACTGGAGGTGACACTAATGCTTCATCCCACCCTTCTCTAAGCCAATAATAACCAAGCCCACAGATACCAGATCCCCTCTTTATTTTCCCCCATTCATCAGCCATACCTGGCCAGGGGAACTAAATCCCTTCCCCCTTCCCAGGGAGATGTTGTTGTATCTGGATTAGACACACAGTCAAAATAACTGCAGAGGCAAAATTCAATTTTATTAATATTCAATAGTCGTAGCTTTTGAAATAAATTTAATGAACTCGTGTGCCTCCAGATTAATGAAGAATTCCATATATTGGCAGTAACAGAAACACATATTGATACAGGTAACAGGAATTTACCATCAGAATATCAATTACAGTCGTATAAATTTCGATATAAATGTAGAAATAACGGACCGTCTAAGAGGTGGTGTTGGAGTTTGGCCCCAGAGAGGGATTACCTTAGGCAATGATGGCACCGAAGCAATTTGTTTAAAAATACATATTAGAAGTATGAATGTAAATGCTGCCAGTATCAACCGTTGCCCAGGTCAAAATGTAGAGGAAGATATAGTTACATAAAATCTTGCAGGAAATTCTGTATGGGAACGAGGCAATGATGACTGGTTACTTTAAAATTGTCAATAATTACTTGCAATAAAGTCACTGGTAGAAGTAATGATGACACAAGGATGGCGTATTATACTGAGAATGACTTTATATCACAGTGTCACAGAACCGACGAGAGAGGGTAATATCGTAGATCTCGCCATTACCACAAACGATGATATGACAAACTTAATCTCATAAGGCTTACCATGAACCTTCCAGTAATGTACATAAAAGTAAAACAAAGGAACCGGAATATAAAAATGCAGATTTTGATGGCCTTTATAATGCCCTTAGTGCACCATTTGATATTCAGCTAAAAAGAACTAACGATGTAAATGATATTTGGGCAAATTTGAAACACATTCTTATCTGCTCAAAACCAGTATGTACCAATGAAGATCAACGCAGGAAAAAGGTAAAAACAAACCAGCTTGGCTTAATGAAGGTACTGCCAGAGGCAAATTAAACGTTACACAAGAGATGTCACAAGCCAGTATAACGATACTAGTTGGAAAATTTAAAAGCTCGTTAGAACAGCTAAATGGCAGTTTATAATGAACATAGCTAAAACTAAGCTCATCGGTTCCTAAGAACTTTTATAGATACGTAAACAACTATGAACGTGTTAAGATTGGTACTGGCCTACTCATTAGCGACAGGGGGTACCCTTATCTGGGACGATAAGGAATTGCTTCCACTTTAAATATATTTTCCAGTTCAGTCTTCACAAAAGACGTCAAATGAAATCACTGAAGGAGCAAGGACAGTTACGCCACAACGTATTAAGTAATATGTATAGTAACTAATGGCGTCAAAGATAAACTTAGTAAAATAAATGGTAACAAAACGCCCTGGTCCAGATAATTTTCACTTTCGAATATTGAAAAATGCAGCGGGTGTAGTATCTGATCCTCTTACTTTTTTTTGTTTTTTTTTTGAACTAAATCTCTTTAGCGAGGGAACGGTTCCGGGAGATTTAGGAGAGACTAGCCAGTGTAACTCCTACATATAAAAATGGCAGTAGAGATCAACCAGGTAATATAGAGCATTTTAGCTTAAACCTGTGTCTTGAGAAAAATCCTCAAATCATCAATAAGAGACTGGATAGTTTTCTTCCTAGAATCTTAATAACATGATCAGTAACAGCCAACACGGCTTTAGAAGGGTCTCAGAGATAATGCCTCACAAATCTGCGCAAGTACAGTATTATGAAAAGCGTTTTACAATTAATGATAGGTCCAGGTCCCTTGACATAACATTTTTAAGTTTCCAGAAAGCCTTTGACAAAGTACCACATAAGAAATTAATGAGAAAGAGAAGATTCCCTGAAATCGACGGAAACATTCATAGGCAGTTGGGTAGCTCCAATGATGAGTGATGTTCCTCGGCGATCGGTGTTGATATCAGTTTTATTAATAATATATATTTACGACATCGATGTTGGACGACGAACAATTTAATTCCCAAATTCGCGGATGATGCAAAAACTGGCAATACCGTGTTAACTGACGAGGAAAGTTAAAATTAGCCTTAAAAATGACTTTACCAAAATTGCTCTCAATGGTCAGAAAAATGACAAATGCCCTTCAGTGCAAGTGAATGCCACGAACTGCAATGTGGGACAAAAACCAAAAAAGTATCATTACGAAATGCAAAGTCAGATGATTACCAAGTCCTCACAAGTTCAAGGTTTAGGAATAATAATTTCCGATAACCTCGATTTTTCAAATCAGTGTGTCCTCTGCCACAGATAAAGCCAACAACGCCTGAGGATTCATCAGAGAGCACTTTATTTATAAAAAAAGAAAGATATTGTGATCCCTCCGTATAAAAGTATAGGTAGGCCATTAACTTAGAATTTGGGGCTAACTTTCGGACACCATATCTGGTCAAAGATATTCAAAAAAACTTCAAGCTGTACAAAACAGGGCTTCCAAGTTAATCCCTTCCCTGAGGAATAAAAACCATATCTCGAGAGGCTTACAGAACTTAATTTATTCTCTCTTAGAACACGAATAATCAGGTGTCAGCTAAATGAATGTTTTGAGATACCCAGCGGCTTTAGACATATCGAATCAAACAATCTTTTTCAGAGTTAATAACTCAGACCACTATCATTCGCAATGGCATGAAGCTGCAGGCAAGGAAGGCTAATCTTGATGCGACCCAAAACGTCTCCACTTTTTCCATTGAAAATTACGGAAATAAATTCCCTAGGAACGTTGTCGAAGGCAGAACCATAAAGAGCTTTAAAAAAGAGATTATATATACATCGTGATGCGATCGGTATCATTTAAAAGAAAAGTAAGTGTATATTCATAGCTCTCCATGTGTGTGCACATATGCATATGTATATGTATCCATACGTGTAAATGACTATCCTGTTTCTGAGGACGAGTGGGTAGAGTCGAGACCATCAAGACAGAAGGCCTGGTCGCTCCCCTGTGACGCCTTCCACCCGTAAGCGCATCAAGCGCGGCCTGCTTCTCTCTCTCTCTCTCTCACACACACACACACACACACACACACACACACACACACACACACACACACGCTGTTTCAATTCATTAGGATGCTTTCTCACAAAACTTTTCCATAAGTCTTCTTTTCCAGCGTGTCGCCCCGCCTAAATTCCAGTTTCTGTCCACCAACATTGGCCGCCTTTGCCTCTGGTCTTTCAGCTATTTTTCTCTCCTTTTCTCCTCTGCAGGTTCTCTTGCCTCTGCTTTCCACTCTTGCATTTAGTGTACTTGCGTTCCCGCCTCCCTGGGGTCATTCTTTAAGCTTGTAGCAGGTTATTAGATTTCCTTCTCTTGGTTCTACTTCAGTCGCAACAAATTTTCCCTCCATCCTTTTAGGCTTAACATCGTTCCGTGCCTTCACCGACACTGAATCCAGGTTCCTCTTCTCTGCATTCCATTTCAGGTAGCCGAATTTCTCCCCTGGCAATGTCCACTTACCCAGCCCATTTCTCATTTCTCTGTAAGTCTCTTTAGCACAATCCCCCACCACCGCCTTCACTTCCATACCACTGTATTTCTTCTTATGACGAAACATTTACTTGTCCCATCTTTTATACTTTGCTCTGCTTCTGTCCTCTTCACCTTTAGCTCGCCTCTTCAAAACGCCTCCTTAGCGTCAGCCCAATTTTCGTCTTGTCTGTGGCCTCGTCAGCATTTTCTTCTTTGCAAAAATTGTCTCTTCTCCTCTCCTCTTCCCCTCTTTGTCTTCCTTACTTGCTCCATATTTTGTGGAGAGATTAGTATCATCATACAGATTTCTTGAATGCTGTGTAAAGCCTTGCTTTCCGAAACTCCCTCATTTCCACTTGGTCATCTGACCAAAATAATTTTGCAGTACAGTGTCTGCTACGCATAGTCACGTGTTCTTGTATGCAGAAGATTAAGACTTGCAGCATATTATGGTACTGATATAGTAGAGATTTACATCTACAGTTTATCTCCCAGCTCCTTCAACTTCCCCTACAACAATTTTCAAAATACACATTACACGTTAGTTATCTATTACCTCATTCCCTACAAGATTTTGTCCTGAATTTTTTTCCTGTATTGGTATTTCTCAATGATTTTCTCATTCTTCCTTGTTCACCAGCCCTGCTATTCAAAACAGTCTGCTCTTCATATCGATCTATCTATCTATCTATCTGTCTATCTATCTACAATATATATATATATATATATATATATATATATATATATATATATATATATATATATATATAAGTGTTATATCCCATTGGATCCTAGGGTTCCTGGGCGAGGCATTGTGCTGGAAGGGGTACTATGGTCCTTTCACCGCAAGAAGTCCGTTCAGGGTGGGGCCCACCTGGTGAATCACCTCTAGCGATTGCTGCCAAATCAACTGGAGTACATGCCCTTTCTCTCTTATTTCCCCATCCTAATATGTGCTATTTGAAATTGTTTTTTATATTCTGTATATAGTAAAGGAAGGCTATATAGTACATTGAGTATCACTTTTTAGAATGATAACAACGTGATTTGAATGAATTCTATGACACGTGGCAGTGCTTTTTTCCCCATGATGCCACTCCGTAGAGTTGCCAATTTGACCACCAATTATCGGATTATCACCTACCCCCATCCCACCTGTTTCTCTCTCCGTCTGTCTCTCTCTCTCTCTCTCTCTCTCTCTCTCTCTCTCTCTTTCTCTCTCTCTCTCTCTCTCGTCGATATAACAGAAAGTTCTGATGACGAAGAAAATTATGATTAAAGATCAGAGAGAGGATTAGGCCTACAGGGGAAACCTCTTAAAAATAAAACGCGCCTAGACTTTTACCTCATAAGTGGTGTGGAAAAAAAAATGGAAATAAATAATATATATACAATATATATATATATATATATATATATATATATATATATATATATATATATATATAGATAGATAGATAGATAGATAGATAGATAGAGAGAGAGAGAGAGAGAGAGAGAGAAACAGGTGTGATGGGGGTAGGTTGGGAGACAGAGTGATAATCCGATAATTGGTGGTCAAATTGGCAACGTCGCACTCGGGGGAATTCCAAATTCTGCCACACCCTGAACGGACTTCTTGCTGTGAAAGGACCATAGGCGTACCGCCCTCCTCCTATCGGCTCATAGTCACGAAGCTCATAGATCCCTACCCGGGGCTTCCCTACCTTATGAACTTCTGAAAATTCACAGTTCTGTCCTGTATTGAGGACATAGGGCTCCAATGGGATATATATATATATATATATATATATATATATATATATATATATATATATATATATATAGATCGATCTCTGTAGTAAGTGGGGGCGCTCACCATCCACTCACTCATTGTAGTGCTGCTCTCAGGTGTCTGCCCATTCCTCTCCTCCATCCTTCTTTCCTTCCATCCTCTTCTTTATTTCTCTCCTTCATTCTTTCCTCGTCCTTCTGTCTACAGGTGACTTTACACTCCCTCTCCTGTCTTTCTTTCCTTCATTCTTTCCTCTTCCTTCTGCCTGTAGGTGACTCTACACTGATAGACAAGCCAAATGGTTTTCTGTACAACAAGAAACCATTTACTATGCTGGGTGGTAACCATATAACCAAATTTTGGCGCCTTGTGGTTTAGTGGGTAATTACAGAGCTCCAGTCGGATTGAGCCGGTGAAGGTTTATATCCAAGGGGTAGTTGGGGTTTATTGCTCACATGAGGCTGGTCACTCTCATCTTAAATGTCGGGACCAACTTGCTTGGTCCCTGGCTCCTGCGCTCCTCGTGGGACGGTGCAGGATTGGATGATGGACATATATATATATATATATATATATATATATATATATATATATATATATATACGGAAAGTTTCTTTATGATCTAACATGGAATCGAACCTGGGACTTCAAGCTTCGTGTCGCTATAGTGTGGTGTGATAAAAGCTAATCCACCCGAATTCTATGATGAACCAGGTGAATCCATAATGGGAGGATATTTTTCATCCCGGAGTCTGGCTCCCAGCTAGGAGTTCCCTCTTCGATTCCTGGTTAAAACATTATAAAAAAAAAAAAAAAATCCGCATAGGTCCATATGTATAATGTGTGTTTCTCCAGCATATCTGAAGGCGCTTGTACTGTCTGGGATTGATTAAAACTGCTGTGTCACCTGCCGAGTTGCGTGGGGCTAAACGAAAATCTAGATGATTGAATTTTTTTTTTTTTTTAATGCGAGGAAGAAGGAACCAAAGGCCATGAGCCCGCAGTAACAGTTCTCTCCAAGAGAAAAACAAAATACAATAGAGAGCCAAATTCAAGATCCGATCATTTGGAGATGCCTGGACACACTGCGCTTGAAAGACTGGAGATCATAGGCAGCAGGAAATACAGATAGAGGGAGACAGTTCCAGAGCTGACCTGTTGCATAAATGAAAGACTGGGAGTAACGGTTAACTCTTGCATTAGAGAGTTGGACAGAAAAGGGATGAGAGTTTGCTGCCAGACGGGTGCTACGCGCCCGTCGTAGAGGTGGAGGAATGCAAGCAGACAGTTCAGAGGAGCAGTGACCATTAAAGTAGCGATAAAAAAGAGATAAAGATGCAACAGTGCGGCGAAGAGACAGAGGTTGAAGGGAGTCAGTAAGAGGAGGAGAGTTGATGAGACGAAAAGCCTTTGACTCCACCCTATTGAGAAGAGCTGTATGTGGGGAGCCTCCCCACACATGAGAGTTGTACTCCACACAGGGGCGGATAAAACCTCTGTATAGAGTCAACAATTGTGCAGGGGTAAAGAAAGAGCGGAGACGGCTTAGCACACCCAATCTCTTGGAAGCAGATTTTACAAGAGATGTAATATGATCTTTCCAAGATAAGTCCCGAGTAAATGAAACCCCAAGCATGTTCAAGGATGATGCAGGATTAAGCTGAATATTATTAAACATTAATGGGTATACCTGTGGAAGATTTTGTCGGGTTGATAGGTGTAAGAACTGAGTCTTAGATGCATTAAAAACAACCATATTATTTTTACCCCAGTCAGAGATACGAGCCAAGTCAGACATTAGGTGTGCCATAGCCTCATCCCTTGTTTGTTGAAGTAACTGTTGAGATGGGCGTTGCGGGAACCGAATGGAAAAGTGAAGGGTGGAGTCATCAGCATATGAGTGGATAGGGTTAGATGTACAGCTTAGAAGATCATTGATGAATAAAAGGAAGAGAGTTGGTGATAGGACAGAGCCCTGAGGAACACCATTCGCATGCGTCTTTTTACAAGTTCGAGTCACTGTTTGATTAGCTCAGCAATTTTGCCCTCGGAATCCTAACTCTAATTCACAGACATACACATCCACACTTCTGTCATTCATACCACCTATCAGCTTGATTCAGTCAGACAGCTATCTAAAGAACCGTCGCCAATCGCTGGATGTATATTAACTCATACAGACACGATTTTTCCAGCCAGCTCAATCCACTGTCATTCCCCTAGCTTCATCATTCTCCATGCCTCGTTTGTCCACACTCATTTACCATATATATTCCTTTCTTCTCGACTTTCCCCGCCTTTTTTCATCCTGAAACACACCCAGATGCACCCTTTTCACAACTCAATTCACGCCCATAACCGTTCTCTCCACATGACCATACCATCTACACACACTCACTTCGACCCTGGTGTTCACATACTTCCTTATTCCACATATTTCAGGAGTCACATTTTTGCTTATCCTGAATACCCTCCAGACCCCACACACACATTCCTGTCCAGCAAGGTAGCACCAAAGTTTTTTGTTTACTTTCATTAGGATTCCACACCAAACAGTGGAGAGCTACTATATACCCTCTTACGTTTGTCTTTCCTTTCTTCCAAATACCTTTTCAACTCGGCGCCATTTCTTCTTCTTGAATTAGCTTCACACTTGCCAATTGTCCCAAGCTTTTTAAAATATTATTACTGAGACCTTTTAAATAATTTATGCAGTCAAACGTAAAACCATATAAACACATAAAATCTGAGATCATGTGTTTTTGTATGTTCATTAATCATCATGGCAATTTGCATAGCAATATCTTAGTATACAGTAACTATGTGGAGGCCATCTTGTATTCCCTGGAAATGTTGGCAGTATTGGATTTGTACGCTTTCACACTCTCCCATTCACACTGTTACAGCCCCAGAGTCTGAAAAATGCCACGGCAGGGATATGTGCCTGAACAGAGGAAAGTATCGGAGCATAACAGTAACAATAGAGCTTATGCGAGGGGAACTTCCAGGGTCACATTTGCTGTAATCAGCCAGGCAGCAGGGCCAGAAAATTTCAGAGGTGATGGTGGAAGGCGAGAACGGTTTAAAGGAATTTTGTGGCACAAAATTTTACTGGGAAATGATAAGGAATTTTAAGGTAGACCGTGTGGGATTTGGGCGGGTGTGGGTGTGTTGTGAGTGTATGCCTGTATGGGAACGTTGGTGGAGGTGTAGGGGTGAGGTGTGAGAGAAGAGGTTGGGATGAGAGGTAAATATGGATGTTGCCACAGGTACTGATGTGAGTGGAGTGTGGTGAGATATGGGGGTGTGGCTTTGTATAAGAAATGGTGAGATAATGTCTAAGTGACACGGTTATCCATGTTTAGTGTGGAGGCCAGTAGGGAAATTAGGAGTGATGAAAGACTGAATGAACTGATGTAGGTGCTGTGCTGTAGGTGTGGGTTGTGGGTTTTGTGGTGGGTAAGTGTGGTATGATAAACAACGTGTAAAATTTTTAGTGTGTGCTTCTTTTGTTTGTGTGTATGTTATTTTTAGTTGTACAGCATGTTTGTGAAGCCACATGGATACTATGTGGTGTACTTTGTGTGTGTTGGCTGACTCGAACATCCAAGATGCAACACTTTGGGTGGAGATTACACTTGACTAACCTTCTGCATGTCAGCTGAGTACTACATGGTAGGTGTGTGTGTGTGTGTGTGTGTGTGTGTGTGTGCATTCCCACGTAACAGGACTGATTTTGATGTCTCTAGCTTGGATGAGTAAGATCGTCTGACGAGCTAGAGTGCCCTCAGATCCCCTGAGGAAAAATGGAAGTAAAAAAATATGTTACCGGGAGGGTGGCTTTGCGCTGGCAACGTGGTTTGCCGTGCTCCTATAAGAGGATTGGAGACAGGGGATTCCGTATATCCTAACATCTACATCGTCAGTTAATACAGGTGCCACTGCATGAAGGTGTCCTTGCCCAGCACCTAGTTTGTCTTGAAGCATTGCATTACATTCCCTCTAAATCGAAGCTTAGATAAGGAGTAAAAATAAAGTTTTTTCAATCAGTCAGTATGAGACGTTGCAACTGACTGATTTTGCTACGTGCTTACTGACGTATGGAGACCAAAAATGCACAGTGATCTCCAGCAGTGGCCATACAAAATTTATATATGTTGAGTAATCAGGGTCTTTAAACCTGATAATGAATATGCGATGGCATGTCATTTGAATGTTCTTTTTGCTTACTTCATTATATTTGGGGGGAATTTTTATTCCCTTCGTACTGTCATACCCAAATCCTTAACGGTGTTTGTGTTTCTTATGGTTATCCTGCCATTTCATATTCATATCATTTCTTACAATAATCGCAATGTTTCATTTGAAATTATCTGTGGTAAATGGCATTTGCCCATCAAGTGAACATTCACCAGTTTTCTTTAAATATTGGCGTAATTTTAATTCTTGAGAGAGAGAGAGAGAGAGAGAGAGAGAGAGAGAGAGAGAGAGAGATCCGACTCAACAGATCTGGTATAATGGTATATACTCCCTAGTGTTGCCCGGAAGTAAACTATCAGAATAACTTGAAATAATTAAGGAAAGAGTATGGCAGAAAGGCCTTGAGCACACACACACACACACACACACACACACACACACACACACACACACACACACACACACACACACACACACACACACACACACACACACACACACATTCCCTCAGGCTAGGAGACGCAATCGTCGCTTTAAAATCCAGATGTTTGTTTCAGTATTTAGGTAGTATTTAGGTAGAGGGATAAGATGAAATATGCAAGCCATGACGGAAAATAATAACTACTACACACTCCCAGCCCCTTGAAGCCACGCAGAGTCACGGTATCAGTAACATGGGAAAACAAAACACAGGACAGAAGGAGCAGTGTAATTAACAGTGACGGCTGAAGCCATTAACGAATGAAAAGTCAGCAGTGGAGACCAGTGATGTCATCAAACCTGTAGCGTGGTGTGTGTGCTGGAAAGAATGCAATTATTACACTTCCCTGAACCACACATCAGTTGCCAGAATGGATGCTGATGGAAGGAGAAAACTAATGACTGACTTAATTTCTGTCGACAATGCCTTAATTATAAGTGACTGTAATTGGAGCTGAATATCTGCAAGAAAAATTATATTTATATCAAACTTCCAAACAACCAAAATGTGTTACAGTTAGGATTACTGCTTACCTGTCTGCAGTTACTATTTTATTATTATTATTATTATTATTATTATTATTATTATTATTACTTTCCAACCTTCCATTCTTAACCCCACCCTTTCACTCCCAACCTCCAACCTACCACTCCTACCCCCAACCTTCCATGCCTACCCCCCAACCTTCCACTCCTACAGTACACTCAACCTTCCACTTATTCCTCCAACATAGCTCTCCTGCCCTAAAACTTCCACTTCTACCCCAAACTTCCACTCCTACCCCAACCGTCCCCTCCTACCCCCAACCTTTCACTCCTACCCCAACCATCCACTTCTACCCTCAGCTTTCCACTTCCACCCTAACCTTCCACTCCTACCCCAACCATCCACTTCTACCCTAACTTCCACTGCTTCCCCAACCATCCACTTCTACCCCTAACCATTCACTCCTTCCCCCAACCTTCCACTCGAGCCCCAACCTTCCCACTCCCTACCCCAACTTTTCACTCCTACCCCAAACTTCCACTTTTACCTTAACCTTCCACTCCTACCCAATCTTTACATTCACCTAATAAAAATGTTTTCATGACCGGAGCATTACCATTAACACAATTCCATGACTGTACCACACCAGGGTCTTCGACTCTGCCTTGAAGCTCGGCAACCTTTTCCACAGTTCACCGTAATCTAATCCACCAGTCTCGCCACAGGTTCATCCTACAGCACAACAAAAGATAACACTACAGCTCTGTCTTGCCCTCAACAGCTCTCCACAAACCATCATGTTCCACATTTCACAGTATTAGACATTTTTCGGACTTCCTCAAGGTCAATAGTTTGTTCCATACTGCATGATAGCTCAATACATTCTTCAACCAAACTCCACACAGCTGCTCAAAGGCCCTGAATGATGTAGCCTCCTCCTACAGCTCACAATAACTTCTCTACGGTTCATTAACACTTTCACACAGCTCAACGATGTGGCCATGAGTACGGAGAAGTGCGGTGCAGCTCCTTCGCAGCTCTTGCTCTGCAGACATAGCAGCACCTCTCCCACTTTCCCACGTGACGATGTCGAGACAAATGAATTAACACCAATTAATCGTGACCAAGCTGACCAGGTGAATCTCAGGCGCCCACAGTCAGGGTAACCAGGCTGATCAGGAGAATCACAGGCGACACAGTCGGCGTGACCAAACTGAGCAGATGAATCACAGGCGACCACAGGCATGGTGACCAGGTTGACGCCGCCAAGGTCTGGATCGAGGAAAACTACTTTGAAATGCATGGTGAGAGATGATGAGGAATGCTGTCAATGTTGGAACGTGATGATGGAAAATATTAGATTAGGATAGGTTATTTTTGCCTTGTATGTTAGAACTGTTAGGTTGGATTTGGGGCGAAGGTGTCACTCGAATATGGAAAAGTTTTCCTTTTTTTCATAACCAATAATGATGAGAAGCGGCACCGTGGATGGTGTGTGTGTGTGTGTGTGTGTGTGTGTGTGTGTGTGTGTGTGTGTGTGTGTGGTGAGTCTAATTCTAGATTTACGTTGTTGACCATGGTGGTACACAAATCAAATCAATAGCATAAGACAGTACAACACTCACACGTTATCGTTTCTGCCAGACGACTTTAAGATATGGATATATCAGTCAGGTTTAATGTGGCTGATATTAGTTCTCCGAGAGCTAAGAAAAATTACTCGATCCACTGAAGGAAAAAAGTATTGCTAATAATGACGATGAACTGTTTATTAATAAAATGTCGATAAACACAGATAATTTAATTTCACTAAATTGCAATCCTGTTTTTCCTCACATAGAGTGCCTGTCAATATCCAATTTACATTTTTATGTAGATAATTACAATTTACTGACACATCATGACGTTCGGATGTGTTTTAACTTCTGTTGTCCCACTGAAGTTTTCTTTTATTTTGTTGTAATCTGATTATTTATTGCTCAATGACGAATTTATACGAAACTTGAAGTGGTTTGGCGTGATGGTAGGAACAGCGGTGGAAGTTGTGTGGATTAGCTGCCTGTAACACTGTTTGCTAATGACGTGTTGGAGGTTCATTCAGAACGAGCAGTGAACATTTTTTTTTTTTTTTTCGAAATATAGATCACTAAATCTTCTCCTACATCCAACTGCCAAAATCTAATAAAAATATTTCGCTGAAGATGCTCTCAGAAGGCATATAAAGTAGCTAACCTAAAACAGCTGTGAAAAAATCACTCTGAAATAAGGTAATATAGTTAAAATTAGGTAACCGTTCTTTTAAAATGTTGCTTATGAAATGCTGGCCTCCAGAAGTAGCTATAAGATTGTTAAAATGGCTATAAGATTGCTAAAATGGATGCCCTGCTCCTACAACATCTGGGAATGAACCCAGAACGATATGTTTGCTGATTTCCCTCCTCCACTTTCGGCAACAACCTTCCACGTCTCTTTCCTGATTCTCTCCCTGGCAGTCATATGTCTACTCGAAATTCAGACACGGGAACATCACTTACACAACCACCTCAATGGAGAATACTGAATACTTACCAAATTACAGCGATAAGACGCATTCTTTACTGACAAAAAAAAAAAAAAAAAAAAAAAAAAAAAAAAAAAAAAGAGAGAAAATGAGGTAGAAGGCAAGACAATAAGCTCAACAAAGCTTCCTCCCATATTATGGAACTCATTT
Source organism: Coenobita brevimanus (assembly GCF_032717465.1). NCBI lineage: Eukaryota > Metazoa > Arthropoda > Malacostraca > Decapoda > Coenobitidae > Coenobita > Coenobita brevimanus. Next base: position 28,346,793 of record NC_136959.1, on the reverse strand, counting down.
ACAGTACGGAAGGAGAGAGAGAGAGAGAGAGAGAGAGAGAGAGAGAGGAATTTTAAGATAAATACAGCTGGGAATGCATGAGAATTGATTAATATGCTGGTGTTTGCTTAAGTAAAGTCAACACGGTGTCACCATGACCACTAAGGATTACATCTTGGCTTATTCAGTATTACTGTATATAATTAGTTTCAATATTGGTACAATGTAGCTGCCAATTGGAGGATGCTGTAGACTGATCGGCTCAGTTACTGCGGTAATGTGAATAACGGTATAGCATAAATGGGGTGAACAGGAGGAGCTTACAGTGGAAATGGGATTTGTAGATACAGCTTTGCTAGTACTGTACATATGTCAGTAATAAATAGGTTTGTGAAAGAAACATGAACAATATACTAGCGTTGAAAGGAAAAAAATATACATTACATGGGAAGCCACTTTGGCATCGAAGGCAAAAGTCCCTTCAATTATTCAATGATAAACGTTAAAATATAGAGACTTAACCATCAATATTTCGTGTCTGGGTGTATAGCTGCATCTACTGGACTTTAAGGGACAGACAGAAGACTTCCTAAGTGTACTGTACTTATCGAGTGAAATAATATACATGAAGTCAGGATTAGTGTGTATATCTATTCATCAGTCTGTCCAGTATACTATAATCCTGTGTGTGTGTGTGTGTGTGTGTGTGTGTGTGTGTGTGTGTGTGTGCAGCCAAACTGGATTTTGATGGAACTTGGCAAGATGGTTGGAATTGGGTCCCAGATGGGCAAGCTTCAGTTTCCTGTTGATTGATATTTTCTGAAGAGGTATTCTGACACCAGATAATTGGCCACATTGGTGATGAAATACACGCATGTGGGAGAAGTGACGAGGCATTTCCGTGGCGCGCTATACGTCTTGAGTGAGCGAGAGAGAAGGTGTACATCCACAGTCCGATGTCTCCTACTTGCTGCAAACAGACACTTCATTCAGCAGAAAATGCTGGTAGATGGTGATGGTGGTGGTAGCTATGATGATGATGGTGATGGTGGTGGAGGTGGTGGTGGTCGTGGTAGTGATGGTAGCTGTGATGATGATGGTGGTGGTGTGTGTGGTAAATGAGATGTTGTTGGTATCTGTTATGATAGTAGTGGTGATGGTGGCTGTGATGATGATGGTGGTAGTGTTAGGCGTGGTGATGATGGGTTTAGTGGTGGTGGTGGTAGTGGTGGTGATGGTTTGCTGAGGTGATGAGAAATAATGGTGATGGTGGTAGCTGAAGTGGTGGTAATGATGGTGGCAGTGGTAGCTGTGGTGCTGGTGGTAACTGTGGTGATGGTGGTGGCTGTGATGATGGTGATATGGTAGTCGTGGTAGCTGAGGTGATGGTAAAGATGGTGGTGGTGGTAGCTGTGGTGGTGCTGGCCACAGGTCTTCAGAAACGGCTCACATGTGGGCAAGTGCTTTGCATGGCCGCAAAGCACTTTCTCCAAAGAGATAAGTAATTCAGAGATTACTCTAATTTGAACAAATCCCGATAGGACCGCAAGGCTCTCGTTCTGACATGTATTTACAGTACAGCATCGAGTGTAAAAAGTACGAAAATCAACTAACAAGGAAAATTATATCTATGTTTCTGTCTACCTATCTCTCTTGAGTAGTGAGAGGATTAAAATATCTTTCTTTTTCAGGAATTGAAAGGTTAGGAGGCTCCGGTAGTAAAGTGATTGATCAAAGAAGGAAGGAAGCCATACCCAAACCTACCACTGCATGAAGGCAACAGATGACTGCAGACTTTATTCATCCTATACAACACCTTACCAAGGAACGTCTTAGCTGAACTATGAAAGCTTTACCTTCAACACTACTGCAGACCAGGTACTCCTGGCACCCCAGTATGATAGGAAGATTGGCAGATAGTAATTTTAATAATATTATCATTTTTATTATTGATATTATTATTATAATAATAATAATTATCATTACTATTATTATTATTACTACTACTATTATTATCATTATTATTATTATTATTATTTTTGCAACATATTGCAGTACACCACTAGGTAGGTTAATGTCACGGGGTTTTTATAATATCACGGCAATTTTGAAATAAATGCTTAAATATTATTCAATTGATATTAATATTCAATAATATTAAAAAGCAGGGACAATGATTGTCTTGCTAAATCGTGCAACGATTCTCTAAGAACGAGAATTTAAAAACTTTCTCAACAGTACACAGCAGAGACTAATTACTCACAATTGCTGAATTACTGTACTGTTAGCCTCTGGAGAAAGTTACTTCACCCCTGACAATAAATAACTAATACTAATAATAATATCAGGCTCTTGCTGATGCTTTAACTCCTATCTGGCACAACGGATTTTAAGTTAATACAACAAGACTGGTCTAAGTACCAGTTATGAAGGCAAACGTTTATGCAAGCTAGGAGCTATATGGAAAATAAGCTTAATTTGGAGAAATGAAACAAGATTTTACTTTACATTAAGCTCAAGGAAAAGAACTGTTAAATTTATTGATTACAAAAAAATAAATTTAACGTTACATTTCAAATCAAATCAATGAGACGCACTCACTCACTCACACAAAAGCAAAATACGCCTAGGAAAAAACACCTTAACTAAACTCTTAAAACTAGGATTATACAAAAAGGAAATATCAATCGATGAATGCTATGAATCACCCGGGGGGTGGGAGGACTGGATTAACTGTCTCAGTGGAGCTTGGGTGCTAGCGACCTCTCACACTTCTGGAGCGCAGGACCCTCTTCCGTCACAACAAACACTCGACTGAATTCAAAATACATTGTATGGGCAGGACGCACAAGCCACCGGAAGAAGGCGTGGCTAACGGTTTAGGCAAGCAGAGGCGAACGATAAAGAAACAATTGTATCGCTCAGTAGAGCACTTAGTGACGTACATTAAATCGGTCACTTTTGAAAGTGACGAATGTTTTGAAAAGTATACTCCGAAATGGAGAGAGAAACGGTTAACTGAGCGATACACAGTGAGTTTTCCACTAATAGTTCGTGGCTTCTCACAAAAGGGAAATGTCGCGAATTGATTCGTGACATTACGTCCCTACAAAATTAAATTTTTTCCTTATGGGAAAAAATTTGTGGATATATATATATATGTGTACACATCCTAACTCAGTCACACAAGATTTACACTGTGGTGTGTGTGCTATCCTGCTACAGGAGAAAGTCGCAGTCACGAGTGAGCGAAAAAACCTCGTATTTACATTAATAGAAGCAAACTTGAGGGAAAAACTCCGTGACGACGGTGAAAATCCTGTACTCAGGTCAAACTGAGCGAAAAGTCGCTACATTTACACTGACAACTAATTGTTGTGTAGTGTGATGTATGTAATACACGGTGTAGGTGTGACAGTTGTAGTATAACTGTACCTACGTGTAAAATGACACAGTAAATAATATGCGACGACGAAGGCAGAGGAGAAGAGGCGGCAGCGTGCGGCAGACGATCAGCTGGTCCGCACAGCAAAACTGCTACACCCATTTCTGAACCTGCAAAACCAATTAAGGTGGAGCATCAAAAGTGTCAATGAGACAAAATTCTTATTACGTTACAATTACTCTCTCTGCCTAGCAATCAGTACATGCTACGAAAAGTACACTCGAGATCGCCATTAATTTTAGCACACGATTAGTGTCGGCAAGTTGAGAATCCTTGTGCAAACTCGGGTCTTCCATAGCCTCGAACTGCACACGGGTCCTCAACTTGTGCCTTAACCTACAGTAGTTATATTAGTATCGAGGAGCTGAGAATCCTTGTGCAAACTTGGGTCTATAGCCTCAAGTCGCCTCTGCAGAATTCTCACTTCCCCCTTAACCTACAGTACTTATATTAGTATCGGGGAGCTGAGAATCCTTGTGCAAACTTGGGTCTTCCATAGCCTCAAGTCGCCTCTGCGGAGTTCTCTCTCGAACTTCCCCCTTAACCTACAGTACTTATATTAGTATCGGGAAGCTGAGAATCCTTGTGCAAACTTGGGTCTTCCATAGCCTCAAGTCGCCTCTCAACTTCCCCCTTAACTTACAGTACATAATATGTATGTACAGGCCCTGGACATAATGTGTCCTGCGGGGCCAATGGGCGAGACGTCAGGTCTGCACCCACTTCACCACTACCCTGTCTCTCAACTGACTCAGAGATTACAGGTGTGGTTATAAACGGCACAGAAAGGGCATATCCCTGATTAGTGGTGTTACTTTGACACACACTGCAGGAACGGACAAAACTATTTATGTCCCGTCCCATCCCTGGCCAGAAAAAGTCAGCTCGGATACGGCCCTGGGTCTTCCTTTTGCCCATGTGACCTCCTGAGGCTGAACAATGACCCCATTGTAACACTGCTAGGCGGTACTTGGCGGGAACGACAAACTGCAGTCGAACCTCGCCCTCGGGTGTTCGTGACTCACGGTAGAGCCGTCCTTGTTTGCGAAGGAACTTGGCTCCGACCTCCCCGTGAATACTTAATCACTCGACCCTTTTGTTTGTTCCGCACGGCAGCAAGTGTCGGGTCAGAATGTTGTTCTTGTACAACAAGTTGACTACACATCAGATCTTGCGGCGATTCAATGATCACTGGGGTGACACAGTCTGGAGCCTCAGCCATGGCTCGTGTTACCGCAGCAGCCGAAGTCTGAGTAGCATCATCATCGGAGCAACTATCCTTGACTCCTTGAATGCTGCCGATGAGTTCAAATAAAGGTTCTGGTATGACAACTGCAAGTGTCGTACCAGTATAAAATGGAGATGCCACCTGGATACATGCCTCAGGGAACAATCTCACTGATCCATCAATAAGGCTTGCATGGATCTGTCGACCTGTATACTGCTCAGGCCGAACTAGACTCTGCTTGACAGAGCAACCTGAGGAACCATTGTCTCTCAGGACCTTCACAGGAATGCCTCCCACAAACCCTGGCTGAACAAGGAAGGTACTGTCACCTGTGGGAGGGCCTGTGGAGGAAGCAGCTAGCCACTCATGAGGCTGCTGAACTGATGTGGCAAACATTGTGCCTTGAGGAGAAGATGGAACATTGGCCATCTGTGGAGGGGGTTCACTGTCACTGTGGGACTAGTGAACTGTGGGGAAGTACCCACACTGGTAGGGACGTGACCACCGTGCTGCTGCTGAGGAATGAAGGCTGCATTCGCTTCCTGCCTCTTTTGAGCTGGTGGTGAAAAAGTTTGTCCCGACGGTCAGTTGCGTGGCTGATACTGCTGCTGGTTAGGGTACTTGTACCTCTTCCACTCAAGTTTCTGAGTGTTTTGCCCCTGGTCCTTCCACTGCGGTTTTGGACCTTGCCCATTACTCTGAGAACGGCCTTGGTGCTGGGATTCAGTCTGAGACGGCTTCCCAGACTTGGCAGTATCTTTTCTGCTCCAGGTGTTTTGCTTACAAGCCTGATACCCGTATGCAGTAAAGAATGCATCAGCCTTCTCTGCCATTTGGCTGGCAACTTTCACCTGGCAGATCTTAAGCTGTGCTATGAGCTCAGCAGGCCACGACCTCTCTAGCTGTGTACGCAGCATAAGGTCAATTATCCCCTCACGCGTGGAAGGAGTTTCATCTTTCTCCATCCACTCATTTAAGTAAGCTGTGAGATGATCAAGGAACTGAACAGCTGTCTCCTTGTCTTGGAGACGAGCTCGCATGAACTGAACTTTGGCGTCGTCTACTGTGAGACCATACGCCTTAATGAGTGCAGCTTTCATCATCTCGTATGTGAGAGTGTCTCCACGAATTCTGTGGAGAATATCGAGGGCAGGGCCCTCAAATAGGCTAAGAAACTGAAGCCGCTTAGCTGCCTCATCCAGTTGATACATGTCTGCCATGTCCTCAAAACGAGCTATGTACGGCTCGATTCGCTCGCTTTCCTTATATGAAGGAAGCTTGATGCGTGGGGTAGCCAGGACATGTGCAGGGGAAACGCTCGTGGAGCTTGGACCAACTGCAGCAGACGTGTCTGAAGCCAAGGAATCTCGCTTGAGCTTCAGCACTTCAAGTTCATGTCTCTCGCGTGCTTCTCGCTCGGCACGTTCGTGTTCTCGTTCTCTGTCTCGTTGTTCACGCTCGTATTCGCGCTGTTCTCGTTCTTGTACTAGCTCGTGTTCGCGCTGTTGTCGCTCTTTTTCTAACTCGAGCTCGCGTTGTTTTTGTTCGTGTTCACGCTGTTCTCGCTCATATTCGCGCTGTTCTCGCTCATATTCGCGCTGTTCTCGCTCATATTCGCGCTGTTCTCGCTCACGTTCACGAGCGTCTTTCTCACGTTCTTGCTCGTAATTGAACCGTGAGAGAACGTAACTCTGTATTTTCTCTGGGTCAGTGAGACCCATATCTTTGGCTTCCTGTACATAAGCACTGGCTGCCATGGCGCTAATTTATTAAGCAAACGAAACTGAGCACTGACTGCTTCGCAAACGAATGCTAATAATACAAATAAAGAATACAGACACAAGCTAGTGGTGACCAGTCTTATCTAGTTAACTGGCAAAGAATAAATCAAAAATGTAAATGACTGGGAAGACTCAATAATAAACACAATGGAGTACGCCGACTTCCCAGGAGCGAATAAAATCGTCTGGCGTTACCAAGAATAAACTAAAGTTAAGTACTCTATTGATTAATAAAGCAGAAACTCACTTGCTAAATTAACGGTAAACACCAGTAAACTTGTGCCTATAAACTTTAATTATAAATACCTAAATATGAATGAGTGAGCACTATCTCGTGAATAGCTTTAGAGCTAGGAGTTAATATCCTGGAATGAGGTCACCAATTGTCACGGGGTTTTTATAATATCACGGTAATTTTGAAATAAATGCTTAAATATTATTCAATTGATATTAATATTCAATAATATTAAAGAGCAGGGACAATGATTGTCTTGCTAAATCGTGCAACGATTCTCTAAGAACGAGAATTTAAAAACTTTCTCAACATTACACAGCAGAGACTAATTACTCACAATTGCTGAATTACTGTACTGTTAGCCTCTGGAGAAAGTTACTTCACCCCTGACAATAAATAACTAATAGTAATAATAATATCAGGCTCTTGCTGATGCTTTAACTCCTATCTGGCACAATGGATTTTAAGTTAATACAACAAGACTGGTCTAAGTACCAGTTATGAAGGCAAACGTTTATGCAAGCTAGGAGCTATATGGAAAATAAGCTTAGTTTGGAGAAATGAAACAAGATTTTACTTTACATTAAGCTCAAGGAAAAGAACTGTTAAATTTATTGATTACAAAAAAATAAATTTAACGTTACATTTCAAATCAAATCAATGAGACGCACTCACTCACTCACACAAAAGCTAAATACGCCTAGGAAAAAACACCTTAACTAAACTCTTAAAACTAGGATTATACAAAAAGGAAATATCAATCGATGAATGCTATGAATCACCCGGGGGGTGGGAGGACTGGATTAACTGTCTCAGTGGAGCTTGGGTGCTAGCGACCTCTCACACTTCTGGAGCGCAGGACCCTCTTCCGTCACAACAAACACTCGACTGAATTCAAAATACATTGTATGGGCAGGACGCACAAGCCACCGGAAGAAGGCGTGGCTAACGGTTTAGGCAAGCAGAGGCGAACGATAAAGAAACAATTGTATCGCTCAGTAGAGCACTTAGTGACATACATTAAATCGGTCACTTTTGAAAGTGACGAATGTTTTGAAAAGTATACTCCGAAATGGAGAGAGAAACGGTTAACTGAGCGATACACAGTGAGTTTTCCACTAATAGTTCGTGGCTTCTCACAAAAGGGAAATGTCGCGAATTGATTCGTGACAGTTAACCATCTCTAAGTGTGGAGGGTTCGAACCCCCTCGCCTGTGCTGGTGTAGAGGCAGCGAGACCGCCATAATCTACCTATACAATGGTGTTTCGGATTCCCACATCCCGACCTATTGCAATGGATACACCAGTGAGTTTGTCAACACCAGTACTATGACTGACCTTCTTCTTCTTCTTCTTCCTGTTAATATTTCCAGAGTAATTATTCTCATTAATGCTGTTATTATAATTATAATTTTTACAACTATAACAATAGAAATAATATTTAAAAAAATTACTACTACTACTACTACTACTAATAATAATAATAATAATAATTATTATTATTATTATTATTATTATTGTTGTTAGTAGTAGTAGTAGTATCATCACCTCCACCATCATCACCATCATCTTCATCATTATCATAATCATCATGCTCATCATCATTATTCAATATTATTATTAGCACCACTATTACTACTACTACTACTCCCATTACTGTTAATAATAATAATAATAATAATAATAATAATAATAATAATAACAATAGTAAAAATAATGATAATAATATTTATTAGTATTACTATACCACTACTACTACTACTAATACCACCAATATAGGTCAAGGGTTTATTCCGCTAAAGTGAACGTTGTCAGTACAGGAATAATGCACACAAAGGTCAGAGTTAGATCGGGACACCGTAATGAATATTTTGACAAATGAAGTATTCTGGGTGAGATATCAGGAAAAATAATGGACACTTTCAACTCACATTATGCACTACTGGACACGGGAAAAATACCGAATTTCCGAGCAATGATGACACGAGGACATAATGCAACCTTAATTAGAAGGATAAGAGGAGCTCATGTTGGGAATAAGAATATGTGGAACTGTGACTGATGCTGTGTGGGGGGGGGGGGTGAAGACTGAACTACGAATCAGATGAAGGGACAGGGTTGAGGTGCATGTGAAAACTACTGATTTGGATGAAGTTATTGACAGCAGCTGGGTCACTATTTATGGTCTTACTGATAAACTACGATAGGTGTGAATCGAATGTGAAAAAAAAAAAAAAAAAGGAGGAGCCAAGGTAAACTCGGAAGGTACTGTACTTGGTGTGACAGGGAAGAATGCTTACCGAAAATGAGAATACAAAACTAAATTAATGTAAAGGAAAACGGTTGATTAAGAATGAGGTTCAGGAACAAAGTTCAACTCGGTACGTAAGAATCAAGTCACCAACAGGTAGCCTGGAATATATCTGCTTGAAACGTGAAGATATTCAAGTCCCAAGACGAATGGCGTCGTTATAGGTCTAAAGAAGGAGTCTCCCGGCCACCGTTTGTTGCATAGACAAGCCGTTCAAGCCAGAAATGCCCCAGGATGACAGCGAAAAGCGAGATTCTTCTGGAAAAATTATTGTGGTAATAAATCTGATTGGGAAATGTGCGTGTGTTGCCTGGATGGGACGTGTTTGGGTTTGGGAGGGATGTGGGTGTGTCCTGGGGGTGTGGTGGTAAGTGTGTGTTGTGGTGTGGTGATGTGAGTTGTGGAGTTGTGCTGGTAAGTGTGTGTTGTGGAAGTGTGGTGGTGTGTTGTGGAGGTGTGATGATTAGTGTGTGTTGTGAAGGTGTGGTGGTTATTTTGTGGAGGTGTGGTGGTAAGTGTGTTGTGGAGGTGTGGTTAAGTGTGGTAGTAAGAGTATGAAGAGTAAATGTGGTGGTAAGTGTGTGTTTGCAGGTGTGGTAGATACTGATAAATTATGACGAGAAATATTAATTGGGTTATCGAAGGGTGTCAAGCTACAGTTATCCTGGTGTACTGAATATAAGCCATTAATTCGGGCTGCATCACTTAGTTCATTGAAGCATCAGGTTGTTACCACATGAATTATTATAGCAAACCTGTTATTTTTACCATAATGTATTCTTTTTTCTCTGGTTTACTTTTAAATTTGCCGTCAGTGCTAATTGGATGACTATTACTGCACAATTCTTGCCTACCACTGCCAGCCAGACTCACAACTCTGATGGTGAAGCAATAGTGTCTGCTAACCTCACGTACTTGTGGGCTATCGCTATTAATTACTGAATCTTTAACATTAACTATTTCACTATGATGTTATGTTTACTTCTGAATTAGACAGGGTGGGAATAACATGAATAAAATAGTAAAGACATCATATTGTTGGCAGGTTTATTTGAATCTGTTCGTCTCTTTCGGTACAGCAGGCTTTTTCTTAGGTGAATAAAATCATCTGGGGCTTGTAAGAATACACTGTATAGTGACGTCATGGTACTGAACGTCAACCAGACAGACTGTGACCTACGCTCTCTGTCGCAGCTCACCACAACTCCAGTCCAACCTCCTTCACGTGCTGTTAATATTAACCACCTATCCTACTTTGCTAATAATGTCTGCTGATAAGGATGCGGGGATAAACCGTTCCACTGTGCATTGGGATCACCCACCAAAATGAATATTGTATACAGTAATCAAGTGAAAGAACTCTCAGTAAAACCACCTAATCCCACTGATATTTCATTTTACAAACGTAACAATAAACAACCGTTACTCTTTCGTAAGTTGTTGCTTAAAGGCTTTCCTCCTCTGTATAGAGGACCGGGTCCTCAATATTGCCTGGCCATTGGTGTGAATGCTATTTTAATAAATATCACAGAGGTTGTATCTCTCAGTCACGGTCAATGGCCAGAGGCCAAAGGTCCTCTGGATGGTATTATTTCAGAATTACACCCAACTAACGGAGACTGAAATTAATATGTTCTCCAGTTAACTTGTGCAGCTTTGAGCCATTTCTCTTCCATATACATCCGTCCCAGATGCACTTTAAAGTACTCAGTAAATAAGGAGGAAGGGTGGGGGGAGGGATTGTCCCGCTCCTAGCTTCGTCTGTTATCGCATCGAAGCTAAAATTACGATATGTCAAGTTAGGTTAAGAAAGGATAGCTTAGTTTAGTTCAATTTAACATAGATACAATAAAAGATGGATACAGGAGCTTGAGAATCCCACCCCCCACCTCCTTATTTCTTTAGTACACAAGAGCATTTGCGACGGATGATTACAGAAGCGAAACTGCTTAGATTATTCGTTTAGTAATGGGCATGTTAATTCAGTATCCGTTAGTTTCGGTAGGTGGAATTCCGAAGATTGACCCTTGGGACTTGGTGTAGTTACTGGGAGCCATATGTGTCGGGACTGAACTGTAGGTAAAGCCACATACACAATATATATAACGGTAGCACAGAGTACACGTTAAGTGATGATAGGGAAGCTTTGTGTCTCTTTGAGATACGTGTTTAGAGAGACAATTGTAACAACAGAGACAGATGCACCATGCAACAACTGTGCCAGTTGACTGTATGTCTGGGATGGAGTAGGAGATACCAACCCTAAGATGTGTTGTGGCTGTGTGTGGGAGGAGATAGTGTACGAGGGAAAACGGTGTGTTTGCATTACAGTGCTTGCAGTCTGCGCCAGGTTAACCAATGTAAACCCCGTATCGGCAACAAATCTGACTGAAGAAGCTGTTATTGAGAGATCAGGCGGTAATGAGGGTTCACACTCTGTGTCAGCGACATACCAACTGGCCGACAGGGAACCCTGGTTCATCCAGCTTTCACGTTCCTCACCAGTGAGGGGTGTTGTTTTGGTTCAGATGGACCGCCTAACCTGCGACAAGCTGGTAACCAAAGTGATGCCTGTAATGAAATGCCTCGGGACAAACTTGGCTGCATCAAGTGTCCTGTCACTGCCTACATGGCTGGGGATCCAGTGGGTGGTGATAGGTATACCTGGTTTGACTACCACTGTTCTGATTCTCGAAACTGAGGTAAAAATCCTGATAGTATCGAGATGATTTGCCTTGCTTAGTGCCGAGAAGGATTCGGTATAATAAAAGGGATAATGGAGACTTTAACCCCTTCAGTACACTGGGCTTTCCTTTGCTGAATATAACTGTTCAGAGTTTGCAAAAGTAAACCAGAAAAGACGCTATCTTACTGGAAGGGAAAACTATACCAAATATTCCCTTCTTGGTTTTATGTGTCACAACTCACAACTCTAAGCCACTCTCCATCAAGTCCTATTAATGCTGAATAGTAAATGTTGTCTGATTTATTAAGCACTGATACCACCGTGCTGATATATTACGAAGGTTCTAAGCACTACTTTAGTTTTATATCACTGTTGCCTGTCTTAAGTGCTCCCCCTTGCCTGTCTGAGCACGTCACATAGCACATCATCATTGCTTGTCAATTTTTTTTATTACTTAATGCATTCCAGAATAAATAAAAATCTCTTCCCCTACTTTCATTTATAGTCACATCCTTGTTCATCCTACAAAATTTTATGACCATCGCTGACTCCTCTCTCTCTCTCTCTCTCTCTCTCTCTCTCTCTCTCTCTCTCTCTCACACACACACACACACACACACACACACACACACACACACACGAGTAAATAGCATAATAAACCAGACTAATTGCTGCAACAAGATATTAACGAGTAAAGACGTGTGGGAGAGGCATGGTGTAGTGGTGGATTGTCACCCATCAGACTTAATTTTCACTTTGATTAACTCAGTCCAGGACAGCTCTCTCTCTCTCTCTCTCTCTCTCTCTCTCTCTCTCTCTCTCTCTCTTATCGAAGAACTTAGCAAATACTCAGCACGAAAGGACAGCTTCAGTATATCACGTTTATTAACAAAGAGAACTTGAATTTGGCTTCAACCCTCCGATCCGGTGATTAGTAAGTTCTTGTTATCACAGAAAGTAGACAGAAACAGCAGTCGAACAGGGCAATACTCCCAACTTAAATGGAAAGCTGCTGACAGGGAGAGCTGGAGCTACCGTTTCATCAGCCCTCGAAACTAGCTTTTGTCCATCTCCCTTTACTGAATTTTTCAGTTTCAGTAACACAGACAGTAGGCCAGCATACTTTCCAATACAAGCGCCTATAACTGTCAACACCCAACTACATGCACAATACACATTATACTTCCTATTTTAAAAAACTGCATCTCAACAACAAGCCTCAGAGTCCAAAAAAGAGGGGGGGGGGAGAGTCCATAAAAGCCCCTACCATCCTCCCCTCTCCCGGTGACGACCAAGCAAGTTGTCTGGAACCGCTGTCTGACTCCATTCTTCATTTCTGCAGCATTTGCAGTCTTTCCTCTAACTTCCTTCTTGTTGAATACCACCTCTCCTCCTCCAGACCTCACATTCTCTACCTCACAACGACTTAACGATCTCGGACAACTGACAGTAAACCCACCTCTACCCTCCTACTCTCTGAGTACTCATTTCAAAGTCAAAGGTGGCTGTTGTGTATATGTACGCAACAACATATCTTGCCCCCGTGTTCCTGAACTTGGATCTTCTGAATTCTCTTTTCTCTGCCTTTGGCTATCCTGTCATTATCTGAGTAAATATATCTGTGCTGTTTACATATCCCCTAATTCTACCGACTATGAAAAATACTTTTACTACCTTATTTCTAAGAAGGAACACATCCTATTAATTTCTCCTTTCTCTGAAATCTCCATTCTAAGTTATTTCAATGTTAACCACCACCTTTGGCTCTCATCTCTTTTCACTCATCCACCTGGTGAACAAGCCTACATCTTTTCTCTCCTTAATAACCTAGGGCAGCTTGAACAGCACCCTACCCATATCCCTGACCCACTTGGAGAGAGTAATAACATACCTGACCTCTTCCTTACAACTAATCCTTCTATCTATGCTGTTAGTCTTTACTCTCAGTTGGTCTCCTCCAATGACAACCTTATCACCTTAACCTATCCTATTGCTCCAGTAAGGTCTGCGAAACCTCCCAAGGAATGGCGGCTTTGGAGCTTTGGAGCTGCTGATTGGGAGGCCCTCAGGCAGAACTTCTTTGATTTTCCTTGGAATGATTATTGCTTCCATGGCTGAGAGCCATCTGAGTGTGCCTTGTGCATTTTGAAAGTTATTCTCTAGTGCATGAAAGCATGGCTTCCTTTCTCTTATCCTGTTACTAATGAAAAAAAACAAAAAAACTTTGGCTTAATCATGCTTATTGTAATGCTGTCCTCAACAAGGAGAGAGCCTTTAAACGGTACCGAAGCCAACCGATCACTGAATTTCATATCTTTTATGTGTCTGTCCGTAATTGTGTTAAGTCTGTCCTTTGCACTGCTAAGAACAATTTCTTTCATACTAAATGCTCTGAACTCTCCAACTCAAATTCTTCTCGTTCCTTCTGGGACCTTGGCAAAAACCTTTCCGACGACTTTACCTCATCATGCTTCCCTACTCTTTTCTGCCCTGATGACTCTGTAACTCTTTCTTCTACTGACAAAGTAGAACTCTTCACACAGACTTTCTCCTCCAATCCAACTTAGATGATTCAGGTGCTGTTCCTCCATCACTTCCCCCCTCCTCTCTGACTTCCACATGGCTGATATTAAAATGTCTTCAGTTGGTGTACTTTCTGTCATCGCTGACCTCAATACGAACAAGGCATAAGGGCCTGATGGGGTCCCTCTTGTTGTTCTCAAGAACTGTGCTTCTGTGTTTACACCCTGCCTAGAGAAATTCTTTCGCTTTTGTCCTTCAATTTGTACCTTTCTTTTTTGCTGGAAGTTTGGACTCATTCAGCCTGTCCCAAGGAAGGGTGACCATTCCCAGCCATCTAACTATTGCCCAGTTTCTTTAACGTCCTGTATTTCAATAGTTTTTAAACCTTTTGATAAAAAAAAAAAAAGCAACCTTTCCTAGTACTACTTTCTTTCCGATCGTCAGTGTGGATTCTGCCAGGGAAGCTCCACTGGCAGTCATCTCACCTACCTTTCAGACTCCTGGTTATCCTCCTTTCCGGACTTTGGCGAAGGCTTTGCCACTGCACTTGACATCTCAAAAGAATTTCTACTGAGTCTGGAATAAATCTCTAATCTCCAAACTGCCCTATTACAGTTTCTATCCTTCCATGTGTGCCATATTCTCTAGTTTCTTTTCTGGTCATTCTGTAGCTGCTGTTGTATATGGCCACCATTCTTCTCCTAGGGCTGACAATAGTGGTGTTCCTCAGGGCTCTGTCTTATCACCAACTCTCTTCCTCTTGTTCATCAATGACCTTCTATGCTGTACATGTAGCCCTATCTACTCATATGCTGATGACTCCACCCTTCACCTTTCCATATGCTTCCCACAGTATCCATCTCAGCACTTACTTAAACAAACAGGGGATGTGGCTATGGCACACTTAATGTCTGACTTAGCTCATATATCAGCTTGGGGTAAAAGTTATCTTGTTTTTAATGCATCAAAAACTTAGTTCAACCCACCAAAATCTTCCAGAGGAGTATCCTCTAATGTTTATCTATATCTGACTCAATCCTGCATCATCTTTAAACACACTTAGGGTTTCATTTTCTCGAGACTTTTCTTAGAAAGATCATATCGTCACCCTCATAAAGAAACTGCCTAAGTCATTTTTCGGCGATTTCTGGATTTTTGCCAAAATCAATTCTTCATCACGTGGTGCACCTATTGGTACAGCTGCCTTTGCCAGGTCCAGGGTGTGAGTGGTCTAAAATGCACCTCAAGTTTCTGCATAAGTAATTGAAAATTAAGAAAATGAGACCTTTTTTTTTTTTTTTTTCGATTTCTCGAAAAGTAGAAAAAATGACTTAGGCAATTTTTTTATGAGGGTGATGGTATGACATTTCTTGTAAATTCTGTTTCCAAGAGATAATGTGTGCTAAGCCGACTCCGTGCCTTCTTTACCTCTGCACAGTTGTTGACATTATACACGTGTTTTATTCACCCCTGTGTAGACTACAAATCTAATGAGTGGGAAGGCTCCCCACATACATCTCTTCTTGACAAGGTAGAGACAAAGGGTTTTTGTCTTATTAACTCTCCTCCTCTTACTGGCTCGCTTCAACATCTATCTCTTCGCCGCACTGTTTCATCTTGATCTCTTTTCTTTTGATACTTCAACTGTCACTGCTGCTCTGAACTGTCTACTTGCAGCCCCTCACCATTACAGCGGCCACATAGCACCCGATTAGCAACAAATTCTCATCCTTTTTCTGTACAACTTTCTAATTCATGTATTAATCTCACCTGCCAGTCCTTTATGTACGCATCTCTGGAACTGTCTTCCTCTGTCTGTTTTTCCTACTCTCAATGACCTCCAGTCTTTCAAACACAATGAGTCTAGGAGTTTCAAAATGAATGGCTCAAGAGATAGCCTTCTTGTTATCTTGTTTTTGTTTTTGGGAGAGGACAGTCTTGCAGGCTTCTGGCATTTGGTTCCTTCTTCCTTCCATAAAAAAATCAAGCGACTTAATTCACTTCTGCATTTTTTCACATGGAAGAGGTAAAAATCACCTTCATCTACCCTGCTAACCCACAAAGTTTGTTAAAATCGAACTCAGGCTGTTTAGCCGTCCCTGCCCAGGAGGGGCTTGGAGACGGATATTGTTTTCACTGGGTTTGTCTGTTTGTTTGTTTGTTTGTTAACTTGTTTGTTTGTTTGTCTGTCTGTCTGTTAACAACTTTACGGGGAAACTACTGATGCAATTTTCAGTAAAATTACAGGGATGATGGGCTACGACCTTCTGATCAATTGATTAAATTTTGATCCAAATTGTGCCAAGGCCTAGGCTGTTGGCCCAAAAAATGCAAGATAAAATTGTTTATTCGCCATAACTCCTTTCAAATTCGTCATATTGACATGTAACCAAAACCTAAAGGTGCATCTTTCAAATCTGCATCCTGTAACGCCTCATTACATCAGGGGAGGTCATCCCCCAGTTAGCGGTAGGGGGGTCAGTGTCAGGTGGGTCAGGTCTAAAATTTCAAATGATCATGAAATTGCCAATTTTCACCCCATTTACTCCAACATTGATATGTGACATCTTTGACTAGATCCTGTTGTGTTTATACGTCAGCACTAAAATGACTGCCGGGGACGGGTTTGCTGTGCCTTGGCACCACTTCTTGTTTAGTTACGTTTCTCTCACACACCCGAGTCGAATTTAGACTTTATCTTGTGGCCTTGAATTCCGACTGATTGCTCTCACAACTGAATCATGTCATTCTTATCCAATAGGCAGCCCTTCCCTCATGTTTGGTTAAATTGGTTAAAAAGTTCAAAGTTACTTTGTTAGGTCATCGTTTGATTTATTTCCGTGACCTTGAACTTTGACCTATTGTTCTAAACGAAAAAAAAAAAAAAAAACTATGCTCTTGGTTCCTCCTCCAGCCCTTCCAATAAATTTGTTTAAAATAAGGTATAAATTTTTAGTTATTCTGTTCACACACACATACACACACACACACACACACACACACACACACACAGAAAGAGAGAGAAAGAGAAAAAAAAACGCTCGAAACATAAACATGCTCTCACTTCGCGAGTTGCGGATGTAAAATTACGTCATCATACTGAAGAGATTAATGCAGTTCGAAACCATCAGATTCCATCGGTCAAGTAGTTAGGAAAGTTGTCTGCTGCTTGAAAGGCGCGATATTCGTCGTAGTCGGGGGCAGGGAGCAGGTAACTTATTTGAATTTTGTTAAAACATAATCTGCTGATCTTTCAGAGACTCAGTCCACTGATGTATCGAAAGAGCATGCCCGCCAACACCATCACACCAGCACTGAATGATGCAGGTCTAGCATGAATTTATGGACGCTGAACTTTAGTGTTGAAATGGCGATATGTAAAGGTGTGTGATATGTAGGCTGACCGCTATGCGTTAGAAATGGAACTGTGAAATGTACAATATGCCCACAGTGTGACACGTGAAAAAAAAAAAAAAAAAAAAAATCTGTAAATGGGAGGATGTCTCTTGTATAATATTTGATGTTCATTTTACACACTGACTGTACATATTCCCGCGTGACCAACCACAGCGCCACGGGAAAGCGCATGCCAGCCCCACAGCTGGCTTAACCCTTCGGAAATTATATGGTGTCAGCTTGGTCGGCCACGTGCCTCCCTTACCTTACATCATCCCACCTTTCCTTCACCACCTGTCCAGACTTCCTACACACAGTTATACTCTCTGTATCGAAAAAATAAATAAATAAATAAATGAGAGCATGTTGTCAGGCCAAATTGTAACGATTTTCTGCAAAGAGACGTGGGTGCACGTCGAACACGACGAGAGAATCTATTATGACTTTGAAGACTACTGGCAGAAATAGTGGACAAGTTCTGTGGAGAGGGAGAAAATTTAAAGGTGCTGAAAATGTATAAATCTGTCATAAGAAATTTCTTACAGGTACAAGGCTTTACGTATAACGAGACGGATTCAAATAGTGTCTTAAATATTTTCTATTTTATTTTCAGTTCAATGTACAGAACTTTTCCTATTCCGGCAAACGTTGGCAATGATTTTCTGTTTTATAACTCAACCTCCACCATGTACGTTCATCAAAATACACTCTGCAAAGCCACCTTTCCCCCCCCCCTCTCTCTCTCTCTCTCTCTCTCTCTCTCTCTCTCTCTCCAGACACATATCCCGGACAATTTAAGGTGTTTACGAGACCAGAGTCACCCCCTCCATTACCTTACCCCCGTTCCCTCACCTAAAGAATACGAAGACATCAATACTTTGGTGGTGGAATATGAGAGAGAGAGAAAGAGAGAGAGAGAGAGAGAATTCATCCCACTAATAATTAGTTTTGCATCAGTACTGGTATACAAATCATAGCAACACAGTCAGTCAGGACGTTCTTCCGCCTCCCGTCCATGCTAGGCTATTCCAAGTTTTATTCTCCTAACTCTGGTATTTTTTTACACATTGCCTTTTCCGTGTTCAGTAATACCTCGTACATCCTGGCTACATGTATTTTCTTTATATGGCTAAATAATTGGTAATAAAAAAATACCTCATGGCATTAGTATTGTTCCGTAAAAGCCTGTTAATAGTTTTATATTGCCACAAGTTTCACATCTGTAACTGCCTACATTGGTATATACTTGTGGTTTTTCTCCATGTCCCAGTTGAAGGCTTGTGTTGTCTATGTTGTTTCATTATGGCAAAAATAGGTGGACTGCAGAGCAAAGCACCAAAACTGAATTATCTTGGAGGTTACTAAATGCAAAACATATCAATACACATCGTTGAAAACTTATGAAAAGGTAACAGCCGATACTTAAGTGACTTTCCTCAAAACCTGTCACCATTTTGCTGAAAAGGCATCAAACTGAGCACCAAAACCAAGTTATCTTGGAAGCTAATAAACCTACAGCGGATTTACACAACTGTGCGAAAACATACTGTAGAAAAGAATAATAGTCATATACTGTATGTGTAAGAAAGTTGTCAAAATTCACCAAAATATTGCAGCAAAAAGTCAAAAGTAGGCTACCAACTGGCCGCCCAAACTTATCTCTCAAATTTACTCTAAAATTATCTCTAAAATTATTAAAACTGCAACGGATCTACACACATCGTTGGAAAGAAAGTACAATGAACATATGTCGCTCGATCAACCATGTTCCAGATTTTCAGCCTTTGACTCTTGAACCTTCACATGACCTTCACAGATTCTGACAGTTAAAAATTATAGATATACACCACTCACGGGACTCTAACCCCCCTCCCCCATTCCCCGCTCTCTCTCTCTCTCTCTCTCTCTCTCTCTCTCTCTCTCTCTCTCTCTCTCTCTCTCTCTCTCTCTCTCTCTCTCTCTCTCTTCTATTTTCGTCTCATTTTGTAAATGGTCATCTGTATGAGACCAGTGTCCATAGATGTGAGAGGCAATAACAGCCAAGAGGAGGAGGTGATGAGAGCAAGGAACTGGTGGAGAGAGAGAGAGAGAGAGAGAGAGAGAGAGAGAGAGAGAGAGAGAGAGAGATCACTGGAATAACACACCAACAATACCAAGCTCTCTCACACGGCAACCGGTGGATACTAATTGCCTTTCGTGAAGCTGCTTGTGTGATTTCTCAAGATGAAGTCCCGTGGGAGGGTTTGTTAAGTGTTTACTGACTGCTGATTTGTTCACTGGATTGTTGACTGGGATATGAATGGATCTAAGCACACACGCACGTTCAAGCAATCAATTTGGCACATAATCTTGCATTAATGTAAATAATTTTATCCCTGTTTATCTCAAATACTTATGCACACCACATTTGCCTCTTTCTCACTTGTGGTCTGTAATACTGTGCTGTGGCAATTGCAGATCCTTTTTCCATCTTGCAGTTTCGTCCCGACTCGCCAACAATCCTTTGATCCTTCTAAAATCCTCCTCAAACAGATATCCCATAACATCATCCTTCAGCCTCACCCTACCGTTAGTCTGCACCTTCTCCTCACCTACCAACAACCCACTTCATTATCACGCACTGTTTAGAGCTCCCGTTATTCAAACAGTCCAGGTACTTTATGATAATGACTTTCTGCAACGAAGGGTGAACAAAGACATGAGATAAAGGGCAGGTGAGAGTTGGTGCTGGATCCATTCTCACTCTCGCTCCATGTTCATCACCCTAACTCTTTAAGTCATGTATCGCAACTCGGTGTGCCCTTGTCTTTACACTTTTCAGTCTTATCTTAACAAATTTGTTGTCATTCACGCTATGGCAGCCTATATCTGCAGCGTCATATTTTTTCCTGAAAATGGTAATCTTTCAGTTCTTTTCCATGTTCACCCACCAAAAATAACTTCATTCAGATAATTCTTATTTTCTTTTGAATTACAATATGGTCCTGATTCAGGTATATTCTTTCATGCCACTTTAATCCGCCCTCAGACATAAACGCTTCTTTTTTATCCCTTCATTTTGTCTTTTGTCTACCTTCCTTCCTCCCTCTGTCCCTATCATATGCCCATTATATTGCCGTGTTCTTCATGCTTTCCTGATTCACCAATGCTACATATTTCCTTCAGCCTTTGTGGCCACAGATGAACGTCAGTTTGGTGCTTCAACTGTTTTACCCACCTCCCTTCCTGCCCTCCACTCAGTGTCTGGCTGAATCTCCCGTCTATATAACTCAGCCACATTCACTTGAGGAAAGGTCTCTGGAGTGAACATACGAGGATTGTGGCCAGTCCATGATAGGGTTACTGGAGGACTGGACCTCTCCTCAAGGGAGGGGGAAGCCAAATTCCCCACGCCAATTTTGGCCAAGGAAGCAAGGAAACTGGCATCGAACACGTGAAGAGAGAAAGACTCAAACACTTTTATCGTTCCTGAGATCTAACTCTGTTATCGTGGTCACGAGATCTAGGAGACGGGTGTTGTGCTGACCAGGATATCAAGGAACCAGTTGAAAGTCAACTTGATTATAATACGAGACCAAGAACCAGTGAACTATGTTACAGACCGGGCAGGGAGATTCCTTACTCTAAGGGTCAAATCGAAGGCAATGAAACTTAAACAAATAAATCAAAAAATAAAAACTGTTTTACTTAAAAAATCTCTATACAATACATCACAGAATTAGCTTCTGTTATAATAAACAGATACAAAGTGGGTCAATTCAAACCTAATTTGAATCTCTTACAAACCTACTCAAAGATCAGTCCGACACCTCAACTAATGGAGAACTAAATGAGAGCAGTTATTAAGCTGCTGTGTACAAGTTAGATACAGATTCATAACTTATGACTCAGTGACTTGGAATACTTTTTATACACTTCTTACATTATAACACTAAACTAAAAGAGGGACTTGGAGTACTGGAGGCAAGAGAGAAGTGTTCTTCTACCTTTAGCCATTCTTCATATATCCCAGTAGCCATGTTTCTTTTTCCTCCTCTGACCTATCAGAACAGCAGCATTATATTTGCATCCAATAATCTCCTCGAAATGTGGTCACATCATGTAATTCATCTGGGGTTGGCTGCTGCATTCTGTGAGGGAGGTCATCATCAGTTGGGTTCGGCTCTGCCTACTTCCTCTCCTTGTAATTCGATAGGGGTTGATCCTTATCATTGGTGATACGCCATGCTCTGAACTGGGTGTAGCTGAGTCAGTACTGATCATAACTTGAGCCAGGGTCAGCCGAGATGATTTGTCATAACTGCTGTTAAGAATTCTTAAAAAGTAGACACTCTTAGGATTCTGAAAATATTCTTCTTATTGTAGACCTAATATTAAGGGACTTCTGGTATGACTCAAAATTGTTTAAGGATTTTGACCTGTGACCTTCAGATCAACGTCAAGGTCATTCATTTTATGTACTGTAGATCGTGTTCACTCATGACCCACAACATTTTCACCGAGTTTGGTCAAAATCGGCCAAATACTTTCCGATTTTGCACTTTCAGGCATGAGGCGGCCATTTTGCTTTTCCTCAACATCTCGAAAAGTATTTATTGGATCTCAGTATCAGTACCCAGGTGCACTAGTAGGTGTTGACGACTACATACTGGAACATTTGCAAAGCAATCGATTAGGTAGTTTTTGTTGCACAGGAGAGCAAACATTGAAAAAATAACATAGAGGTAGGTAGTCATACTGCTAGTGCTGGATTCCCCCCCCCTCCCCCCCAAAAAAAAGAAGCCTGCAACCAAGATACTTCACCCCTGAAAATTTCATGTCTCTCCCTCGAACGGTCTTGGAATGCCAGCCTTCTATGTCTTCCCTTCCCCCTTCCCCCAGAAAAAAACAAATATCTACAATATCAATAAGAACCCCACAGAATATGAAGCTTTTAATAATAATAATAATAATAATAATAACAATAATAATTGGGTAGTAGTAGTAGTAGTAGTAGTAGTAGTAGTAGCAGCAGCAGCAGCAGTAGTAGTAGTAGTAGTAGAAACAAAAATAATATTATTAATTATAACTAGGGCAGTGTTTGGAAACTCCCTGTACTGTTGTTTGCAGATGATACTGTGTTGTTAAGTGAAGACGAAGGGGAGCTGCAAGGCTTGGTGGATGAGTTTGGGAGAGTGTGTAAGAAACGGAATCTAAAGGTGCCTGTAGGGAAGAGTAAAGTTACGGTCTTCGAGAGAGGTGAAGTCAGTGAATGTACAGTGAGGTTGGATGATGAGGAAATGGAAAATGTGAGTACGTTTAAGTACTTGGGTAGTGTGATGAGTAAGGATGGAAGAGTGGAGGGTGAAGTACTTGAAAGGGTACAACAAGGAAGAAAGGTTGCTGGTTCCTT
Organism: Coenobita brevimanus; assembly: GCF_032717465.1. Lineage (NCBI taxonomy): Eukaryota > Metazoa > Arthropoda > Malacostraca > Decapoda > Coenobitidae > Coenobita > Coenobita brevimanus. The sequence goes on along the minus strand of NC_136959.1, from coordinate 28,323,817 downwards.
GAAAACAGTGATAAGAAACACGGAAGTGAGCATGGAAGTGAAAAAGTTTTACATGACAGAGTTGTGATACCAACTCTAATGTATGGAAGTGAAGCTTGGACGTTGTTGGAGGGACACAAGTCAAGAGTGAGAGCAGTGGAAATGAGTTATCTGAGAGGAGCATGTGGAGTCACATGGAGAGACAGACTGGCAAAAGTAATGAGGATGTGAAGGAGCGTTGTGGTGTGGATGTGGATCTGATAGGAAGCGTTAGGAGAAACACATTGAGGTGGTTTGGCCAGGTGGACAGGATGGAGAGTGAGAGACTGACGAGGAGAATGTATGTGAGTGAGGTGGAGGGGAACAGAGGGAGGGGAAGGCCAAGGATGAGATGGAGGGATGGAGTGGAGAGGTATATGAGAAAGGGGTGTGTGAACTGGGAGCAGGGTAGTGTAATGGCGGGGGACAGGGTGACATGGAGGCGATTTGTTTGTGGCCATCCCGTATAAGGGATTAAGGCGTCTGGCAATAGACAGATAGATAGAAAATAAGTAGCATTCTGAAACTGCTGAAGCGATATTCAACGAACTCCATATTACAGATGAAAACATTTTTGTTATCAATGTAGACCTAATATTAGGGACTTTCCGTATGACTCAGAAATTTTGACGGATTTCGACCTGTGACCTTGAGATCAAGGTCATACTACGCAACTCACGTTTACTCATGACTCACTACATTTCCACAGAGTTTGGTCAAAATCGGCAAAATACTTTCCGATTTTGCTCTTTCAGCAAAAGGCTGCCATTTAAATTTTACTCCGTAACTCTAAAAGTCTTTTTTGGATCTCAGTATCAACACCCAGGTGCACTAGTATATGTTGACGACTACACACTGGAACAATTGCAAAGCAATCGATTCAGTAGTTTTTGCAGCACAGGAGAGCAAAAATTGAAAAATAACCTAAGAGGAAGATATTGTGGCGTTAGTGTTAGCGGAAAAAATGTGCCAAAAGAAACCTGCAAGCAAGATATATTACTTATGAAAATGAAAGTCTCTATCTCGAACGGTCTTGGAATGCCAGCCTTCTAGATCTCCCCCCCCCCTCAAAAAAATATCAACAATATCAATAAGAACTCCACAGAATGTGGAGTTCTTAACGATAATCATCATCATCATCGTCATAATAATAATAATAATAATAATAATAATAATAACAGGCCTAATAACAGTTATAATAATAATAATAACAGGCCTAATAACAGTTATAATAATAATGACATGAGGAAGCCATGCGCAGATCAAATGAAAGGCGCACATACGTTGGAGGCTAAAGTACAGTAAGGCCAAGACACATCAAGTGCAGGACAAGTCGACACAGGACAGTTGAGATGCAGGGCACACCAGGGCATGATCCAACAGACACATCATAAACCCGACGAGAAACACTACATGTTGGCAAGATTATGCTGGAGACAGACAATATATACAGCATACAATCCTCAATGCAAAATATTAACAAGTAACACCATTCATACAGCATAGTATGTCATAAGATGACCCAACTATCAGAAAAATCAGATGAGGACAGGCAAAAACTGAATAAGCAGCACCAGTGGGAAGAGGGGGAGGAGATTAAGAAAGGGGGGGGGGCACACTGACACATCAAAATTCTTTGTAACGGCAGTCTGAGGAAATTACCTTGGAAGAATGAGAATTTTATGCAACAAGGGAAACTAGAGAGAGAGAGAGAGAGAGAGAGACTCGTATACAGTAATCAGTGTCGCTAACATCTATCCATTGTATTGTGGTAGAATAAACTATTGCACAGAAACTTGTGAAGGAAATTATGTAACAGGAAAGTATATGGGATATGGGGGAGGGCGAGGGGTGAGGGAGGGACTGAGGCAGGAAAGAAAACCCACACAGCAGCAGGGAGAGTAACTGGGTCAACAGGTCTGATAGGTGAGGGGTGAGAGAAGGAGGGAGACAGGGAGGGAACACACAGCAGCGTGGAGAATGTCAGTAAAAGGGTCAGCAGGCCTGTGAAGGAAGGGCGCTGGCAGGGAAGAGACTGACAGTGAGGACTCAGGCTGGGAGGGTGTGTAGAAAGGAAATACAAGACAGTGTGCAAAAGAAGAAACTAACACGGAATAAAAAGGAAACAGAACCAGGAAATAGAAGACAGTTATGCACAATCAAAGAAAGCATGGGTTAAAGGAAAGTGAATACACATAAGAGAATAAGTGAAAAGTGAATACAATTGGCTTTGTTGAGATGTGTCGCGATATAAATTTGGAATGAACTGGAGGGAGAAGAAAAGTAAGGAAGAGGAGGAGGTAAGCATGTATGTGAACTCACTAGTAATATATATACTGCACTCCCTCGCCTACCTCATCCATCATGTACATATTGTGTGGTGTTGGTTTCCTGTTGTTTGGTGTACTTTGGTGTGTGGCTGGGATGGTAGATCACAAGGTAGTCACTGTCCTGAGGTCCCACCAACAATCATGAAGGAAACAGGAAGTTCTACCGGTATTTCCGTTCCTTCAACCCTTTAGCTTTCAGGATACAGTTTTCTTAGTAATATTAACAGCACTCTCCTGATGCCACCCAAGTGAATCTTATGAAATTCCTTCTTCTAATTTACAATCCTCATTTTTTTTTTTTTTTACCATTTACCCTTGTAATATCTGGCTTCGTCCTCTCCCCTAATAGCATATTCTCTCCAAAAGATTCGTACGTCTTTTCACGATCCGTCAATCATACTTCGTTAAATGTAACTTTCACTGGCGGCTCTCCTGGCTCCTGTCTGAATGGTCCTACACCCATTAATCTTTTTTCATTTTTTTTTTCAGTCCCATTCACAATCAAATTTCCTTCACCAGTAGTGGTTCCACCATCTTTCCACCTCCCTCCCTCGTCGCACCACTTTCTCAACTCTATATTGTAGTCCCCTCATTTTCCCTCCATCGAGCTGCCCCTCAACCCTCTCTAGTAATATCCATCTCCCTACTCCTCCCTTGTCCACTTATTCTCGCTTTTTATTCACCGTTCTCCCTGTACTCCTAATACTGCATTTTCATTTATCAGAGCATTCTCACTATGTTTTCCTTTTTTTCCATTAAAAAATTTGTCTCTTCTCTTATTTTTCCTTTTCACTACAAAGTTTTCCGCCCATCTCTTCCTCTTCATGTCTCATTCCGTTAATCTGATACTCCTGTCCCTCCTCTCCAACTACTTCGCGCCCTCCTTCATCTTACTGTTCTATCCAATTTCCTTGGACTCCACTAAAGTTTCATGCTGTTAATCTTCCCCCCTCCCTTCTTCACCTCCGAAAGTCTCTCTCTGTTTTAGCCTCTCACATTGGTATCATTCTCATCTCTCGCAGCTTCCCGGTGAAAGCCTATTTCCCATCTTACCCATCCACCTGAGTCACACTCTCATCCACCTCACTGTTTCACATCAACATCCATCTCACACTCTCATCACCCACACCATCATCCAACCCACGCCCTCAACATCCATGCCCCCACGCACCCCTCATCATCATCCACCTACCACTGTCATCCACCCCACCACCATCATCCACCCACCACCCTCATCCACCTACCACCATCCCACACCATCATCCGACCCACACCCTCAACATCCATGCCCCCACCCATTCCTCACCATCATCCAACTCACCCCCTTCAACGTCCATGCCTCCACCCACCCCTTCATCATCATCCATCCCACACCCTCATCCAGACACCACCCTCATCCACCGACCATCCTCATCCACATCACACCATCATCCACTCACCACTAATATCCACCCACCACCCTCATCTACCCACCACCCTCATCCACCCACCACCAACATCCACCCACCACCCTCATCTACCCACCACCCTCATCCACCCGCCACCAACATCCACCCACCACCCTCATCCACCCCACATCATCATCCACTCACCACCAACTTCCACCTACCACCATCTTCCACCCACCACCATCACCCACTTTCCTTCACCCCTCCACCACTCCCACGAGCCTGGAGACGTGTTTAATTAAGTGCTCATTTCTCTCTCTCTCTCTCTCTCTCTCTCTCTCTCTCTCAGTCCTCGCGTGGAGAGTTCCGTGAGAACAATAAGCTATACTATAAACTTCTGAAGAACTGAAATCACTCCATACATTATGATAGACTGAACTCCCCTTCTCATGCCAGAGTCTTTGTCCAGCTCACGACCATCAGTTCCTTCTCACAGAGGGTTCTTGGGAGTGGAAGACTCATATCCAGACTGAAATTATGTTTACTCTGGAGCTGCAACCGTTTTGACTCGAGTTGGATCCACTGTAGTTACGAGTATGACTACAGCATTGATAACAAAACACGTCCTGGGAGGCTCGCCTGGCTCCAGAAAGTATTAAGTGCAGACTGCAAACACTCTTGACTATATGAGCTGGCCCTAAAAGTGGCTGAAAAGGAAGTGAAAATGTGGAAAGCTGTTGGAAAACGATGACAGTTATGCATGACAACGAAGATGTAAAAACTGCCGTAGAGAGAGAATGTTTCCTCTGGACTGGACTGTATGAACTGATCCTCAGACTGGCTAGAAGAAAGAACAAAACCAGGATTGACTGCTATGACGGGAAGTAATATTCGTCCTGAGAAAGAAGGCAAAAGCGAGAGAAGATGAAAAGATAGAAGACTTGCAGTGGTAGGTTGTGACTGTGATACTAAGCTCCCTGAAATGGCGCTGGCATTGCCAGCAAAGAGGCACAAAGGCCTTGGCTGGCTCGCTAAAGGAAAGAGAACATGTGACTAACAAGTAAATATGAAAATAGAAAAAGAGTTAAAAGACAATGAAAGACAACGTAAAGAAAGTAACAGTAAGAGGAGATAAGGGAAACAGAATAAAAAAAAAAAATGAGCTAGTAAGGACGATGAACCCAAACAGGAAATGTAAATGTATGTGTTATAAAACATAAAGAAATTTTGCAAGAGGTTAGACCGTGAGAGTGAGAATATGTGATGTTATGCTGTTGGAAAGTGTGGAAAAGCATTCGTTAATGAACAAGCCGGATGAGTTATAGTGTGTTGTAGTAAATGAATGAAAAGAGAGAATTATTGGCATAAAGCTACTGCTGATGAGGTAAACACGAGAGAGAGAGAGAGAGAGAGAGAGAGAGATCATTAAGTTACATTCTTCTGTATTACAAAGGTGGAAGGACTGTTATACAGGCATAGGACTGAGATCAAGCCTTAGGCCTCGAGGTCAAGACAGAGGCCCATATATATATATATATATATATATATATATATATATATATATATATATATATATATATATATATATATATATATATATATATATATATATATAGTCATCTTCAGCCCATAACATCCCACTGTAAGACATAGGCCTTTCCCAGACGTTTCCTGTTTTCTCGATCTTGTGCCACATCTTACCTTTACAGATCCCTACAATCTCGAACGAATTTTCTGCCTTCATCGCGTGCTCTTTATTTTTTTGTCCGGGACTCTTGTGTCTCCGGATTTTTTTTTTTTTTCATCAAACCATCCAGTCGCTGGCCGTTCTTGGTCTTTCTAAATCAGTTATTACCCATTCTGTTGCTTTCCTTGTCCATTTGTTGTCGTGTCTTATACAAATATGGCTCACCCGATACCATTTCTTCTATTACATTGATTTTATTATGTCCTCCAGTTCGTTTCCTTATTCAAGCTGATTCTTTCCTATCTCTCTAAATGATTCCTAGTATCGATCTTTCCACACCTTTCTGGGCACTTCTCATGTTTCTTTCCAGTGGTCTGGTCATTGTCCATATCCCAGAGCGTTAAGTCATTACGGGGAAAATACATTGATCAAAATCTTTTTGCTTTAAACACAGTCACAATGCCTTTTAACATGCTGTTTTGTCTGCCAAACGCATTTCAACCCAGCTTTATGCGTCACCTTATTTTTCATTCGAATGGCGGGATTGTCTGTACAAGTTGCCCTAGGTATACAAATTCATCAGCTAATTAAAAAACTTCATTTTTATTCATATTTCCTCATTATGAGCTTGGTTATTAAGCAAGGTTTTGTCTTTATCTTATTCATCTTCTGTCCTAAGGAAAGGCTTTGTCTGTTTAAATCTTCTGTCAACTGTTGGAGCTGTCCAGCTGACTTAGAGAAGAGACTGATCCCATCTGCGAAGCTGAGGTTACTCAGATATGCATCTCCTATTTTGATTCTCTTATCACTGCAATTAAGCATTCTAAATACCTCATAACATGTTCTAAATTTCTGGGGGGAGAGAGTATCTCCCTGTCTTACACAGTTTTTGTTTAATTGGGATTTTCCAGAGTCTGTCTGAAGCTTAATGGTAGCTGTTCCATCTCTGCACTTCTTCTGATTTTCTACAGTAGATCTCATCTACACCCTGTCTATGAATTACACTCAATACCGCTGTTATTTCTACTGAATCGAAGGCTTTTTCATAACCAATGAACGCCATACACAAAGGTTTCCTAGATTCATTTGTCTTTTCAGTTATTTGACTTATTGTGTGTATGTGGTCGATGGGTGAGATCGAAAGCCTGCTTGTTCACTGGTCTGGTTGGAGTCTAGCACGTCTGAAACTCTATTAGTGATGGTCACTGTGAATAATTTGTATAAAACTGACAACAGGCTAATTATTCTTTAGGATTAAAGTTCTTTCAAGTATTTCGTGTGTATTAAGTTCATTACTGCATTTTTCCAGGCTGCTGAATCTTCTCCTTCTCTGAGACATTTCGGAAATTTTTGATAGTTTTTCCAAGGCAATCATCTGCATTGTTTATTAAATCTCCTGTGATACTGTCTTCTGAAGCTTTGCCTCATTTCATACTTTTCAAAGTTTAGTCCCTTCTATAGTTATAGCTAGAATATATATATATATATATATATATATATATATATATATATATATATATATATATATATATATATTGACATGTCTGTTGTCTGAGTTGTATAAATGACCATAAAATCCTTCCACCAATTTGATCATTTTTTTTTTCCTATTATGTGTTATTTCATCGTTTGGTTTCTTTAAAGCATACATATGCCTTTTCCCAACTCCTTGATTCCTTTTTGCTGATTATACGCTGGATCTTGAGGTTCAGGCTTAGTTTATTTACTGCAACTTAAAACTATCCGCACATTCTTTCCTCAGACAGGGGTATAATATGCATTATTTCCCCTTGTTCAATCGTATAACCCATCTTGCCACTATATGACCATCATCAAATACCGTCCAGTCAGAATCACCATGTAAACTTCCCTTCTTATCAAAGCATAACAGTACATCATTCACCACGCCACACCCTCACCGTCACGCCTCTTCATACTGTTAATATATCCTCATAATAATCAGCTCACTTTATTAACACCACCAAAGCATCTTCAAAACAACGACATTAGCGAAGTCGGTCACAACACCCGTTTTACTCCACCACTAACCATCACTCACCACACAACCACATATTTGTTACACCATCATTCAGGTGCGTTTTATTACTACACCATCCCACCACCACTACACTTTATCAATTATCACAATATACCCGCTACCTCATCACAATTACCCCTCCCACCCTCGTCATCACAGTACAGCACTATAATACCACTCCATCATAGTCTCCCTCCCCCACCACGTCCTTAGTCTCACCACCATATCCTCATATTCGGTCTCCCAACAGGCCCGGAACATGAACGTAAGATAGGACCAATCATGCCAGCAAACCTTAAAGGAGATTATTGTATTACTAAAAACTCACAGACCCAGGGTACCTTTCTCACGACCCCTGCACTGCTGCACTGTATATTGTGCTTACTGCCAAGGTCTTTGTATTTTCACTAAACCTTGCAGCTGGCTGCTTGCTCGGATAAATTATAGTCATCCTATTTTTCCCAAAGTATTTCAGCTGGCTGCCTGGAGAGCACTGTTTCCACTTATTATTAAACGAAAGAAGCCATAGGAGGAACTCTGGGAGACCCTACTGTCAAGAAGGATACATAGAAGGACTAACATCAACAGCATGATATGGAGACATACTCGTATAAGGAAATAATAGGTAATACGTGAAGAAAGAAAAATTTAGACAAGGCAGTTCTTACAAAATAATGGGCAAGACTGAAGGATAGGTGAGATAGGGGACACGAGATTTGGAAGAGCACCTTCCAAACGGAGATAGAAGTGTGTGGCGGTAACTGTAAACAGACGATGATCGGATAAACGTGGGAAAAATATTTATGCCTTGAATGTCAACGTAATAACAAACCCGAATCTTTCTTACAATTCATCTCCAAATACTTTCCCAAGCCAACATTTTTCAGGACTCCAGCTTCCGTGTCTTTATATATATACATGTAAATCTATCTACCTATCTATCTACCAGTCTGTCTATCCATCTATCCATCTGTCTATCTATCTACCTATCTATATACTATTCTAGACTGTCTTCAAGCTTGAGACCAGAGGATGAAAAGAAATATGATACATCGAGAGAAACAGAGAGAGAGAGAATGAATCGTTTTTGACAGTGGTGTGTGTGTGTGTGTGTGTGTGTGTGTGTGTGTGTGTGTGTGTGTGTGTGTGTGTGTGTGTGTGTGTGTGTGTGTGTGTGCTTCTCTTCTTTGATTCTTTTTTTATGCAAGGAAAAAGGAACCAAAGGCCAGAAGCCAGCAAAATTGTTCCCTCCACGAAAAAAAGGTAACTGAGAGTCTACTTCAAAATCCGTTCATTTCAAGATTGCAACTTGCAATACTTTGGTGATAGAAACTCCGTGTACAAACAGCTAGATAAGGAGTTTATTACAAGCTCACAGTAAAATAGTCTGCCCGTCTAGGCTGCCTGGTATCAACTGATGCAATAACGCCGTCTTCAGGCGTGGGAAAGCGTGCTGACCTAGCAAGTTTAGTGGGGGCATGTATGCACTGGGGGAGGACATATATACATCGGGGGTAGACATATTGTGGAGGGGGTACACTACTCCCCCGGGTAGCTGAGACGGTGTCTCCTGACACCGGGAGTTAAATGGTGTGTTATTATAGTAGTAAGGCAGGACCGGGAGGTGTGTACAAGGGATAAGCATGATACAGGGGCAGTAGGGGAGACATGGCCATGTTGAGGGGAGGGAATTAGAAGGATATATACATATAAGATATACAAGGATTAAGACATAATGGGAATTACACAATAATAGTTTGATACATGATAAACAAGGAGTAGATATGAGAGTTCTATTGTTGTTCTTCCTTCATTTTTTTTTTTTTGTATTTTCTGTAGGATACACTGGCACTCAGTAATGCATTAAAGAAATACCATCATTTTCTAGCAGGCAGAGTTTTGTTCACAGGTTGGTTAATTGTCAGATGGCATTGGTAGTCACTGAATGTGAGGGCACTAAGTACGGGGAGTTTCTACGTCATGTGTAGGGCGTACTATGCCTGTAGCGACTCTGATTTCCTGGAGTCGACGTTCCATTTTTCTGACACAACAATGCACTGCACAGATGATGAGTAGAAAACCTATGAAAGCAATAACCACAGGGGGAAACACAACTGTTGGATGAACCCATGAACGGCTGAAGGCCAGAGAAAATTGATCCATAATGAAATCACTGTCATTGAGGAAGGTGAGCATGAGCAAGTTAGGGGAGGTGATGTTAATGTTGGCAGAAGGTAGGGTTGAAGGCATGTCGATTGGTTGAAAGATGTCATAGCAGTGTTTACGAACAGCCTGGCGATAGCGAGTGGCGTAAGTGATGACGGACTCTGATTTGATGGTACAATAGTCAGGTGCTTTGTAGAGACCACTAGCGGGGATGGATCAAACGGAAGAACCAGGACACATGATTGTGACAGAGATGGGAACAGCAAAGAAGAAGTACTGGACATGGTTGATGTGAGCATGGTGGACCGGGAGTTCAGGAGCTGGGACAAAAGAACAGGCCGAGTAGATGGAATGGTTGCAAACTAAAGCAGACTCACAGGGTGTAGCACTGCTAGGGAAGATAGCGAAAAGGTGGGCAGCACAGAGACGAGAGGTCGGAGTAAGGGAGGAACATTGCTGGAAGTCTGTGGAAGAAAGGAAGGTAACGGAAAGATGATCATGGGACAGGAGGAAATATTCTGAAGGAACAGATACCTGTAACAAGGAGTTGTTGAGGCAGAAAGGGAAGGGAATGATGTGGAAAAGGTTAAAGGTTATGGCAGAACGGAGAGGAATATGGACGACAACGTATGTGGTGAGAAGAGTGGCTTCGAGAACAGGATAATAATATTCAAGGGAGGAGTAGGGGAGGACTGGGGAGAGACCGAAGGTGGAGTGAGCCCATTCCAGGACAGAACGGAGAGCTGAGACAGGTACTAAGTCGGCAGTGACACGTCCATTGATAGCATCGACCAGGATACGAACCAAGGCAGAGACTTGAGACAAGAGAGAGTCAATGGCTAGTTGGAGATTATCCATGTTGAGTTTTAGGTAGAAGAACTGAGAGATAACGTTGAGATCTGAAAGGTGGCGTTGTAAGATATCGGTGAAATTGTTTAGAGTGGACGTGACTTCATTGAGTTGGGTTGTGAGCTTCTGTAACATAGTGTGTTGGATTTTAATGACTCAGCGTTGTGATTCTAGGGCTGAAGCTAAATGAGTGAGATCAGATTAGAAGCCAGAAATGTCACGGGCTGTAGCAATGCCAAACAAGCCACTCAGAATCTCACCGCCGAAGTCGAAGAGACCTCGTTTCACACGAGAACGACCCACGGGTGTCTGAATGGAAAATGTGTCATTGAGCTCAGTGAATCTGTTACTTATGTATTGCAATTGCCAGGAGAGTGGGAGGAAAAGGTTATAGAGATACTCATTCCGGTTGTGTGTCCCCATGAGGGCCGTGAGATGGTTCCTGCTTCTGCGGAGCTGGTGCACGTAGGCAGGTAGGGCAATGGCTACGTCGGCCAGGGGCGCAAGATCGTAGCGCAAAGAGGCTACATCTTCGATAAGCATTACCTCGCCTACCGAGCCGACCAAGGCTCCGGGACGTACTCCACCATCGTCCAGACCTGACCCAGACCCCAGGAGGGTCAGCACTGCCAGCAGGGAGATCACTAACATCGTACCTAGAAAATAAGGGTAGTGTTAATGGGGGAGGTCGTGAAGAGGTTGATGGGCAGAGTGCAGTTTGGACCAATAATGATTGATTGATGAATGAGCAGGTGGAGGTGGAGAGGAAGGAGACTGAGGGATAGGTGGAGACAAGGTAGACTGAGGGATGGGAGGAGGGGAAGAGGGGGCAGGAGGTTGTGTAAGTGACTCTTCCAACACGAGGCCACGGGGTGCTCGCTTTAAGTCATCGAAGTGGACCCATCTGGTGTCCCTAGTGGACAGGTCCTGGAGGTGAAATTTGTTGCCTTGTTGAGTGAGGACGCGGTGGGGCCCTGTAAATTTGTCATCCAACTTAGAGGAACGCGTATGGGAATGAGCAAAGACAAGATCGCCTACATTGATAGTAATAGGAGAGGCGGACTTATGTTGGCGCTGCAGCATGTCCTCCTGAGAGGAAGCCAAAGTGGATTGGACATACTGGTGGATTGTCTGGAAGTTGGCCAATTTTAGTTTAACATAATCATCCATGTTGTAGATGGGTTCTGGCTTTGAGGATAAGAGAGAGTATGGGAGGTCCTTGTCAAAACCAAAGAGGACGAAGAAGGGAGATTCAGCAATGGATGCATTGATGGAGCTATTGATGGAGGACGCCACTTGGGGAATCCAGTCATCCCAGGACGAACTATGGGAGCCTAGATGTCTGAGGCACTCTAAGATTTTTCGGTTGTGGCGTTCTACAAGGCCATTGGAAGCCGGATGGTTAGGCACGACTTTGCACTTACTGATATGAAAGCGGCGACAGATCTCATTGAGAAGGCTATTGTTGAACTCTGTACCGTTGTCAGTAAGAATGGTATGAGGGGTACTGAACGGGCAAATTACGTGATCTACAAAGGCACATGCAACGCTCTTAGCGGTCTTGTCGGAGAGGGGTACGAGGACACAGTAGTGGGAGAAGTGGTCGACCGCTACGAACAAGTACTCAGCGCCAGATTCTGTGAGAGGGAGTTTTAAGAGATCGATTGAGACAGTTTCCCATGGTCGTGACGGGATTGGGTATTGTAAGAGAGGTGCTGGTAAGCCGGTTGATCCTTTGTGGCGGTGGCAGGAGAGGCAAGAGTCACAGTGGGCATTGATATCGCGGCGCATGGTTGGCCAATAGTATTTGAGACGTGCTTGGTGGAAACATCGGTCTTTACCTTTTTTTTTTTTTTTTTTTTTTTTTTTTTATGTGACCGACTCTGGGCATAGGCTTCACAGCCTGCTTTCAAGGCCCAGTAGTCCTCCTACGTACCGGACACCGCTACATGTCACCACTTCGGCGCTAACACCCACCGTCCATATTGAATACATGCTAGGGCTGTCTCATACAGGACTGGTGTATTGGTATTAGCGGGGGTATTTTTACGACATGTCGGCGGGCCTTCTGGTAGATCAGTAAAGTCTAATTTTTGTGAAATTCAAATCCTTAAACTGTTCCCTGCCTCAGCGGGATTTGAACCCGGGTCCGTCAGGACTGCAGGAAGCTTGAGGAGTATTATGAACAATATGAAGAACCTTTGGTATCAGAGCAGTGGGGACAACAAGTTGGCGTACTTCGCGATTGGGCATATCTTTGCCTGTTAGCAGTGTTTTCCTGTACAAGACATCATCATCTAGCATGAACTCATCTAGTGATACTGGCAGAGTAGGTAAGGTCGAGGCATCGCCAGATTCTAGGAAATAAATGACTTTGGACCACATGGGGTCTTGGCACTGAAAGTTTCGAACAACTTCTGACGTTAGTGTAGTATTTGCAGTTACTTCAGGCTGCAGTGATGTTATAGCTGCTGCTACGTGACGTGAGAGTGCGTCTGCGACTACATTCAACTTGCCTAGTACATACTGAAAAGTGGGATTAAAGTCCTGGATGATGACAGACCATCTAGCTAGTCTACCTGTTAGGTTGCGATTCTTGAACAAATCACATTAACAAGAGCTGTCTTTAGCTTTTGGAAAGCCTGTGACTGGTCGTTAGTCCAAACAAAGGGCACATTCTGCTTGAGTAAGTGGGTCAGAGGAGCAGCGATCTTTGCATAATCCCGGATGAAGCGACGATAATAGCCACTGAGGCCCAGGAAACTTCGTACAGCTTCGGTACTGGTAGATTCTGGGAAGTTAATAATCGCCTTAGTTTTATCCTCATTAGTATGAATGCCTTGTGCATCTACAACATGGCCTAGGAATTTGATTTTCTTTCGCAGGAAGTCACATTTACTGAGATTGATTTTCAGGCCTGCGAGCTGGAGGCGTTCAAAGACTTGCTGGAGTTTGGTAAAATGATTAGGGATGGATTTACTCACAACAATGATATCATCTAGGTAAGCAAAAAGAGAGTGTCCCATCATACCGCTGAAGACTGAATGGATAAGTCGCATGAACACGGAAGGAGCATTTCTCAGACCAAAAGGGAGTCTCTTAAACTGAAAATGTCCGGAAGGGGTGCTAAAGGCTGTAACTGGGCGAGAGGATTCTTTCATTTCAACCTGCCAGTACCCGCTGAGGAGGTCTAAAGATGAAAAGACTACGTTATTGTCACCAAGGGATTCTAGCAAATCAGTGAGGACAGGTAACGGGAAACGGTCTGGAACGGTGACAGAATTGACCTTACGATAGTTGACTACTGGTCTAAAGTTGCCGTCCTTCTTTGGTACTAAGAAAAGTGGGCTATTCCATGGACTGACGGAGGGTTCAATAATGTCTTGGTCTAACATGTTCTGTACCATTTGATCTGTCTGCTTTCGCTGGCTGTGAGGAAATCGATACGCTGGTATGTAAATCGGCTGAGTTCCTGGTAGTAGTTCAATCGTATGTTTGACAAGGTCTTTTCTACCCATCGGTTCACTGGGTAAGGCAACCACGTTTCTGTACGAGGTCAGAAGGTCGAGGAGTTGAGGCGTATTTTCTGGGAAATCTGTGCAAGTGAGATGTGAGAGCATATCGGGTGAATATGTCGGCGCAGATCCCGTAGAGTTAATAGTACATACACCAATTGGCGTATCATCAGTCTGAATAGTAGGAATTGAGGAATCCTGGCACACCTTTACGGCCGCTGGGTATACTAGGAAGTCTCCAATCTTTACACCACTTTTAAGTTTTAGTGAAGCATTTGTGACACTGAGCAAGTACAGGTAGCATAAACTGTCCTCTACGACTGTACACCACGCTGACTCATAAGTCAAGCCATTCACACAACATGTCTCAGGTAGGGTTAGTACATCCACTCCTTCTTTCGCACCGGCAACACAAACAGAGACTTTGGTGAACTCATGCGGTAACAAAATTGTGCACGTATTCGTTACTGCACGTTTCGTCTCTGCGTGTTGGAGATCATTCAGACTGTGTGAGGTAGGTAACTGAGACATGTCTGAGTCAGCGATAGTGTTGTCGGGAGAGGATGTAAGAGCCATGTTCGAGGGCTGAGATGATGTATCAGGAGACATTGAGGAATTTATGTCCTTGCTCGCAGTCAGTAAAGGAATGATCTCTGTATTCTCAGATGATGATAGTGGTGGTTTGGGCTGGGTTGGACTTTTTGGCAGTGATAGGGACAGAGGTAATTGAAGGACTGATCTGATCGTAAGAACAGGACGGGGACATTCCATAGTGTAAACCGGGAATCCAGAAATGTCTATACTACCACAAGCAGGTAATAATGCAATGGAGTGTTGTGCCATTGTGGAGAAACCAATAATGGCATCTGTGGGATACTGCAAGTCATTAGTGACATGAAATTCAATTGGGATAGGGGGCAAATCTCTGTGGAGTTTGACTTCAAGGGTGACTCTTCCCTTAACCTTAAACTCTGAGCCGTTGACACCACATAGGCGAATGTCTGGTGGTTCTAGGAAACTGACGTGGTTGTGATGTCGATGAATAATTTGTAAGGAATTTTCGGAGATGAGATTTACTATAGATTCTGTGTCCAAGAAGAATGACGTTGGTATGTCATGACTGCTTCCGAGAATGACTAAACCCAAGGATGTTATGGGACCTACATGGCAGATGGGGAGCTGGGTTTCTGGTTCTACATGAGATTGGTTCGATACGGGCGCGGCGCTTCCCCCGACTGTGGGCGGTTGAGGTAACGACATTCCTCAGTGGTGTGAGTCGTGCTTGATTTGTGGTATTTGCAGTGTGGACGACGTGAGCGGGAAGGCGTACGCTGTCTGGTTTGGGAGTGAAGACGTCTGTATGTACGGTCGCAACTGGATGCTCGATGTCCAGGATGACCACAGTACCAGCAAAGAATCGAAGATTGTCTGTTCCGTCGGGCGCTAGACTGATCACGACCTGTGGTAGGAGAACGATGTGTGGCAGGTCTGCCGCGTGTGGTGGGACGGGAGCGAGATTGGTCTGGGGTAGTGGAGGTGTGACAGACTGAGGAGGCCAAGGGTTGGGTGGTGCCCTGACGCATGTAGTTCGAACCTGTTCTTTCATGAATGGCTTTAGTGACCTGAATAATTTTATCTCCTGGATTGAAACCGATTTCCAAGGCTAGCTCTCGCTGTTTAGGAGTAAGCCAGTGAAGGAATCTCAGGTAACCAATTAAGTCAGCAAAGTTGGTGACTGAAAGCACTGGAACCCCATTCTTGTCTTCTAACCATTTCGTGCCAACCAGTAATTGGAGCATCTTGCTACTAGTTGCTTTCATGGCGGCAGCAGCTTCGTGGAGCTTGGCATATTGTGCTGGGATGCGCAAGTCCTCATCTAGTTGGTTTAGGAGATTAATGAATCCCATGAGAGACGCAGTATTTGAATGCTGGCAACAAAGGCTGATGAGTTCCGTACGAAAATCAGCAAAGGTACGAATGCTATCGAAATGTCCTGCACGGATCGCGGATCCGATGTCCGATTTACCGTGGTGCAAGTGACCGAGGAGGTAGGGTACTTTGAGCAATTCATCGGTTATTTGTCTATTGTGTATTTCTGTTTCGACTTCTCTGAGGAAATCATAGACAGACCAAGTTGGGTCCTGGGCAGTAATTTGGGACGATTGGCATCGTCGAGATAGATAGACTGTAGAGGGTTGGCCATGGCTGGAAGTTTAGAAGTGGCAGCAGGAGAGGTGTGGGAGAGAGAGAAGGTAGTGGCAGTTAAGGGCGAGCAAGACGGGGTATGAAGGGAGGCAGGAGAGGGAACGACAGGGGAAGGAGTAGAGGAAGAAGGGAGAGTAGAGGCAGGAGTAGAGGAGGAGGTATCTGGATGTACGAGGGTAGGACGGGTAGTAAGTGATTCTGCGGGAAGTGAAACGGGAGTCTCAGGTACAGGGCGGTGATACTCTTTGCCACTTCGTAAATGAGTGATTGTGTTCGAGTCGGCAGACGGGGTAGGATCAGATGATGTTTCCGGGTCAGGAGGGCTGGTATTAAGCAGTTGATGTGGAAAGTATGACATTTAATGCGGCAATGGAAAATGAAAGGATGAAGATGGATACGTAGGTGGAAATGTATAAATAACAATGAAAGAATGGAATACACGAGTAGGTGTGAAAATGAATGAAGGTGCGGGGATGGATGGCTTAAATAAAAGGCGAAGGATGAGATGGAGTATAAATAACGTAGGTGAAGATGAAAACGGGGTAATGGAAATGAGATGGAATATTTACAATAACCAATCTGTAGAGAAAATCGAGGATAATCTCTATAGAAAGGAAAGATATACTATAGTTACACAGTAGCGATGGGAGTGTTGAGATGTATGACGTGCAAGGGTGGCTGGGCGTAGCTGGGCTGGGGCGGGGCGGGGCGGGGCGGGGCTGGGCGGGGCGAGGCAGGGCGGCGGTGGAGAGACAGCTGGGCGGAGAGGAGAAGAGACGCCGCAATGAATCACCGTCAGGGAGTGGCGGTCTTAGGAGGCTCACGTAATGCGGACCAGATGTGGCGGCGGCGGAAGCCGGTGGTGGGTGGTGAGGGCAGATGTTGGTTCAAGGCAGGTGTAGAGCTGGTGAGTTGCAAATGCAGAGAATGGTGGTGGGCAGGCAGTGGGCAGACAGTGATAAGTGGCACCGAGGGGGCAGGAGTTATGATGAGTTCGGAACAGGTGCTGGGAACAGGTGCTGGGAACAGGTGCAACAGGGGCATAGATCGGCGACGGTGACACGTGCAGTCAGGAACAAGGCGTATGGGTGCGGTTGTTTGAGAGGTGAGCACTGGTGAGAAAAATTGTACACTCGGAAAGCACAGCCAGGTATTACACCACTAGAGGCACTGAGGAGGGGCGAGGCTGGCAGATGCGAGACGTCGTGTATCTTGTGATGTCACTAAATCGGTGGGGGCGGTCAGAATCAGATGGTTCAAAACACCGCTGCTACCAAATGTAACTTGTAATACTTTGGTGAAAGAAACTCTGTGTACAAACAGCTAGATAAGGAGTTTATTACAAGCTCACAGTAAAATAGTCTGCCCGTCTAGGCTGCCTGGTATCAACTGATGCAATAACGCGGTCTTCAGGCGTGGGAAAGCGTGCTGACCTAGCAAGTTTAGTGGGGGCATGTATGCATTGTGGGGGACATATATACATCGGGGGTAGACATATTGTGGAGGGAGTACAAGATGCCTGGACAGTCTGCGTTTCAAAGACTAGAGGCTATACTTAGTAGGAAATACAGACAGAGGGAGACAGTTCCAGAGCTGACCTGCTGCAAACGTGAAGGACTGGGAGTAGCGGTTAACTCTTACTTAAATTGTTGGACATAAAAGGGATGAGAGTTTGTTGCTTGACGGGTGCAACGCGCCAGCAATAGTGGTGAAGGGATGCAAGCAGGCAATTCAGAGGAGCAGTGATCAATGAAGCAGCGATAGTAGAGATATAAAGATGCAACAGTGCAGCGTAGAGATAGAGGTTGAAGGGAACCAGTAAGAGGAGGAATGTTAATCGTCGGATAGAAAGCTCCTGGTACGCATCATTAGACGATTTTTTCTCCGTGTTCTTTTTGTTCTTAAGAAATTTATGTTTTCCTTTATTTCTGACCTAGTCTTAATGCCAGTGGGTCTCTCTTTCCCCTTTCCAAGTTGGCCACAATTCTTCAGATATTCGCTGGACAAGATATGACTGCTGTTAGTGTTTGAGCTATAAGGAAGAAGTATATCCACGAGGAAAACTATATCCGTTTGAAAAGTAGGTCTATAGGGGAAAATGGGTCTGTGAATAAGTGTCTAGGAGAAAACTGGTCAAAGCTGGAACAGGTCAATGGGGGAAAGAAGTGAGTAGGGGTACGAATAGTTTTCATTATAATTTTATATAATGTTGCTTCTTGAAATGTCAACTCGACTGATATTACAAGTTTCAGAGAGACTATATTCCACTTCGTTACAACCTGTAAACCTATCTGTTAAAGTGAATATAAAGGATTAAAGTTTCAAAAATTTTAAACTGGTCATAAGTCGGCCATCTTCGAGTTTTATCAAAATTTTGAAAAGACGGGCATCAACCTTCTACTGTATATGGCCCTACAATCAAGTAAAACATGAGAAAATTCAAAAAATGGTTTCTGAGATAGGGAGTGGAACGGACGAACAGACCGACGTGAACTAACCTAGGATTCCACTTCGTGAGAGACGAAGTGGAATAACAATACAGTGCGAAAGAATAGGATGTACAGTATGTCACGTCTTCCTGTAAGTAATGAACACTTACAGCAGCTGGAGAGAAGTAACTGGATAAGATTATTTCCCTGATAATGACCTTGTTTAATGCTGTTTTATGAAAAGAAAAAAAAAGTTTGGCAAAGAAATAGCATGTTGAGTGGACATAGTATCAGTGAGCACTGCTGATTAATACTCACTAATCTACTGGTAGCTATCGACACACTTTAACTCAGTGATTTTCTGTCTTTTTTCATAAAAGGGAAACATATATATATATATATATATAGTTTGGGAATCATTGCCTTGATTCTCATGATTCCCACTTCTACCCACTGCCCTCTACCGTACGCCAGACATGTCTTTTATTACATCCTTTGCAGTTTCCCATTTCACGGTAATTTTTTGTATACTCTCTCTCTCTCTCTCTCTCTCTCTCTCTCTCTCTCTCTCTCTCAATCTGAAAGACAACGTATACCTGTTTACAGTCTTTTTCCCTGCACCGTGCATCATTAAGGCCCACGCTAAGTTTTCCCGCCTCCATCTTTCATCCCAGAGTAAACATGGCTGCCACCCTCATTTTTTCTCACAGAACCAGGGTAAGAGAAATGTGGGTCATTTCTCTCTCTCTCTCTCTCTCTCTCTCTCTCTCTCTCTCTCTCAAGAGCCAATCTACCACAAAGTTCTTAATCCTCACATAGTTTCGTGAAAACTTAGATGCTTCCACCAAAGTCGTCCTTGTTTACTGGCTCACAAAACACTGGCTGAGGATTACTGTTGTTATTTACCGACCCACACCTACTTTGGGGACTTTGTGCATAAGTAGGTGTTGCTGAAGTTTATTTGCCTCACTACGTTATCCTCTCTCTCTCTCTCTCTACTGCTGGATTCACAATAGTTTTCTTGATATTTGGCGAGTGGAGTTATGTAAATTGACAAGCGTATTATGGAAGCCTTGTTAGTTGAAATGAACCAGGAGATAAACACAAATTTAAAAGTGCTTCATTATTAAGAGTAGTGCTAAGGAGGAGGCAACAGTTTCCAAGGCATCCCCGCCCAAACGTTTTTCAAATGTTCAAGGGTTCCATCGTCTCGGGTGTGGCAGTGTCTTTGCATCTTAACAGCGTCTGGTTTTGTTCTCAAGGGCCAAGGAAGATGGAGAGAGAGAGAGAGAGAGAGAGAGAGAGAGAGAGAGATAGTCTACCTTTTTCTGGACAGTCACTACTCTTTTATATCCACAAACATGCAGTTTCAACATATGTATTAGTCGTCCTCCTTTGCCTGCATCGTAACCAATGCAGCCTCTCAGCACATCAATGGTAGTGTGTTCCTCCCTTGTAGCCTCTTACCCCATTATCCTTCTGTAGCACCAACATTTGACTCGCTCACGTGTAGCTGCTTCCCTCACCTAGTCTCTTATTCATGTCATTTTTTACTCTACAGATTCCTTTCTTTCATCATCATCATTTTTATCATCATCATTATCATAAAAATTCTCTCTCTCTCTCTCTCTCTCTCTCTCTCTCTCTCCCTCTCTCTCTCTCTCTCTCGACCAACTTTCCTCGAGACAGGCAATTTCTATTCCTCCACAATCCCTCATTTTTTTGTTTGAAACCAGTCAGATGTGGAAGCTCTGATGCCCTTCACACCAGCACCCATGCACTCACACCTACGCACATCTACGCCCATACCCACACATATTTACAACCAAAATTAGGACATTTCTACGTGATTCTATCAAGTTTACTGTCACCCTTTGTCCAATGCCCTGCCATTTCACAGGCATTGATTTATGTAAACACCCACACCTGTTTTTAGCTGCTCAGTTCACTAATCACATTCAGAATAAGCTTTTCTCATATAGTTTACATTCTTATTAGTTATATCCATATTCAGAATTCAAGTGTTCTCACTTTAAAATATAAGTACACCAGGATCATTATACCCAGACAAAACCCTCCCCCAAACACACCCACAGCATAAAACCCCAGACTCATTCAATGTCCGCTGCTAATATTTCTATCTATCTATCTATAGCCCGACGCCCTAATTCCGCAAAGGGTGGCCGCAGATAGAACGCCTCCAAGTCGCTCTGTCGCCCACCATTTGACTACCCTCCCCCCAACTCACTCCCCCCTCCCTCATATACCTCTCAATTCCATCCCTCCACCTCATCCTCAGTCTACCCCTCCCTCACGTACATACACCGTCTTAGTCAGTCGTTTATTCTCCATTCTCTCCACATGCCCAAACCACCTCAGTGTATTTCGCCTAATCTTCTCAACCACATCCACATCCACCCCACAACGTTCCTTCACTTCTTCATTCGTCAACCTGTCCCTCCATGTCACTCCACATGCTCCTCTCAAGTAACTCATTTCCACTGCTCTCACTCTTGACTTGTTCCCCTCTTGCAAGTTCCACGCCTCGCTTCCATACGTCAGGGTAGGGATCACAATACTATCATGCAGCGACTTCTTAACTTCCATACGCACCTCCCTATTTCTCATCACTGCTTTCAGTGAACCAACAACCTTCCTTCCCTGCTGTACCCTTTCATGCACTTCATCCCCCAAAGTTCCATCCTTACTCATCACACTACCCAAGTACTTGAATGCACTCACATTCTCCATATCCTCACCATCCAACCTCACTGTACATTCTGACTTCATTCCTCTCGAACACCATAACTTTACTTTTGTTTACATTAACTTTCAGCTTCCTCCTCCTACACTCTGTCCCAAATTCATTCACCAAACCTTGCAACTCCCATTCATCTTCACTCAACAATACTGTATCATCAGCAAACAGCAACACCGGAATCTTCCAAATCTCACCTTCATTCATTAAAGCCACCCCCACATCCACTGTCCTACCTTGCACCTCCTTTACAACCCCATCCATGTATATATTAAACAGCCATGGAGACATCACACAACTCTGTTTCAGTCCTACATTGAGATCAAAGAACTCACTCAACTCACCATCCACTCGCACCGTAGCCCTGGCTGCTTCGTACATACTCTTCACAGCACTCAGCAATTTCCCCTCCACTCCATTTATTCTTAATACCTTCCACATACCTTGCCTATCTATTCTGTCATAAGCTTTCTCCAAGTCCATGAAGGCAGCATACACTTTCTTTCCCTTCTCTAGATACTTCTCCACTAAACATCTTAGAACAAATATCTGATCTACACACCCTTTTCCCTTCCTAAATCCCCCTTGTTCTTCTCCAACTAGCTCCTCTGTCATATGCCTGACCCTATCAATGAGTATTCTACCACATATTTTACCAGTCACACTAAGAAGGGAAATACCCCTATGGTTACCACATATTTCTCTCTCCCCTTTTCCTTTGTATAAAGGAACAATTATACCTGATTTCCAGTCCTCTGGAACCCTTCCCTCTTCCCAAGCCAATCTACACAACTTCCATATCCACTCCACAACAATCTCACCCCCATACCTCAGCATTTCACCACACACTCCGTCAATTCCTGGGGCCATTCCCAACTTGATCTTCATTGCTTTCACTACTTCCGCCCTACTGATCTCTTCCTCCCTCCTCTCATCTCTTCTTCTCCCAGCCATTCCCCAACCACTTATACTCGCACTACTCTCACTATCTACATTCAACAAATCCTCAGAGTGCTCCTTCCATCTCCTCAATTTCTCTCTCTTCTCCACCAACAATCTATTATTCCTATCTTTCAATCCCTTACTATTTCCTCTTTCACACTGTCTTACTTTCTTTACCTCCTTCCAAACAATTTCTTACTCTCCCTCCATTTCACACTCAGATTCCTCCCAAACTCTTCATCCACTTTCTTCTTACTCTCCTTCACCAGTCTCTTCACCTCCCTTCTCCTGCTTACATATACCTCTCTTTTCTCTCTCTCATCTTCTTTCCTACCTCTGCTCGCTAACCATTCACTATATGCCTTCTTCTTTTGTTCCACAGCTCGTTTCACCTCATCATTCCACCATGCTGTCCCTTGCACACCCTTGCATCTCCCCCTCACTCCACAAACCACCTCACACGCTGCGCCTATCTCTTATGTGAATATCTTACATACATATTCCACCCTTTCCATCTGCTCTAGCTCATACCTTCCCAATCTTTCTTCCACTATGCTCTTATACTCGGTCATTTTCTCACTCTCTTGCAATTTCTCCACTCTTGTCAGAGGAGCTGTTTCCTCCTGTCTTCCCCTTCGTCTCCTCAACCATTTTCTTTGCAGCTTTACCTTGGCCATCACTAAGTGATGGTCAGAGACTCCATTCCCCCCACCCTCTCCACACTCTTGCATCCAACACTGGTCTTCTCATTCGCTCATCCACACACACATAGTCTATCATTGCTAATATTTAATTGTGAATATTTAATTATTCACTTCTTACTGAACTATACTCTCATTCCCACGAGTGATGCTTTACGGCCACATTACAGCACCAGCCACACCATATGAAACCCACAGTCACACAACAAAAGGCACACCACACCACACCCAAAGCCACACCACATCAATAAAAGCCAAACCACAACACAACAACAGCACATCAAACCCATAAGTCCACCACACCCACAGCCTCACCACACCTGCACCCCCACTACACCCACAGTCACACCACACCCACAGACACACCACACCAAAATAAACCACAACATAGCCACATCCCACCGCACCCACAGACCCACTACACTACAACCTAACAGACCACACCTATAGCCATACCACACCACGTCATATCACACCACACCCACAGTCAAACCACACCACACCACGCCACAGCTACTATACACTGCACCAGAGCCACACCGCACCATACCACACCAAATCAATCAATCAATCATTTCCTGTGGCACCCCACGGGATGCATAGGGCCTCAATGAACTCTCTCCACCAATATTTGTCTCTTGCCATCTCCTTCAGGTCCCACCAACACTCCTCTCCTGCTTCTTTTTTCATTGTCCTCAACCAGGTTTCCCTCGGCCTACCTCTACCTCTTCTTCCTCTAGCAATCCACTCTGGCACATCCTGTATTAAACAACCTTCTTTTCTGTATATGTGCCCCAGCCACTTCCAGCGAGACAGTCTCACATATTCATTAACTGGTTCCACTCTCGTAATATCCCTTACTCTTTCATTTGTAACTCTGTCTTGCCACTTTACCCCAAGAATCCTTCTCAGTATTTTATTCTCAAATCCTAATACTTTCTGATCTGTTGCAATTGTACTGTACCATGACTCATGCCCGTAAATTAAAATTGGTCTAACCATGGACTTGTAAATTTTCACTTTAGTATGTACCGAAAGCATATTATTATTCCAAACAGATTTCAACATTCCAACAGCTCGCCAAGCCTGTCTAATCCTCTCCTCAATTTCATTGTTTAATGATCCATTAGATGATACAATCGTTCCCAGATATTTAAAGTTTTCTACATTCTTCACCACATTATTCCCAGTTACACAACCGATTTGGTTCTCCACGTTCATATTAATAATTTCAGTCTTTCCACAATTTATTACCAATCCCACTTTTTCTCCTTCCTCCACCAGACAATCGAGCACCCTCTGCATCTCGTAAATACTTCCGCAAATCAGTACAATATCATCAGCATAGTCCAAATCCATTAGCTTCTTATTTTCTGTCCAGTTAATTCCTGCACCTGTTCTCCTTACAACCTTTTTCATAACATAGTCCATAACCAAAACAAACAACAATGGCGAAAGAACTCCTCCTTGAATCACTCCTGACCTAACTTGAAATGGATCACTCAAAGAACCACCCACCATTACCTTACAAAAAGTACCTTTATGCAGGCTTCTAATAATATTTACAAATTTTTCTGGTATACCATAGAATCTCATAATTTTCAACATAGCTCCACGTGAAACACTATCAAACGCCTTTTCAAAATCCACAAAACACATGTTAAGTGGCATTTTCATCTCATTAGCTTGTTGCATTAGATGCCTCACAATAAAAATCTGATCATTACAACCTCGACCCTTTCTAAATCCCGCTTGTTCTTCTCTTTAAATTTGATCAATTACTGGCTCTATTCTGTTCAACAAGATTTTGGAAAAGACTTTTGCAACTACAGGTGTCAAAGTTATCCCCCTCCAATTGCCACACACACTTAAATCTCCCTTTTTTGGTATTTTTATAATCACTCCATTTTTCCACTCTTCTGGAATTCCACCATTATCCCAAGCCACATTAAAAAGTTTCAAAAGCGCATTCATCAACTCGTCATTTTCCACCTTAAGCATTTCAGGGAATATTCCATCTTCACCTGGAGCCTTAAAATTCTTTAACTCCTTTATAGATTTTGCTACCTCTTCCAAAGTTATATCCCCTGTTTCTATCTGCAAATCTCTCTCGGCTGGCAAAATGTCCTCTTCAGCTGGGATTGGTCTATTTAGAACAGATTCAAAGTGCTCTTTCCATCTTCCTTTTATATCCAAATCTTTAGTCATCAAATTACCATTTCTATCTCGTACAGGTATTTCCTTCCTTCTCCTTTCAGTCCCAGTTAACTCCTTTATGGCCTGATACGCTACTCTTGTGCTCTGACCGTCATTTTTACTTAATTTAATTTCTGTCTCTGTCGCCTTTTCATCATATAGTCTCCTCTTATCACGTCTAACGAGTCTTTTTACTTCAGAATGTAAACTCCAGTACTTTGCTCTAAGTACTTCAACTACCTGGCCATCAACATGTTGTTCTTCACTTCTTAACTTAGCCTCTTTCCTTTTCTGAATTACATTCCATGTTTCATCTGACATCCACTTTTTCCTTCTCGCTTTTCCCTTTTTCTTAATAGTAACCTTAGCACTCTCATGCAAAACCTCTTTTACCTCTCTCCACATTTGATTAATATCATTGTCTTCAGATTCCATCAAAGTCTGCAGGACTAGAAACCTGTTTCTACATTCGCACCGAAACTTTTCCCTCGTGCTCTCATCACTTCTCAGCTCATCAAAATCATAATTATTACCTCCTGTACAATTACCATTAACGTTTCTCTTAAGTTTTATTTTAATCTTTGACACAACAAGTTGATGATCACTACCTATATCTGTCCCCCTCCTTACGCAAACATCTTGCAAATAACTCCTATGCCTTCTGCTAATTGCAATGTGGTCAATCTGGTTACAATATTTACCACATGGTGAAATCCAAGTAGTCTTATGTATTTTTCTATGCTCAAAGATAGTTCCACCAATGATAAGGTCATTTGCCAAGCAAAAGCTTGCAAGTCGCACCCCATTTTCGTTTCTTATACCAACACCCTCCTTACCCATACAATCTTCAAAGCCATCCCTACTACTGCCAACAATCGCATTAAAATCACCAATGCAAACTAACACATCATGTCTTGCCACTCTATTCACTACATCCTGCAGCTTCTCATAAAAGTCATCCTTCATTTCATCAGCAGCCTCATTTGTCGGAGCGTACCCTACAACCATACTGATATTACCATGGTCAGATTTTAAGCGAGCATAAAGTAAGCGCTCATTAATTGGTTCAAACTCACATAGTGCCTTGCAAGCATCTCTACTCAGCAGTAAGCCTACTCCTTGGTAATGATTTCCATCACTCCTACCAGAAACCAACATAGTAATACCATCTTCCAAATTCATTTTATCAACTCCAAGCAACCTCGTTTCTGTAAGAGCACAAATATCCATCTTGTATTCCTTGAACACTGAAATAAGTTCTTCCATTTTACCAGCCTGATTGAGAGTTCGAACATTCCAGTTTCCTATTCGTAAGGTTCTTTTTGGATTTATGAACTTATTTCTACACCGTGGGATTCTTAGCACCCCCTGCCCACTTAAGGGCTGCACGGAACTGAGGGCCATTGCTTCGTCACCAGAGTTCATCAAGATTTCTTAGGCAGTAAATTTTTTTTTTTTTTTACCCTGGAGCCAATGCCAGTGACTCGCAGGAACCAGACAGTGGAGAGAGGAAATTAACTAAATGAAAGTAAAATGCAGAGGGTTTGGACAAAGTACAGCCACACCAACATACCACACCACATACACACCACACCACGCCATACCACACCACGCCACACCATACCACACCACAGCTACTACATCCTGCATCACAACCACATCAACATACCACACCACAGACACACCACACCACACCACACAACAACTACACCACACTACACTACACCACACCACACCACAGCCACACCATGCCCCAGCGCACCACAGCCACACCCCTGACCCACACGTCAGTAGGTCTAAGTTAATTGAATCCTTCTGGTCGTTCTCTTCTTGGAGGAACATGACCTACCTACGAATTAAAGATGCTTTTCCAGGGAAGTCTAAATCTTCCTCACCGTCCCACCTCACTGTTAAGTTAATAGGGTCAAGAAAAAGGAAGCAGGAAGGGAAGGAAAGAGAGAATGTAACCAAATTTCTTCCAACGACTAGAATATGTGAGTTTGAACCTCAATTTCGTTTATTTTCCTTCTCCATTCCTTTCCTGGCGCTGTTTTCTCAACGCCTCTCATCATTCGTCCTGTGACCTTTCCTTCATCTGCTCTTGTCCCCTTCATAATTCCCTCAGCTCAAGCGCGTTTACATTGTACTGGCTATGCCAGACGATTTCTTCACGTTTATGAATTAGCTTCGGCTGAAGCGACAACAGCTTCCTTACGTTATTTCAGCCGTATGACGGTTTACACACACACACACACACACACACACACACACACATATATATATATATATATATATATATATATATATATATATATATATATATATATATACTGTATATATATATATATATATATATATATATATATATATATATATATATATACAAATTATGACAGATTCTGGCGATCGTGGACATCGCAACTTCCAAAGAAGTAATGAAAAGAATGTGATAAATACTCTCCCAAACATAATCGATCACGAATTTCAGTCCTCATCACATCATCAGGTACTAAACACAGTATACCGGTATATGTATTCTTTATATATTTATTCTTTAAGTCTCTTTTTTTCTTCTTTACAGACTCCGTAGTATTCACATCGGCTAACCCAGACCACTGGGCACAAAGGAGTTATTTTTCTCATCACTTCATAGTGTCTAGAGCACTGTTTCTCAGATTGGGAGCCATGGCTCCCAAGGGGACCACGGCAGGATTTTACAGGGCCATGGCGGGCTAGTGGAAGTAGTCAATCAGAATGTGCCTGTGTAATCGCACTTAGAGGCCTCTTGCCATTTCCACAACATATATGTATGTGTATCTGGTTTCCTCATCCTTCTATATATAAAAAGTAAAAGCCGAAACCAATTGGATGTGGACCCAAGTATGAGATGTGCATTATCAGTAACTCAACCTCGAATCAGTCGACTGACTGAAAGCAGTGTCATCCATCCCATTGTTATGTAACAAAATATGCATTCTGATTGTTAGCTTTTAAATATTAAAAAAAATGATGAGTATCAAAACAGATTTTTCCATTATTATTTGTGAGGGGCTTGAGAGAAAACTGAAGGGGGGCCACAAGGATGTTAAGATCCCCATAAATGGAGAATGAAGTGAAAAATTTTGAGAAACACTGGGCTAGAGTCTCAGAAATCGGATTTACCATTCTCTCTCTCTCATTTCACTTCATCCATTCCAACAAAAATGCAAACGCAATGCATCTAGGCGGTATTAATAAAACAAACAGAATCTCCCACAAAGCGCAACACCGTCAGTTTAAAGCTGATCAAAGGACTAAACATTTGACCTAACCCTGTGGCCTAGTTGTCAAACGGATTGTTCTCAAACTGAACTACTTAATTCTTGCCTGAGCCTTACCCCTTCTACTAAGTTTGTTTCCAGCTGGATCAACGGTATTTGAGCTTTGTCCTGTCACCTTAAAGTTTAACCCATATTTCTCAGAATCTGATCTCACCATCCTTGCCTACTTTTCAGCCCTTCCATCAAGATCGGTTCAGGTAAAACCAATTAAAGCTGTTTGAATTACAGGATCGAACCTTTAGCCTTCCCGATGGCCTTGGCCTTGGCTTAGACTATATTCAAAATCGATCATTTCATCCTTTCCGAGGTGTAAAACCTTTCACCAAGTTTGATTTAAATTGGATCAACCCAATTAAAAAGTGCCATATAACCTTCATCTTTCACCCGTTTTTCCCAATGATTGTCAACTTCTGGGCAAAATCTGAAACATTCCATAAAGTTTGATTCATATCTGTGCAAAAGAGTTAATTTGATTACTACACACTCACATATTCAATGCCTGCCTCAACTGGGGAGAAAAGTGGGTGGGGAAGCCTCCTTGATTATCGATATTTTATCATGTAACAGTTATCATAGTCATATTCTACCCTGCAACCAGGTGTTTCAAAAGGCCCACACGTCGGCTGCGGTTTGCTTTCCTTAGATGCTTACTGTTTCGTACTGTGTGTGTGTGTGTGTGTGTGTGTGTGTGTGTGCAGCAGGTGGCACCCTTCTCACCACTGGCTTCCTCTGTATGTCACCTCATCTGTACTCACCTCTTATGATCAAAGATCCTCCAAGAATCATTCAACAATCTACCATGAAA
Source organism: Coenobita brevimanus (assembly GCF_032717465.1). Taxonomy (NCBI): domain Eukaryota; kingdom Metazoa; phylum Arthropoda; class Malacostraca; order Decapoda; family Coenobitidae; genus Coenobita; species Coenobita brevimanus. Next base: position 28,294,470 of record NC_136959.1, on the reverse strand, counting down.
AACGTCATCAAACAGTGTCAGGTAATCCCCCTCCACCTAAAGATTCCATCTTAAGAACTGGTCAACCGGTCTCGATCAGTTGCTCGACCTTTAAGTTAAAATTGATGCTACCGACATGAAGCCTTTCTGTCTAGGACTGGCATGTGACACCTTTCTTATTAGGGTAGCATATTCTTGATACTCCGTCACGTCAACCAATTTCTTTCCTCCATTCCTCTGCTACTAAGAAAGTTCATGATCATCAGCTTGTCCTCAATATTAGTCCACCAAATCTGAATCGAAGTCATAACTGCCGCATCTGAGGAAACAAGTTATTATTAACAGCGATTTTTATATTTGACACACACACACACACAGACACACACACACACACACACACACACACACACCACACACACACACACGTTTGGTAAAAGTGGGAAAAGACCAGATTGGGATTATAAAATTAGGAAGTAAAACTCTACACATATCAGAAAGAGAGAAGGACCTAGGTGTGATTATCAGTAACAGACTATCTCCGTCTGACCACATCAGTGAGAAGGTACAGAACATGTATACACTGCTTACAAATATGAGAATAGCATTCACATACATAAATGAAGAAATGCTGAGAAAGATAAGACCAACCCTGGAGTATGCATCAGTAGTGTGGAATCCTCATCTAAAAAAACACATATATAAGACTGAAAAAGTTCAAAGGGCCACTACTAGATGGGTACCAAGCTTAAGGGATCTCATCTACGAAGAAAGACTGGAAAAACTGAATCTGCCAACACTGCAAGAGAGAAGGAAAAAAGGAGACATGATTATGCTATATAAATGCATATCAGGAAAGGAAAAAATAGACATAAATGAATATATGACCTATGGGGAAGCATCAGCAAGGGGACACCGCAAAAAACTGCATAAAAAGAGAGGCGATAAAGACGTAAAGAAATTTTGTTTCCGAAATAGGGTAATTGATCAGTGGAATGCACTACCGAATGAAGGGATTTAATCCCTAAGCTAGGCAACTATGGTCATATAGCCCCGCTAGGTTACAGGAGCGCGCTACCACTCGCGGCACGGCAGAACCGGACGAGGCTCGAACTCGCAATCCCCCAATCACGACTCCGATGCTCTACCACTGAGCCACCGTGCCCCCAATCCTGAATGAAATAGTGTGTGCCAAAACGGTGTATAAATTTAAGATGTATGATGAGAATGGTTTAAGTCACGGGACAGCACAAGCTTGACTCATACATGTAACAAGACAATTAGGTAGGTAAGAACTATTCTAACCTCCTTCTCTCCATCTTTCCGTCTCTCTCTCTGTTCTGTACTATGTTTATTCTAATCTGAGATGCTGTTACAAATACTAGTAGTTTCATCAGGAGTTTGGTTGAGGCATTAAGACATTGAAAACTTTGGTGAAGGTGGGGGCTGTAACGTAAGGGGTGGCTGCTTGACATTATTAGGTCAATTTGTTATAAAATGGTTTCATCACTGAGTTCCTCACTGTTCGTGAAGGTGTGGGGACTGAAGACACTAGTGGCACAGGGAAGGGGGGAAGGACCTAGAGAAGTGGAGGATGGGATTTGAGAAATATTTTCATACTCTGGGAGAATGTTTTTGCCATGGAATTTTCGGGTTTCTTCAAGCTTCAAAACTGTTTCAGAGCAATGTGAACTGCGACTTGAGAGCAGGTTCAGTGACGCGGCATTCTCACGAGTACTGCTAATTGAAGGATAACGTGGCGTGGAAGTGGTGGACTGGTGGTGCAGAGGGGCTGTGGAGGCTGGAAGGGAAGGGGGAGGCGATGCTTACACATTATTTTCAGAGGTGTTGAGACCTCGTATAGGTAAGCAGATAATTACCTACCTGATTTGCAGCATACAGAAAGTGTACAACGATATATGATAGCGTGCGCGCACACACACACACACACAAAGACAGTGTGTAGAAACAGAGACAGACAAAAAGAGACAGACAGACAGAGAAGACAAAGACAGACAGTCAAACTGTCAGAGAGACAGGGACAAACAGAGAGAGAGAATAATGTACTCGAGAAGTGTGCCAGCGTCTCCTCGTTATGAAGGACATGAGGAACAAAGCTGTGTTTATTGTTCTAGTGACTCAGATAATTAAAAAAAAATGTAAATGCTGGATTCATCCCTTTGTCCGTTATAATCCCATGGAACAATCCCATAGTAATATACACCCTATACATTTTTGTTTTTTCCTTTTTTGAGACTATTTACAAAATTCAGTGAGGAATGCCCATGAAATATAACTCATTCATTCATTCATTGCCAGACGCCATGTATCCCACACGGGGTGGCCAAGGGCTTAGAGTTAATTGTTTTACAGGGAGGGGCACTAATCCTCCACCAACCCCACTTGACACGTAGGGATGCCAACAGCATCTGGGTGTTCCCAGGCGGTCACCCATCCAAGTACTAACCAGACCCAACGTATAAAAGTCAAATTATATATTCTGGAGATGTTTAGTATTTGCAGAAGTGATGCAAAACCCAAAGCATACACAAGTCTCAGGGCCCATAAACACAAAACTTTTCTTGGGAAAGCAATGTCTGAATCGGTTTGGAGGTGACCCGCAGTCCTAATGGACCCAGGTTCAAATCCCTGCTGGGGTGGGGAACAGATAAGAATCACAATTTCATCAAGCAGACTTTACTGATCTACCAGAAGACCTGCTGACAGGCATAAAATACCCCCTGTATGGGAGCCCCACCGTGTATTCAGTACGGACTTTGGGTGTTAGCACCAAAGCGATGACATGTCGAAGTGTATATGACATGGAGGAGGATTACTGGGCTGTGAAGCCTATGCCCAATGATGAAAAAAAAAAAAAAAAAAAAAAAAAATCTGAAAATGGTAAAAGTGCATACACCAGGGCTACTCAATTTCGGGGTAGGGCTGGATTATGAAACTCAGACTGATAGAAGGGCCATACAGGTATACCTCAATGTACAATTACCCCTAGATGCTATAGCCCGGCTTAGCGATGGGGGTAGAAATACCACCATACCCCACCTAACGATAGCCAAACTCTGGGTTAATGATGGGTTTTTATTTTTAAAAATCGATTTTGATGTATTTTATACTAAAATTGTGTTAGGTTGATTTAAAAACAGTTTTTAGATTTAGACTGACATGTTTTAGTCATAGGTAGCGTGAACATTGTCATTTTTGGGTACAGTTTACTAAGTTTGATTCCTTCCAGACTTACTGTACAGTACTGTATATTTGATGATTTTCAAATTTTATTTTTTGGTTTTAATGAGTTATTTACAGATATTAGGCCTAGGTTAGCTTCTTTTACAGCTGTTAGGCCACTTAGATTGGCTTTAAATTTTTTTTTGGACTCATTTGGTTGGGTTTAGGACTTGGATGGGGAGGACACACAAGGCTCAAAAACACACCCCTATACTTTACATATTATATATACCCCGAGATATGATACCCCACCTAACGATGGCTTTTTACTTAACTAATTACATAGTAAAACCGTGGTATGCCTGTACGTTTCTTTTATTTCCATTTTATCCCCTATAAACAGATTGGTGGAAAAAGAAAGCCAGACAGTATGTTAAAAAAATGCCAGATATCAAATAAATGTTAGGTTTTTCTCTCTCGATTGGTTTTAAATCCTCTTGATTTAGTAGAAAATGCTAAATTGGCAACACTACTTCCGTCACTAAATAATTCTGGTGAATGGAATATTGTAACAATATGAAGTCTATTTACTTATTCTTTTATTTTCATTCTTCTGAGTCTGTCAAAGGGCCAAATAAAAACAACCCAAGTGTGGGATTTGGCCCACAGGTCAGCACTTAAATAGCGCGGATATACGCATATGCAAAACAATTATTAATAAACAAACAGAATTTTATTATGTACTACTGAACAAAGCTAAAGTTGGCAGGAGGTCAGCATATAACATGGCTTTGTGGGTGATTAACTGCAAGAAAATTATTTACATTATTATTTAATATTATACAATATGTACAATGTAATGAGAAACCTTACAAAAATGGATTTATGCATTTGGGATATAAGTACTCATTAACCAAGGACAGGTATCTGTGGAGGCACCATAAATGAACTGCGAGAGGCAACCCAACCCATATTGTCAAAGCAGTGTTGCCACATGTACAATAATTATTGTATGTTTACAATAACATTGTCTCTTGAACGATGTACAATACCATTTTCTATTATTGTACGGTTTGTATGATAATTTTGGGTTGAAAGCTTGCATGGCAGTAAATTCTGTGGCCACACATTCTAATGCTGAATGTGAAAGAGTATTCAGCAAGGTTAATCTTCTCAAAACCAAGCTAAGAAATAGGCTAAAAACCAAAATTGTAAATGGAGATCTTCTTTCATTAGAATGCCTAAAAAATTCAGGAGGGTCATGTGTCAAATTTATTCACTGTAAAGATGTGCTTGCACACACAGCTAATCATGCAAAGTTGTTCCACAGTTTGACACATGAAGATCTGAAGGGCTAATGGAATTGTGATCACTGAAAATACTTTTTTTTTTAATGGTCTTACCGAGTTATTATCTGCAAGAGTAAGCACATTTCTATGAATTATCTATTTAAGTTCTGTGTACTGCATTTTGCTGCTATACTCCATTTCACCGAGTCTGGCATGATCAGTGATGTCCTCAACACCTATAGCATTGATAATACTCCTCAGCACTGGATATACCTTTTTGTATTGCTTTATATAGATTCTCAAGTTTTCGTTTTTATCGTTTTCGTTTTTAAAGGCTCCAACATGCTTGCATGTGTCGGCCTTGGTCACCTAATGGCGGCTCTCCACGCTGCACGATCCATTGCAGCCTCCCTGTTCAGTCCCTTAACCCTAAGGTCACACTTAATGACCTCGTCCCATGTCTTTCTCGGTCTACCCCTCATAACCCCACCCCCAATATTAACACTTCTCACCTTCTTCACCCAATTATCATCCCCCATACTCTCCACATGTCCAAACCACCTCAATCTACCTCTCCTCATCATAACACCAATACACTCCAGTCCCATCCTACCTCTCAACTCTTCCATTGTAAACCCAGCCCCTCCAGGCCTTGGACGCACTGCACATCCACCTAATCATTGTCGTTTCTGTACATCTGAGCCGGCGAATATCTTCCTCCTTCACTGCCCAGGTCTCACTGCCATACAGCATTACACTCCTAACACATGCTGCATACAAAGACCCCTTAGCACGTAGGGAGAGCCCTCTCAATGTCAGGAGAGGCAAGAGCTCCCTGAACTTCTTCCAACCACTTCTCACCCTAGCCACAGAGCTAGCTCCAGCCCCACCTACAGCACACAACATGTCTCCCAAATAACAAAACTCTTCCACACACTCAAGAGATTCGCCAGCAAGTTCAATCCTTTCACGTCTGACAATCTCCACCTGCTCACCCCGGCACGCCGTACACATAAAATCAGCATTATCTCGCAGTCTACCTCTGATACCACTACATCTCTTATGCACCCATTTATCAAACACACCGCACAAGATGGAATTACTTCCCACGCCCTTGTGGCAAACTGCACATGGCCACTCTCCCTCGTCTTTGACAGTACCGCCACCAACCCTGGATATCATCACTTTTGTTTTATCTGCATTTACCCTTAAACCCTTTTGCCCCATACCATCTCTCCACTTCCTAAACCTTTCCTCTGCCTCCCTTTCATTCTCTGCAATCAACACCAAATCATCAGCATACAACAACTCCCACGGGAGTCCGTTTCTAAAGTCACGTGAAAGGGCTTTAAGTACCTTGATAAACAACATGGGACTCAAGACTGACCCCTGATGCACACCAACATTCATGGAAAACTCATCACTCAAATCTCCATTCACTCTCACCTGGGTGTGAGCACCCACATACATGGCCATAACCACCCTAACCAGCCACTCCTCCAAGCCAAGCTTTCTCATTGCCACCTCTCTAGGGACTCTGTCAAAGGCCTTTTCCAAATCAACAAAAACAAAATAAAGATCCCTTCTCCTACCAATATATTTTTCCTGAAGCTGTCGAACAATGAATATGGCATCAGTGGTCCCCCTTCCTGGCATAAACCCAAACTGCATCTCATCAATATTCACTCTTTCTCTAATCATACCTTCTAAAACTCTCAGCATTACCTTCATTATCTGATCTAAGAGCTTTATACCTCTATAATTTCCTCTTTCCAGGGCATCACCCTTTCCTTTATACACATTTACAATTACACTCTTCAGCCAATCATCTGGGACATCACACTCATAAATAATCCTAATTATCAGGTCAGTGACTAAACTCACCCCTATATCGCCTGAGACCTTCAACATTTCGGCAGTCAACCCAGACACACCTGCTGCCTTCCCCACCTTCATCCTGCCTATTGCCTCACTCACAGTAGCAGTATCAATCAAAGGCCAAGGGCCAGACACTGGATCTGCTGGCTCCAAACCTTCCCTGTCCCAGTCAAACTCCTCATTCAACAACCGATTATAATGCTCTCTCCATGCATCTTTAATATCCTCGCTGTTCACCACTACCCTTCCTTCATCATTCTTCACACACTGCTCACCTATGATATCCCGATTATCCCTCTTCACCTGACCTGCCACCCTAAATATATTTTTCCTTTCCCCATGATTTAGGTTATCAAGTAATTGTCCCTGTGACTCAGACTTTGCCCTGTATACCTCTCTTCTAGCCCTATGCTTGGCAGCCAAATATTCCTCTTTGCTACCACCCTTCTTCCATTCCCGGAAAAGCCTTCTTTTCTCCTTAATTGCAGCTTCTACACCCTCATCCCACCACCAAGTTACTTTATGTCTTGGTGGTCCTCTTGTCCAGCCGCATGTTACGTCAGTAACTCTCAAGAAATTGTTCTTGAGGGCTCTGTACTGTTCATTAACGCCTCTGTCTACAGCTCCCTGTTCAGCCACAACTCTCCTCAACTCGCTATAGAAGGCATCCCTTACCACTTGGTTTTTCAGCTTCCATATTTTCCTCCTAGGTACATAAGTCCTCTTTTTCATCACTTGTTCTTTACGCACCATATCACAAATCAATAGTTTGTGCTGCTGCACACACTCCTCATTTCCTATAACTTTAACATCCCTCACTAACCTCCTATCGGCCTTCCTAACCAGAAAATAATCTATCTGACTGCTATTTCCCCCAGACTCATACGTAATTAACCTACTGTCTCTTTTCCTAAAATATGTGTTGCACACAATCATGTCCGTTGCCTCCCCAAACTCGAGTATCCTTTCCCCTTCTGCATTCCTTAGACCATACGCACATCCCCCATGCACTCCTTCATAACCTTGTGCTGCTTCACCTACATGACCCTTTAAGTCCCCTCCCAAAATCACTATCTCATCATCCCGCATACCACCCACTACACGTATTAAATCATTCCAAAATCTATCTTTCTCTGATTCATCCAATCTCAAGGTAATATAATAGAGGCTCACCTAGTGCAGAGGATTTACATCAACAGTACGGGCATTGAGGACATCACTGATGGTGCCAGACTCTGTGAAAATGAGAATAGATTACTGGACGGCCACAGATAATGTTAAGTGACAGCGTTATGACTAGGATTACTTACACTGCATGTCGTGGTGTGATCCCAGTATTTTGTCTTCTTACCTCATTTCACTTATACTTAACCCTGGCTATGGCTTCTAAGAAAGATGCAAGTGTCACTGGTGGTGTCAAGCATAAACACCAGTTTATTCCAACAAAGTCAAGCCTCCTTGATCTTGATTAATTGGTCTGCCATACTACCGCAAAGACTAAACACCCTAATAATCAGATACTGTGTTGTACTAAGGGGGGGGGCAGGGGGGCGGCCTGCCCCGGGTGACAGCCATAGGGGGTGCCATTTAGCTGAATGGTAACTTTTTCATTTCACTGTTTCAAGGTTTTCAGTATTTCTGTCAAATTAGATAGAAAGTAAATGGTTGTACAGTATAATGCTTAATTTTCATTAAACCTGAACTCTGAAACTACCGTAAAACTATTACAGCGAATTTTCGTTTGTATGTTATTCATCTTTGGGAGGTAGGGGGTCCCATTGGATAGGTCTGCCCTGGTTGCCAAATACTCTTGGAATGCCCCTGACCAGATAAAGCAAACGGAGTATAGAAAGACTGATTTTCTAGTGTGGCACAGAGGCTAATTCTTTTCCTTGTAATATATATATATTTTTTTGGTAATAAATGACTGACTATAATAGTATTTTTAATATGAGATTTTCATGGTATGCCTAACTTTGATACAAAATAAAAAGTGATAAAAATACACCTGAGTATACGTCAGCACATTACAAAATTATGGTTCTGATAAAGATCATTGTAATGGGTACGTTTTCAGTAAATACACCAAGGTATCGGTGACAATTTTAAAATACATCAGATTATTAAACACTATAAAATACGAATTTAATAGTGTACTATAATTCCAGCAAAAAAACGATTATTTTGAAGAGCCAGTACGATAATTACCAATTAGAAGTGTAGCAACACAGTGTCAAAGTCCCACTCACATGCAGCTGCCTTCACTCTTACCATAATGCTGCACTGAAACCTAACCCAACCCACCCATTCCATCCTAATGTAACAATCTTACCAAATCCAATCCAACCTAACCTAGCCAGCCATCATCCTTACAAAACCATCTCCCACCTATGTCATAATATGGATCCAAGGAATTAATTTATGATAATCCTTAGGGAGACACAATACAAATCTTATTTTACAGCTTTCTTGTTTTCTCTTTACCTTAGCTCTCCATGGGATTTAGTATTTCTGACTGTGTTATCAAGTTTTGTTTTGTTTTGTTTTTCCTTTAAAAAGTGGTGAAAAGTGCTTAAAATGCAATGTTTGTTTACAATCCCTAAAGGCACTGAAGACATGCTGACTCCATCTTATGGTGACTGAAGGCCTCCAGGTGCCATCTTAGAATGCCATTTTGAGGTACATTACCTTTATAAGGGTCTACTTATCCAAACCTAACCTTAATATTCAGAACTTAACCCAAGCTTACTTATCCTATTTTATGATAACCTAACCAAACTTATCCTAACCTAACCTATCCCTTACGTAAAAACCTTCCTTATTTATTGGCGGATCACCTTCAAACTTGAAAATGCAGTTCTGTTCACCATTACAAAGTCATTGAATTACTTCATTTTTTTTTTTTTTTTTTTTTTAAGAGATAGTCCTATGTCTCGTTAAAGATTATCTATATTTTTTTCCATTACATTCATGCCCCTCTGTTACTTCAGTGTGCTCTGACATTATCTTCCTAATTTACAGACAGGGAGGGGGTCTTCTCTCTGGCATTTCTGTCACAAATGCATCTTTATGGTGGAGTCATTTTCACCCCAAATGTCTATCTATCTATCTATCTATTGCCAGACGCCATTATCCCGTAAAGGGTGGCCATTTGACACTGAGTTATTTGTTTTACGGGGAGGGGCACTAACCCTCCACCAACCCTTGTTGACACGTAGGGAGCACGTATGGTTTGGTTATATGGTTACCACCCAGTGTTGTAAATGGTTTCTTGGCTTACAGGAAATCATTTGGCTTGTCACTCAATGTAAAGCCACCTGTAAAGGAAAGAAAAGCAATAAGAAGTGACAGGAAAGATGGGAGAAATAGGAAGAGAGGAGGGCAGACACAGAAAAAGAATGATAACAGCTAAGGAAGTAGGCAGCACTATATCAAGTGAGTGGATGATGGTCGCCACCACCTACCACAAACCCCAAATGTAATTTCTACAAATAGATGAAAAATAGGTTATACAGTTAGTGCACCTAGTGTGAGTCAAAGCACTACATACTACAAGCTGAATAATGCAACTGCCACACAGTTACATTTTCTCATTGGCTAACAGTAATATCATTTTCACTTTCAACTTGAGGGTGAGAGGCCTATTCGTTCCTGTCCTTTGTATTCTACTGTACTTTGTGATACCAGCATGATCCAATTAGTTCTTGGTCACCATCTTCATTAAATATTTCCTCTTCTTGATAAATGTGTTGGTGCTGCTTGTATTGTTGGTATCACCACAGTATCAACTTGCATACCTGTTTTGAGAGTAAAAGAGCTCCTGAGGTCTAACAGCTTAGCAGAACTGTTAAGGCCTTTAAAGCCTTTGTGTATGTACTGCTAGTGTTTGATATCTTTGTCAGCCTCTACGGGCATTTGTTAGCAGATGAGTTTTGTTTGCATAGGTCCAGATCTCTTGCTTTCTACAGAGTTTCTATTATACATCACCATATCCCTTGGAAAACACCAATACCTCTTAGACTTTTCAGTGAATGGCAGTATGCCTGTCTTTGTCCTGTTTGGTTGTAAACCGTTTGTCACATATATCACACTTGAACTTTTTCACTCCTGAATGAACAAGCAGATGTCTATTGAGGTCGCCTTTATAAGTAAACAGTTTACCACATTCATCACACTTGAACTTCTTCACCCCAGAATGAATTAGTAGGTGCTGAGTTAGGTTGCCTTTCTCACTAAACAGTTTACCACATTCTTCACACTGGAAATTCTTCACTCCTGAATGAACCAACAGGTGTCGAATGAGATTATCTTTCTGAACAAATAGTTTACCACATTCATCACATTTGAACTTCTTTACTCCTAAATGAATTTGCAAGTGCCTGGTGAGAACCTGCTTAAGATTAAACTGTTTACCACATTCATCACACTTGAAGTTCTTCACTCCTGAATGTTGCATTTGGTGCCGAGTTAGGTGACTTTTCTGTCCAAATGCTTTACCACACTCATTACATTTGAACTTCCTGATTCCTGAATGAACTACTAGATGTTCATTTAGTTTGCCTTTAGAACCAAACATTTTATCACACTCACCACATTTGAACTTCTTCACTCCTGTATGAGTTAGTAGGTGCTGGGAGAGGTGACTATTTCTCCTAAACTGTTTACCACATTCTTCACACACAAACTCCTTCACGCCTGTATGGACTACTGAGTGCCGAGTAAGCAGAGTCTTGGAGGAAAACAGTTTATTGCACTCTAAACATCTGAACCTCTCAACTACAGGTGAGAGGGTCACTGGGTCAAGGACAATCCCATTCTCAACAAATAACATTTCTTCATCTGCTTCACACTCTAATTTAACATTAGGTTCTTCTTTAACTATTATTTCATCAACCTCACTCTCTAACTTAACATGTGGTTCTTCTTTATCCACTTCCATAACTACATGATTCACCTCAGATTCTCATTTAATATCTGCTGTTTCCTTTACCATCTCCATTACATCATCCCCCCCTCTTTTTTAATACCTACCAATCTTATGTACTTTCCACTCTGCTCCAGTAGAAAATTAACCTTACTATGTGGCACAACTATGACCAATGCCTAACATAACTGTCATGTGGAAATGTTTCTGTAAGTACTATGCACTAATAACAGATTCTTAAAACTGAACAATGATTTTCATAAAATAATTACTATGGAACTATAATTGTCAATACACAGGTATGTTATCACTGCCCACAAGCAGACTGAAATTATGTATGTGCTCATCTGAAAACCTATCTACTTTCTACATGCCAGAAATCTGGTGTGTGGTTTATCTTTTATTTATTCATTTGTTTTTCCTTCCTCTCTTCTGTTATTTAAAAAATAAGACATAAATATGTGACAGCAAAATTCTTCATTTTCCACTGCCTTACAGTACATTAAATAATCCATGAACCCCTTTTACCATGTATCATATGATATGAATCATTTACTATCTACCTATCTACAGCCAGCACCATAATCCCGTACGGGGTGGTCATTTGTCTTTGAGTTAGTTGGTTTACAGGGACGGGCACTAACCCTCCGCCAACCCACTTGTTGACATGCAGGGAATAGCAATACAAATTCCATTTATTAGAAACCTCCATGATGATCACAGTGCTGATGTGTCTGCTTCACTGATCTTATTTCAGTTGTGGACCTGGAGGAAAAGCTACCATTAGACAAGCATCACTGTGAACTTGATAATACTGTACAGCACTTTATGCAAACAGCCAGGATTGTATGATTCGAGTCATGCCACAACCATTACCTTACAGCTGGGGTCAGTAGAGTCCTCATCAGCTCCTTTGGTGCACTGACTACTGGCTGCCTAGCATGTTAGTCATCCAATCTCCAGCTGCTCTCACACCACTCACCTGGGTCACAAACCAGTTCTTATTATACTTTAGGTAGCTAGTGGACAAATATTTTCAGCAGTAAATCATAGTTATACTAGAAGTTAATGTCTCTACATCCAGAAATTATGATGTGTATCTCATGTGAAAATGTCCATGATAGGAGAGGTTCCAAGTAGGCTAATACTCCTTAATCTAACAATGGTGCATTACACTTTACCATCAAATGAATCTGACAACACTTAAGTCGCTTGTGGTGAGCATGCTGACAAGCCCTAGACAGCCAAGTGCTGCATCACTCAGTGCAGGGCAGATGCTTTCAACACCAGCCAAGTATGCTTCCTTGCCGGTGTTATATTCCAGTTTCATAGTCACATTTACAAGAATTTAAGATCATGTCAAAACGAGTACCATACATCTTTCACATTGCACCTGAGATGCAGCTACCATGTACAGGAAGGTCTCATAGCATGACATATCACTGAACAACCGATCATTCCAACAATAAATAAAGTGCTTTTGACAATGTGTTTGCTTAACATACCTGGTGCGGTAAAATCCCACTAACTCAGACTATTGGAGGAGGGTGGAAGGTTGTCAAAGTTATAGTACACACATTTCTATCTCTCTATTTTTCGCCAGACGCCTTAACCCTGTATGGGGAGGCCACAAACAAATGGCCTCCATGTCGCCCTATCCCCCACCATTTCACTGCCCTGCTCCCAGCTCACACCTCTGTCTCTCATGTACCTCTCCACTCCATCCTTCCATCTCATCCTTGGCCTCCCCCTCCCTCTCTCTCCCTCCACCTCTTTAGCATACTCTCTCCTAGTCAGTCTCTCGCTCTCCATCCTCTCCACATCGCCAAACCCTCTCTGTATTTCTCCTAATGCTTACTATCACATCCACATCCACACCACAATGCTGCTTCACTTCCTCATTTGCCAGTTTGTTTCTCCATGTGACTCCACGTGCTCTTTTCAAATAACTCATTTCCACTGCTGTCACTCTTGACTTCTGTCCCTCCAACAAGGTCCAAGACTAAAATATAGTGACGTGTTTTTTCCCACATTATCACAAATAAATTTCAAACCACCTTTTCTTGGTCAAACAAGACACTTGTTTAGGACTCAAGGAAGGCTTAGACCTAAGGCCAGAAATTTTTAGACAACATCTTTCCTGTACATTATATACTGTATTTATATTCCCTGAAAAAAAAAAAAATAAATAAAAAAAAAAATAAATAAATAAAAATAAGTAGTAGAAAATCCTTAACTTTAAATATACATCTGCTATCTTCACAGGTACATTTCACAATAGGCCTGTACAAAAACAAATAAGTTTATCGTCTCTGAAGCTACACGGATTTTAACAGTTTTTACAAATCACCTGAGCTGCCAGAACACCATGATGTCTTAAAAACTTAATACTGTAGCTTCAGATGTCTGCACAATCCCCGTGAAATTTTGCAATAACGGAGAAGTAATCACTCTCCCAGCTGGAGCACAGAGACACCATCCTGATACTGAAATTCAAAATCAGGTGCTAAGTGACCAGTAGTTATGCTGACCTATGATTGGTGGACATGAAAACAAAAGCACCAATCAGCCAGGGGGGGGGAAAAAAAAACAGTTAGCCATCACATGTCAGGTGCTTGCCCATGCCTACTAGCGACTAGTAATGAACATACGAACGCATAGGAGCTCTCTCACGGCACGTGAAAGATCCCTTGACACAAAGTTCTGAAACAAGGAAAACAATTGTAAAATCGCTTATGACTTTATTAATTTCCGACTGCATGTTCAACGGTACAAAATACTCTAGACTGGGAAGGGTAAATATTTGAAATTCCCCAGAAACTAAAATAATTCTGAACATTTCATGTTAAATATGTTTCCCTGTTGGTTTTTAGATATGCTGTGTCAATTCTTGCTTGATTCCTCAGCGTAATGGTAGAGGTGATTTGCTCGCGCCTTGGCATCCCAGGCACCTTTTGGTACTCCATCATGATTCACAATAAATGGAGAATTCCACAACTTACATGAAAGATAACCAAACCTAGCAAAATATATTCTAATCTCGCCTCATATAGGTAACATTATCTGTCTATCTATCTATTCATTGCCAGACCCCTCAATCCTGTTCGGGGTGGCCACAAACAAATCGCCTCCACGTCGCCCTGTCCCTCGCCATTTCACTGCTCTGCTCCCAACTTACACCCCCCTCTCTCATATACCTTTCCACCCCATCCCTCCATCTCATATATATATTTTTTAAATGACAGAACAGAGGAAGGAAAAACAGATGAATGAAAAAAAAATAATCCATTCACCAGATTTGGAGAAAGCATACGACAAACTGGAAGGACAAGGATTGTGGAAAGTATTAAGAATATATGGAGTAGAAGGGGAAGCTGCTGAATGCTGTGAAGAGTATGTATGAGAGTGCTAACACTGCTGTGCATGTGGATAGTGAACTGAGTGAATTTTTCTATTTGAAGGTTGGATTGAAACAGGAATATGTCATGTCTCCATGGTTGTTCAATCTGTATATGGATGAGGTTATAAAAGAGAAACAAGGTAGGGCAGTGGATGTTGGAGTGGCTCTAGTGAGAGAGGGTAGTGTTTGGAAACTCCCTGTACTGTTGTTTGCAGATAATACTGTGTTGTTAAGTGAAGATGAAGGGGAGCTGCAAGGCTTGGTGGATGAGTTTGGGAAAGTGCGTAAGAAATGGAATCTAAAGGTGAATGTAGGGAAAAGTTATGGTCTTTGAGAGAAGTGAAGTTACTGAACGTACAGTGAGGTTGGATGAGGAGGAAATGGAAAATGTGAGTTCGTTTAAGTACCTGGGTAGTGTGAAGAGTAAGGATGGAAGTTTAGAAGCTGAAGTACTTGAAAGTGTACATCAAGGAAGAAAGGTTGCTGGTTCCTTGAAAGCAGTGATAAGAAACAGGGAAGGGAGCATGGAAGTGAAAAAGTTACTACACGACAGTATTCTGATACCAACTCTAATGTATGGAAGTGAAACTTGGATGTTGCTGGAAGGACACAAGTCAAGAGTGAGAGCAGTGGAAATTAGTTATTTGAGAGAAGAGTGTGGAGTCACATGGAGAGACAGACTGACAAATGAGGAAGTGAAGAAGTGTTGTGGTGTGGATGTGGATGTGGATGTGACAGGAATCATTAGGAGAAACACACTGAGGTGGTTTGGCAATGTGGAGAGGATGAAGAGTGAGACACTAATGAGGAGAGTGTATGTGTGTGAGGCGGAGGGGAGGAGAAGGAGGAGAGGCCAAGGATGAGATGGAAGGATGGAGTGGAGAAGTATATGAGAGAGGGGGGGGGGGTGAGCTGGAACCAGGGCAGTGAAATGGCATTGGACAGGGCGATATGGAGGCAATTTGTTTGTGGCCACCCCTTATGGGATTAAGGCATCTGGCAATAGATAGATATATAGACCAGATTACTGGCATCTTCCATTCAAAAAATATCTGTAACAGTTGGACTTGAACAGCTGTAGGTTGAAGTTTTGGGGGAAACAACTCCAGGAAAGCGAGTTCCAGATAGACGGAGTTCGGGGAATAAAAGAAATCTGATAGGCAGAAGTTCTGCAATATGGCTGTGTGACATTCCAGTCATGAGTGCTACCAGATGCCCGTGTAGCATGAAGGAAGGCATGGAGAGGTGGCACAATGGAGGCAACTTCTTCTGAGCATTTGCCATAAAAATATCTGTATAATAAAAACCTCAGTAGATTTTAATAGACCAGAATTTGTTTTTATCGGACTCGAGGAGGTACCGGACTATATTCATATATATATATATATATATATATATATATATATATATATATACTGTATATATATATATATATATATATATATATATATTGCAAAAAGTCTGATAAAACCAAAAGCAGTCCAGACTGCCTGACCACTTCAGGTATGTTCTCCACA
Organism: Coenobita brevimanus; assembly: GCF_032717465.1. Taxonomy (NCBI): domain Eukaryota; kingdom Metazoa; phylum Arthropoda; class Malacostraca; order Decapoda; family Coenobitidae; genus Coenobita; species Coenobita brevimanus. The sequence goes on along the minus strand of NC_136959.1, from coordinate 28,278,303 downwards.
ATAAGGTAAATAAAAGACATGTTTATCAGCGTATAGTACAGTATTATCATATATATTATACCATTTGATTAATGTAATGAAGTTATAACGCAGTACAGGACTACAATGGTAGTCAAAACAGTTTAAAAACCATTCACGCGATCCGGATTAATGTCTGGTATATCGGAAAAAGCCGAGGGGAAGTCCAGATGTCGCTTTTATTGGAATTTTGCGTTTTTTTGACTGGCCTGGGCCAGATTTAGTCCATTATAGTGAGGTCTTACTGTAATGCAAGGGAGGCAACATTCCTTCTTACTTGTAGGGGAGGTAGTTTATTTGAAATAGCAGGTTATTAATAATTCCAACAGAATTAGTCCATCATAGTGAGGTCTTACTGTAATGCAAGGGAGGCAACATTCCTTCTGACTTGTATGGGAGGTAGTTTATTTATAATAGCAGGTTATTAATAATTCCAACAGCTTCGTTCTGAATTTTGTCTAGTTGTTTTAGTGCAACCTCTCCATATCCATTCCACAAGGGTGAGAAATATTCAAGCAGAGAGCGCACATGACTCATAAATTATACCTAACTGCTCGTCAGTGAAGAAGTTACGGACTCTGTACAATAATCCAAGTTTCTTTGGGGCGGTTTTAGCAAAACATGAGAGGTCCAGCTAAAGGCATTGTTTTGTGAGACACCGAGAATTTCAATGCTTTCGGAGATGGGAATATTAGTAGTACTGAAGGTACTATGTTAATCTGGCAAAATCTGTCTATTAGTAAATTGTATAAATTGGTTTTACTAGCATTAAATAAGACAAAATTGTTTTGTCCCCATTCATTGCTCTTGGATAAGTCTTGATTTAAGGAGATGGCTGTACTGAGTTGAGAGTTAGTGATATTAGACTTTGTATAGTACCCTCGTGTCCAGTACTATTTTTTTCCAGTACAGTCATCAAAAAAATAATTTATGACTTTAGTAGAGATTCGTTGGGCTAGTACAGATCGGCTGCGCAAAGTGGGCCAAATCCAAGGAGTTCTACCCTAGCACTGACATGCTGCATCCAGTACTATTACCTGCCCATGCCTGGGAAGATGGCCAACACCGAGGAACGTTTCCCCAGTACTGCCAAGCCAGTCCAGTACACCTTCCTCATGACGTATGCCAGTCAAATTGCAGTGACTTCCCCCTGATGACGAAGACAATGATGTGTCAGTGTGTGACCATGAGGGATTTATGAGGGAAGCTGAGGCAGAGGGACCTCCTCAGGATCCTGAAGGCCTCCTCCAGGGGATCAGTAGGACCTCATACAGCCTCAGAAATCCCTCCCCCTTCCCACCCCCAAGCCCATCACCACTCACCTAAAAGGTCAGTAAAATCTTAGTTGTGACAAAATGTAGTTAAGCTGAATTTTGGGGGAACTTTTTCAAGGTTTGTCTGACATTATTCATTTTTCCCATAAGGTCTGTTGTTTGTCCTGTACAGATTTAGTCCAGTATGGTAGTACTGTCTGACAAAAATACCGTACTGGATGCGAGGGTACTGTATATGGGTGTTTAAGTGTGAATGAACTGTGAAATGTTGAGTCATATATGACCTAATCCTTAACAAATCACCAGCACCCAACAATGTAACATACTCTAACCCACTGGTTAACCTAACCTAACCTAATACCTGTAGTTTAAACTAAATCTAACCTAACTGTACCTAACAATTTGACAACCTAACCTACAGTTTGGAAATGGAAAACGAAAGCCACTTCACAAAATAATTGTCAATAAAGAAAAAAGACATGGATAATAACAAGGAAACAATGTCAATGGAGAAACAAAATCAACAGGGAAATCACTTACAGGCATAAAAGTTGTAAAAAGTAAACAAATGAAAAGTCTCCATAATTAAATTTCGTGAAAGAAATTGAGAGGCGGAAGAGAGAGTTATATGTAGAAAGAAAAAGAAAGGTGAAAAGATTAGTAAGAGAGAGTAAGAAGAGAGCAGATGAGGAATTTGGAAGGAACTTGAGTGTAAAGTGGAGGGACCATAAGAAAATGTTTTGGAAAGAGATGAAAAGAGTAAGACAGGGTGGAAGTGAAGTTAGCAGGGGAGTGAAAGATAAAAATGGTAGATTACTAGTGGAGAAGGGAGAAAAAGTGAGCAGATGGAGAGAATACTTTAAGGAATTGTTGAACATAGAGGATGGAAGTAATGCGAGTATAAGTGGCTGGGGAATGGCTGGGAGAAGGAGGGAGGTGAGAAGACTGGAAGAAATCAGTAGGATAGAAGTTGTGGAAGCAATGAAGAAAGTTAAATTGGGGAAAGCCCCAGGAATTGATGGAGTGTGTGGTGAAATGCTGAAGTATGGGGGAGAGATAGTAGTGCAGTACTCGTCAAAATTATTCAGCGTTGTCCGCCGGGCGCGCAGTACTTATGGCCAAAAAAGAATCACCCATTCTTGGGGGTAAAAATTGAGCCACAAGTTTGCGCCGTGAGCATGATGTCACGGTAGCCTGAGGCCTTCCGACGCGCTGGTTGGTTCCCACCTCAGTAGCCCATGGGCTGCCTGAGAGAGAGGAACTCCACCGCGTGTCCCTCTCAAATTGTGCCATTTTTTACCGAGTGTTCCGCAGTGTTTTGGGGTTCACCACTTTGTTATGGCACCTACCTGTGAACTATCGAGTGAAATTATATCCCAGATCATTGCTCTAAATGAGGCAGGCCACCAGACAAAGGAAATTAGTGAATTGGTTGGTGTGGCACGATTGACAGTGCGTCATTGGTGTGCGCGGTTTTGGTTGGAAAACAGTGGTGAAGTTCCCACAAAGAAACTGAGGTCTGGTGGGCCTAGGAAAACGTCCCCAAGGTCTGTTAATGTTTTAAAACGTGCAGTGGAGTTTAATCCTCGTGTGAGTCCAAGGAAAATTAAGGAGAGCAACCCGGAAGTGTTTGGTGAGGTGTCAGTGAGAACAGTGTCTCGTAGGGTGCATGAGCTTGGTTACACAAGTCATAGGCCTGTGAAAAAGCCTCTTCTCACCAAGAGCCAGAGAATTCGTAGGCTTGCCTTTGCTAATAAATATTTAAACTGGGGTGAGGAGCAGTGGTTGTTGGTGTTGTGGTCTGATGAGGCAACGTTTAGTGTCACCTGTAACAGAGGAGCACGTGTGTATCGACGCAAAGGTAGTGACCCACATGACCCACGGTATGTAGAAAGCACAGTTAAACATCCTGATTCACTCATGGTGTGGGCTTGTTTCTCGGGTCAAGGTTTGGGGAAGCTTGTTGTGCTTCCCAAGAATGTTAGAGTGAATCAGGATGTTTACCTGGAGCTTCTGTGTGATCATTTACCAGACTCATTCGAGCTAACAGGTGCACGAGTGTTTCAGCAGGACGGTGCACCTGCTCACAAGGCCAAATCGGTCACCAATTGGCTTCGTGACTGTGAGGTATCATTCATGACAGACTGGCCGGGAAATAGCCCAGACCTCAACCCGACTGAAAACCTCTGGTACCTCGTAAAGAAGAGTCTCCAAGGGAAGGGCGTTAGCTCTCTGCCTAAGCTGGAAACTGCCATTTGTGACTCCTGGGACAAAATACCCCTCCAGCACCTCAGGAGCCTCGCCCTTTCACTTCCAAGACGTCTCAGGTCAGTGAAGAAACGTAAAGGCTACCCTACGAAGCACTAAAGGTAAATAAAATGCATTATTTATATGTTTTTTCAATGTTGAAAGGTTTGTTTCTTAGGAGGGACGCAGGGCGCTCAATAATTCTGACGAGCACTATAGAATGGCTGTGGAAAATTTGCAGATTGGCCTGGGAGAAAGGTAGAGTCCCGTAGGATTGGTAGTCAGGTATAATTATTTACTTGTACAAAGGAAAAGGGGAAAAAGGAGTGTGTGGTGAAATGCTGAAGTATGGGGGAGAGATAGTAGTAGAATGGATGTGGAAAATGTGCAGATTTGCCTGGGAGGAAGGTAAAGTCCCGGAGGATTGGAAGTCAGGTATAATTATTCACTTGTACAAAGGAAAAGGGGAAAAAGAAATGTGTGTCAATCATAGGGGCATTTGTCTTCTTAGTACAATAGGAAAAGTGTATGGTAGGATACTTATTGGCAGAGTTAGAGAAAGAACAGAGGAATTAGTTGAAGAACAGGGAGGCTTTAGGAAGGGAAGACGTTGTGCAGATCAGATATTCATTCTTAGATCTTTAGTGGAAAAGTTTCTAGAGAAGGGAAAGAAGATGTATGCGGCTTTCATGGATTTGGAGAAAGCATATGACAGGGTGGATAGACAAGGGTTGTGGAAAGTATTAAGAATATATGGAGTAGACTGTGAAGAGTATGTATGATGGTGCTAAGGCTGCAGTGTGTGTGGATGGTGAACTGAGTGAATTTTTCTCTTTGAAGGTTGGGTTGAAACAGGGATGTGTCATGTCTCCATGGTTGTTCAATCTGTACAGGGATGGGGTAATAAAAGAGGTACAAGGTAGGGTAGTGGATGTTGGAGTGGCCCTGGTGAGAGAGGGTTGTGTTTGGAAACTCCCTGTACTGTTGTTTGCAGATGATACTGTGTTGTTGAGTGAAGACGAAGGAGAGCTGGAAGGCTTGGTGGATGAGTTTGGGAGAGTAAGAAATGGAATCTAAAGTTGAACCTAGGGAAAAATAAAGTGATGGTCTTTGAGAGAGGTGAAGTCAGTGAATGTACAGCGAGGTTGGATGGTGAGGAATTGGAAAATGTGAGTACGTTTAAGTACTTGGGTAGTGTGATGAGTAAGGATGGAGGTTTGGAGGGTGAAGTGCTTGAAAGGGTACAGCAGGGAAGAAAGGTTGCTGGTTCCTTGAATGCAGTGATAAGAAGCAGGGAAGTGAGCATGGAAGTGAAAAAGTTACTACATGACAGTATTGTGATACCAACTCTAACGTATGCTAGTGAAGCTTGGACGTTGCTGGAAGGACACAAGTCAAGAGTGAGAGCAGTGGAAATGAGTTATTTAAGACAAGCCTGTGGAGTCACATGGAGAGACAGGCTGACAAATGAGGATATAAAGGAGTGTTGTGGTGTGGATGTGGATGTGATAGGAAGCGTTAGGAGGAATACACTGAGGTGGTTTGGCCTTGTGGAGAGGATGGAGGATGAAAGACTGATGAAGAGAGTGTATGTGAGTGAGGTGAAGGGGGGAAAAGGAAGGGGGAGGCTGAGGATGAGATGGAGGGATGGGGTGGAGAGGTATATGAGAGAGGGGGGTATGAGTTGGGAGCGGGGCAGTGAAATGGCGGGGGACAGGGCGACGTGGAGGCGATTTGTTTGTGGCCACCCTGAACGGGATTGAGGCCTCTGGCAATAGATAGATAGATAGACATTTGTGTATGTCACTTCCAATACACCAGAACATGATCATAATAACCAGGGTAGGGACTTCTATAGGCAAATGATATTTACCACCCTGGAAATTCACAGAAAATACAGAAAACACACTGGGTAAATACGAATTTTATCTGGCAATAGATAGATAGATAGACATTTGTGTATGTCACTTCCAATACACCAGAACATGATCATAATAACCAGGGTAGGGAATTCTATAGGCAAATGATAATTACCACCCTGGAAATTCACAGAAAATACAGAAAACACACTGGGTAAATACGAATTGAATTGGTATGGTCTTTCTGCTGCTGGAATCGTACATTTTACTGCAGGGTCCTGCAATAGTATCTACTGGCTACATGACAACATTCTGGTTAACTTGGGTAAAGCCATTGGTGAAAAAAAATCACCCAGTGATAGCTCGAATAAACGGATGACGCAAAGGTGATTACTGAATATGAAACCAACGTAAGCAAATTAAACACGATAAATTCAACCCATGTCTCTTGGCAAAGTGATGCCTAACTGATGGGCAACGAATAGCTTTACAACGAATCTAGATCTGAATGTATATGTTACCGTTCATTTCGACTAAGCTTATCAAACAATGATGACTCTGACCTACTAATGATGCCTATCCTTGAAAAATTGCAGCACAGCCCAGCTGCCTCTCCAACGCCTGTGTTGTAGGTCAGTCAGCTGATGGCCCGTCGCTGATGCTAAATGCCGCCATCTTTCCACTCGAATCAGTAAGGTGTGGTTATTATCTGAGAAACTGTACTGTTTTATACTACTCAGAGCATTTCTGGTACCTCCGAATACGTAACTTATGCCTACTAAGCCGATTCAAAAAAGTTTTTTGCGTAAAATGGTTTAAGTGGAGCAGAACGTTGGTGCAGAAAGATGGCGACCATTTTTATTTTTTTAACCAATGTCTCCCAAGAAATCAATGGTGCTAGGAGCAATAGTAACTAAAGAACAGTGTAGAAGCATGATAGTCGTCATGTTGCTGTTCCAGCCTATATTATGATTATTATTTTTTTCTTATAATGAGGTACTACTAGCTACGAAAAGTATTTTAGATATAGTACCACGTATTTTAAAAAAATGATGGAATTCAAACAGCACTGAATGAACAATGGTGATATGCAGTGTCCTGAGCGGAATGGAGCATTTGTTTGTCAATAGTCAGACGCCATAATCCCGGAAGGGGTGGCCGTTGTTTTTGGTTCGCCGTCACTTGCCGTTAGGACTTTTCGCCGTCTGAATGATTCCCTGTCATTTATTTATATATCAGGTTATTCAGCAAGTATACTAGTTTATGAGTTGAATGAGTTACGGAAGTGATGGTGGTTTATTGTTATTATAAAAAATACAAAAAGATACGAATCACTAACAACCCTATTGTTAATGCCTGTCCGGTATTTTTCTTTTTGTCAGGAGTAATTTGGCACGAGAGGATCTAGCCAGGAAGACTCTCGCCCCAGTGTTTCCAAAATAACCATAGGATTTGCTTTGAAATAAGCTCAATGTGTTTCCCTGACAAAACAACCTTGATTCTATAAGTATAACCTACTTTTAACCAATCCCGTCCTCCCAAACGGGTGATGAATGATGGCAAATTGCTCCTGCAGAAATATAAATAAATAAAATGCTGGGCGGAGGGAGGACGATGACACGTGAGAAGGTTTGACCAGTCTAGCCTCCTGATGTCTAGCCATAATCAACCAAACGATATAAAAGACTGCTGTGGAACACTGAAGCAGTTGCTGGGTTTGGTAAACTATCACGGAAGTATTTTAGTCCTCATACTGTTGTAACCTTGATATCCAATCATTATAATTGTCATCCTGGGTTCCAAATGTTAGTTAATCCAACTTATACGGGAAGTAGACTAAAGAAATTATCACAACCCCTCCCATCTCCCCTCTTACCGTGTCTCCTCTCCCTCTCCTCGTCTCCATCAGGCACACACGCTCAGTTTACTAATTTCTACCATCTTGATTCAATCCCATGTTGGCCACACCCGAAATGACCAGGATGGCCTCTTTGTCAGAGATGAATGTGACCTACTTGATAACCATCTTCCTGTGTCCGAGTGGCTATATATAAGCAATTTTTCTTGCTTACGACAAAGGGAATCAGGATCAACAACATATAAGACAATGAAGAAGCTGTTAAAATGTTAAACCTTAAACCTCACTTCTTTAGACTGTTACGGAACCGAGACTAAAATCACTACTGTCTCGCAAAGTTCCAGGTTCAAAACAAAAGAGTTAGGTAAAATTAAAAGTTAAAGTTTAATGCTCAAACTAACAACTAAACATTCAGGACTCATAAGGATAATGTAATGGCAAAAAACAGGTTAAATATATGGTTAACTGCAACAGCCTCTATTAACACGAAATTAGCAAGAGTAAATTTATCTAAGTCAGCCTTGATAAAATGAGAAAACCGGATAATGCTCAATTAATGCAACATATATTATTACAGATACAAAATATTATTACTACTGGCTGACAGTAAAACTTTACATTAATCACAAAAACCTCACCAGGCCTACGAATTACACCTTATGCTATACAGTACAAGAAAAAATGTAGTAACACTTATACTCAAATTACACAGCAGCTAGATGGTTGGAGACTTCCTGAGCACTCACAAAAATAATAACAACTGTACAGGGGAAGACAGAGATGTGAACAAAATGAGGAGTAGATCTAAGTGGCAATTAATGCAGAGACTGAGCTCATTATATAGGGGCCGGCAGAGCTTGATACAACTTGTAAGAAGGACGTGCAAATGAAGCCATAGGGGACAAAGAGTTGACAATCCTGCTTTGAACAACAGAAAGAACGACTTACTCTACTGTAAGGGGGAGAAGGGGGGAGTGAGGTAGAACACGGAAGCTTGGTCACTATGGAAGCCACGAGGTGAATCGTGATCAAACATGCAGCATACTGTACGTTAGAATTATACAAAGGATGATGAAATCATAGGCTATGTAACACCTCCCCACAAAAAAAAAAAAAAGAAATTAACAAAGGAAATTTCTTATTACTCTAAAACAATCTGTCTAAAGTCTAGATAAGCAATCTGCAATAACATTTTCTTTCCCCTTGACATGTTGTATGTCTAATGAATACTCCCGAAGAAGTAGACTCCATCTTGTCAGTCTCTGATTTTTATCTTTAAACTTACTAAGGAATTTCAGTGGGTTATGATCGGTATAAATGACTATGGGTCAAAACCAGAACACAAAATGAAAAATGCTGTAAACCCAAAATCAAGGCCAAAAGCTCTTTCTCAATAGTTGAGTAGTTCTTTTGAGGTGGAGTGAACTTCTTACTGTAATAAGATACAGGGTGTTCAATACCCTGATCATCCTCTTGCAGCAAAACAGCCCCAGCTCCTGTATCACTTGCATCAACAGCCATCTTAAAAGGCTTAGCAAAATTTGGAGTAGCGAGCACTGGCTGACTTAATAGGATAGCTTTAAGTTTACTGAAAGAGGATTCACAGTCATTGGTCCAGACAAATTTAACTCCCTTTTTCAGTAGGTCTGTAAGTGGTGATACAAGAATTGAAAAGTTAAGAACAAATCTCCTGTAATAACCTACCATTCCCAAAAATCTTTGTAGCTCTTTCCTACTTTTAGGTCTGGGAAGATCACTTATAACCTGAACCTTAGCGCCTGCTGGTGCAACATGTCCATCACCAATTACGTATCCAAGGTACTGAACTTCAGCTTGACCAAACTCACACTTTGATAAATTAGCTACAAGATTAGCCTGAACCAAATGCTCAAGAAATTTACTGACATGGCATAGGTGATCTTTCCAGTTGTCACTGAAGATTAATACATCATCAATATAAACAACACACCCTGCCAAACCCTCTGTTACAACATTCATGAGCTTCTGAAAAGTGGCTGGTGCATTCTTCATACCATATGGCATTACAGATCATGCAAAAGTCTTTCCTAGTGTTTCAAAACATGAGATCTCCCTAGCACGTTCAGTCATAGGTACTTGCCAGTATCCCTTTAACGAATCAAACTTACTTATGTACCTAGCCTTTCCGATCTTATCTATGCAATCTTCCACGCGAGGGAGAGGGCAAGTGTCTGTTTTGGTTATCTGATTAACACGTCTGTAGTCAATGCAAAGCCGCTGTGACCCACCTGGCTTAGGGACTAGAGTGACAGGAGAACTCCACTCGCTCTGACAGGGCTCAATCATCCTGTGGTCCAACAGGTAGCCAAGCTCCTTCTGGATGAGAGGAACACTCACTGGGTTCACACGGTAAGGAGGCAGTTTAATTGGCTTTGTGTCTCCAACATCGACATCATGCATCAACACAGTGGTTCTTCCTGGAGTGGCACGGAACACTTGCGGGTACTCCTGCAGTAATGCCGAAAACTCCTGCCTTTCCTTGGGAGCTAGATGAGAAAGCTTATTCTGGAGATCATTCATGATATCAGGATTCTTCCCCAAACTATCATTCAGGCTCATGCTACATGGGAGAACTTCCCTTGCAGACTCGGGTGGAACAGCTACAGTGCAGACTGGGTTATTTTCGTCCCACCTGTGATATAACTTTAGCATGTTGATGTGACAAAGTTGCTTGTTCTTTCTACGATCTGGTGTGGCGATGACATAGTCGACATCACTGAGTTTCTTCTCCACGAAATAAGGACCACTAAACTTGGCTTGAAGAGGTTGCCCATGCACTGGTAGCAGAATCAAAACCTGATCTCCTGGCTGAAAGGGGCGTAACCTGGACTTCTTATCATACCAAGTCTTCATCTTCTGAGCAGGTCCTAAATTCTCTCTCACCAGCTGTAAAGCAGTGGACAGCCGTTCTTTGAACGTCATCACATACTCCAGCAGGTTGACGTCATCTTCCTCCGACAGCCAACATTCCTTGAGTAGCTTATGGGGTCCTCTTACTTCATGGCCAAACAGTAGTTCAAAGGGTGAGAAGCCCAGTGGTTCATTTGGAGATTCTCTTGCAGCAAATACGACGAATGGAAGACCTTTATCCCAGTCTTTCTGATGTTCCAAACAGCATTTCTTGAGCATCGATTTGAGTGTTTGATGATATATCTCCAACACTCCTTGGGTCTGGGGATGGTAAGCTGAAGACGTGATCTGGGTGATGCCCAACTTTTTCAGAGACTGCTTGAAAACATTTGACATGAAATTACTTCCCCGTCTGACTGTACCTCCTTGGGTAGACCAAAGTTGGTGAAGAACCCTAGCATTTCCTTAACCACGTTCTTTGCTGAGGTATTTCTAAGTGGAATGGCTTCAGGATAACGAGTAGCCATATCAATCAGGGTCAACACATAAGAAAATCCTGAAGAAGTCTTAGAAAGAGGGCCCACAATATCCACCAACACACGGGTGAATGGCGCCTCAAAAGGAGGAATGGAAACCTGAGGTGCAACCTTTTCGGTCTGATTACACTTCCCCACAACTTAACAGGTGTGACAAGACTTACAATACCAGGAAACATCTCTGAAGATACCTGGCCAGTAGAAGTGTTTCAAAATGCGTGCCACAGTCTTTCTCACTCCAAGGTGTCCTGCCAAACTGGAATCATGAGCCACTCTAATGATATCCTGCCTACAAACACGAGGGATGACAACTTGATGTACAACCTCCCATTCACAGTCGGCTGATGCTGTTTGGGGTCTCCACTTTCTCATAAGTACTCCTGACTTTATATAATAACAAGTAGAAGCACCGGCTGACTCTTCCTCACTGCAAGCAGAGTTAGCTAGACCTTTCAACTCAGGGTCAGCAACCTGCAACTCAACCAACTCTTGACGAGACAAATTATCAACACTACGGGGTATTGCCTCATGTGGCGAGTCGTCCAAATTAGCGAGAAAAGTGTCAGCTAGGATAACATCATCATCATCATTATCCTCTAAATCACCAGTAACTTTAGACTTAGCCCTAGTGACAGCACATGCAGAGAACACATCAGGGACATATCTTGCTCTCGTGTTCCTGAACTCGATTCTTCTGAATTCTCTAAACTCTGGCTTCGGCTTTCCTGTCATTCTCTGACTAAATATATCTGTGCTGTTTACTTATCCCTTAATTCTACTGACTATCAAAACTTCTTCGACTGACTTACTTCTACGATGGGACACATTCTATCCATTTCTCCTTTCTCTGAAATCTCTATTCTAGGAGATTTCAATGTTCACCACCACCTTTGGCTCTCCTCTCCTTTCACGGATCCACCTTGTGAACAAGCCTACATCTTTTCTATCCTTAATGACCTAGAGCAACTTGTACAGCACCCTACCCGTATCCCTGACCGCCTTGGAGAGAGCTCCAACATACTTGACCTCTTCCTCACAACTAATCTTTCTACTTACTCTGTTAATCTTTTCTCTCTGTTGGGCTCCTCCGATCACAACCTTATTACCTTAACCTGTCCTATCACTCCGGTACGGCCTGTGGACCCTCCAGGGAAATGTCGTCTGTGGCATTTTGGAGCAGCGGACTGGGAGGCCCTCAGGCAGTACTTCTTTGATTTTCCCTGGAATGATTATTGCTTCCGTGGCCGGGAGCCATCTGAGTGTGCCTTGCGCATTACGGAGGTTATTCTCACGGGAATGGAAGCATACATTCCTCTCTCATATCCTTTGACTAACGCAAGAAAGCCTTGGTTTAATCACGCTTGCTCTAATGCTGTCCGCAACAAGGAGAGGGCCTACAAAAGGTACCGGAGCCAACCCACCCTTGAATCACATCATCTTTACGTTTCTGCCCGGAATCATGCTAAGTCTGTTCTTCGCTCTACTAAAAATATTTTCACCCATACTAAATGCTCTCAACTCTCCAACTCGAATTCTTCCCGCTCCTTCTGGCACCTTGCCAAAAATCTTTCTAACAACTTTACCTCATCATCCTTCCCTCCTCTTTTCTAGTCTGATGGTTCTGTAGCTATTTCTTCTACTGATAAAGCAGATCTCTTCGCACAGACTCTCCTCCAATTCCACCTTAGACAATTCCGGTGGTGTTCCTCCATCAATTCCCCCCTCTGACTTCCTCATGGCTGACATTAAAATTTCTTCAGTTGATGTATTTTCTGCCATCACTGGCCTCAGTACTAACAAGGCATATAGGCCTGATGGGGTCCCTCCTGTTGTTCTCAAGAACTGTGCTTCTGTGCTTACACCCTGCCTAGGCAAACTCTTTCGCCTTTGTCTGTCAACTTGTACCTTTCCTTCTTGCTGGAAGTTTGCTCTCATTCAGCCAGTCCCAAAGAAGGGCGACCACTCCCAACCCTCCAGCTATCGTCCAAATGCTTTAACATCCTGTATTTCAAAAGTTTTCGAGTCAATTCTCAATAGAAATTTTTTAAGGCATCTTTCCTATCGCAACCTTCTTTCCGATCGTCAGTATGGGTTCCGTCAGGGATGCTCCACTGGCGATTTTCTCACCTACCTTTCAGACTCCTGGTCATCCTCCTTTCGGGACTTTGGTGAAAGCTTTGCCATTGCACTTGACATCTCAAAGGCTTTCGATCGAGTCTGGCATAGATCTTTAATTTCCAAACTATCCTCGTACGGTTTCTATCCTTCTATCTGTGCCTTCATTGCTAGCTTCCTTTCTGGTCGTTCTATAGCCGGCCATCGTTCTTTTCCTAGATCAATCAACAGTGGTGTTCCTCAGGGCTCTGTCCTATCACCAACTCTCTTCCTTTTATTCATCAATGATTTAAGCTGTACATCTAACCCTATCCACTCATACGCTGATGACTCCACCCTTCACCTTTCCATTCGGTTCCCGCAACGCCCATCTCAGCAGTTGCTTCAAGAAACAAGGGATGAGGCTATGGCACACCTAATGTCTGACTTGGCTCGTATCTCTGACTGGGGTAAAAATAATATGGTTGTTTTTAATGCATCTAAGACTCAGTTCTTACACCTATCAACCCGACAAAATCTTCCACAGGTATACCCATTAATGTTTAATAATATTCAGCTTAATCCTGCATCATCCTTGAACATGCTTGGGGTTTCATTTAATCGGGACTTATCTTGGAAAGATCATATTACGAGTACATCTCTTGTAAAATCTGCTTCCAAGAGATTGGGTGTGCTAAGCCGACTCCACTCTTTCTTTACCCCTGCACAATTGTTGACTCTATACAGGGGTTTTATCCACCCCTGTGTGGAGTACAACTCTCATGTGTGGGGAGGCTGCCCACATACAGCCCTTCTCAATAGGGTGGAGTCAAAGGCTTTTCATCTCATTAACTCTCCTCCTCTTACTGACTCCCTTCAACCTCTGTCTCTTCGCCGCACTGTTGCATCTTTATCTCTTTTCTATCGCTACTTTAATGGTCACTGCTCCTCTGAACTGTCTGCTTGCATTCCTCCACCTCTACGACGGGTGCTTAGCACCCGTCTGGCAGCAAACTCTCATCCCTTTTCTGTCCAACTTTATAATGCAAGAGTTAACCGTTACTCCCAGTCTTTCATTTATGCAACAGGTCAGCTTTGGAACTGTCTCCCTCTGTCTGTATTTCCTGCTGCCTATGATCTCCAGTCTTTCAAACGCAGTGTGTCCAGGCATCTCAAAATGATCGGATCTTGAATTTAGCTCTCTATTGCATTTTGATTTTCTCTTTGAGGAAACTGTTACTGCGGGCTCATGGCCTTTGGTTCCTTCTTCCTTGCTTAAAAAAAAAAAAAATCCCGGGTCGCAGTCACCGGTTCACCAGACAACTGAGGAGCAGGACACACTTGACTTCCACCAATATCATTTCCAAGTAAGAAAGTTACACCTGACATTGGGAGCGTCTCAGCCAACCCAACCACAACGGAACCATTAACAAAACCAGACTCTAAATTAACTCTGCACAGAGGGACAGAGAAGTAATTATTCCCTACACCTTGTAAGATTACAGTTCCATCAGAGGAAATAACATTAGAGCCTAGAACACTGGTCAGCATAAGGGATTGGCAAGCACCTGTATCACGATATATTTTAACTGATTTCCTGTCATTACTGTCCAGAGGACTGACAAAACCATCAGACAGGAAATTAGCACAGGAACTCTTGAGAGTGTCACCCACGTTACTGCTCAAAAGAGGAGCTTCATCATGAGAATTTAATTTACCCCTCAAAGCAGGTTCAGTTAACTCGGTTAAAGAATTCTGGGAACTCTCAAGGGTGGACACTAGACCAATTGACTGAACATTTAAAGACTCCTTTTTGTTCACATCACGCTGTCTCCTGAAACATTTCTCCGTAGTATGACCAAGCTTACTACAATAAGTACATTTACTTTTCTGAAATCTAGAGGTGAGCTGGTATTTACTTCCTGAGAAACGTCATCTTTATTCGTTTTCCTGTTACCTGTACTCTGAGTAGAGGCAACGTACTTACTCTCAGCTTTCCTTTTTTCTTTAGAATATCTCTTGTGAGTGAGAACATTTTCATCAGCTAAAACTGCAGCATCAGACAAATTATCTATTCTTTTCCCATCAAGATATAGGCTTTCATCTTTATTAATACACCTTTTGAAGTCCTCCAGCAAAATCATCTGCTTAAATTTACCAAAATCAGAATCCACATTCTTAGAATTTAACCACTGCTCTAACAGATCTTCTTTGATTTTTGCATACTCAACATGGGATTGCTTATCTTGCTTATAAGTTGTCCTAAATTTTACTCTATAGGCTTCAGGAACAAGCTCATAGGCCTTAAGAATCAAGCTCTTAACTACATCATAATTATCAGATTGATCCTGAGGCAAAGATGCATAAGTTACTTGAGCTTTACCGGTGAGAACAGTCTGAAGGAGTACTGGCCAATACTTTTTGGGCCAATTAAAACCTGTAGCTACCCTCTCAAACAACTGAAAATACTTTGTTAAATCAGATTCATTAAAAGGAGGGACAAGTTTAACATTTTTAGCCACATCAAAATCACCAGAGCTAGATGATCCAGTTCCACTTTGTTTCATGCGATACTCATGGTCTGCCTGAATCCTAGCAATTTCAATTTGTGCCTGTGCCTCCATAGAACGTGCCTGAAACTCAGCCTCCTTAGCACGAGCCTCCTGCTGGGCTAACTGTAACTTAGCTATTTCAATCTGCGTTTGCTCATCTGGAGGAGTTACATTAAACAAGCTTTTATTAATTATGTCAACAATTTGATCTTTAGAATGATGAGAGCAAACAGCAATTCCCAATTGTTGAGCAACAAGCTTAAGTTCATTCTTTATTCTGTTTTCTACATCACACACTGTTTGCACATTTGACAAAAAATCTTTGGCTTCATCAAGAGTAGTAATAGTAGACATCATGAATAAATCACAGTCACAAAATATCAAGCAATATCCTTATGATAATATCCTGAATATCCTGATAAGAGGTCACCAAATTTATGTTACGGAACAGAGACTAAAATCACTACTGTCCCGCAAAGTTCCAAGTTCAAAACAAAAGAGTTAGGTAAAATTACAAGTTAAAGTTTAATGCTCAAACTAACAACTAAACATTCAGGACTCATAAGGATAATGTAATGGCAAAAAACAGGTTAAATATATGGTTAACTGCAATAGCCTCTATTAACACGAAATTAGCAAGAGTAAATTTATCTAAGTCAGCCCTGATAAAATGAGAAAACCGGATAATGCTCAATTAATGCAAGATATATTATTACAGATACAAAATATTATTACTACTGGCTGACAGTAAAACTTTACATTAATCACAAAAACCTCACCAGGCCTACGAATTAACACCTTATGCTATACAGTACAAGAAAAAATGTAGTAACACTTATACTCAAATTACACAGCAGCTAGATGGTTGGAGACTTCCTGAGCACTCACAAAAATAATGACAACTGTACAGGGGAGGACAGAGATGTGAACAAAATGAGGAGTAGATCTAAGTGGCAATTAATGCAGAGACTGAGCTCATTATATAGGGGCCGGCAGAGCTTGATACAACTTGTAAGAAGGACGCGCAAATGAAGCCACAGGGGACAAAGAGTTGACAATCCTGCTCTGAACGACAAAAAGAACGACTTTACTATAAGGGGGAGAAGGGGGGAGTGAGGTAGAACACGGAAGCTTGGTCACTATGGAAGTCACGAGGCGAATCGTGATCAAACATGCAGCATACTGTACGTTAGAATTATACAAAGGATGATGAAATCATACGCTATGTAACAAGACATACTGCAACAGTGAAAGTGACACACGAGAACAGACTTAGCTTACTGTAGGACATGTGTAATGTTAGGACTGACTAACTCAGGAAAGGTCAAAGTTACAGTCTGATAAGCACTTGATATCTACAATAAAAGGTGTCAGACTTCATAATACACTCCAAGAAGATGCTTTAATTGGTAGATATTTTCCTTTTTTCATACCAGTGAAATAATTTATACCTGCAAATATTATAAACTGTGTAGCTCAGTGCATAATGAAAATAACTAAAAACATATTACCATCGTCATCCTCCTCATCATCCTTCTCCTCCTTATCAACTAATGTCCAAGACTGTCTAAATGCAGTAGAAAGCTTATCCACTAAAAAATAAAAATAAATGAATAAATAAAATGCGTATCTCACACACCTGGTGTTGTTTAGGAAATTATAGAGAAATTAATAATCTTTCTTCCAACATGCTTAGTAAGCTGCTCAGTTTCCAAACATAATAAAACAATTCCGAGCATCACAGAGGCACGGCAGTATTGTGCACTGAGCAACTGCAAGTTAAATCCTGCCGTGTCTGGAGCGGTACACCGTGACACATGAGGGTCATAATGGTTGTCGGTTTGCTGGCCATGGCTGGATAATTGCTAGTATCTCAAAGTGGCTTCGCCAGGAGAAATATATGCAGTTTTGCCCTGACTCTGCCTTGAACTGGAGGATACACGAGAGTATGAGGCATAGTTATGTTTGGTGAATATGTCGGTGCCTGGTTTGGAACTGGTTTACTTTCTGGTCCAGAACATTGCGATTCTAGTATATAAGAGGAATCTGTGTGGGGTCGAAGTTACAACTGTTGTATTGAGCTTGTGATGAGGATGTTTGGTAATTACTGAACTGATGAGCTGCAGCAAATACTACCTGTTATCTGCGTGCAAAGGGCCTCAATCTTGTATCCTATCCTTCCGTTCTTCTCCTCAGCATTCCCTCATTCCTTCTCATTCGTTGTTCACCATTTCTTCCTCCGTTTGTAAAACGGACACACACACACACACACACACACACACACACACACACACACACACACACACACACACACACACACACACACCATGAAACTATTTTCAGGACGCAATTGAATTTCTACTTCAGCTTTGACAGGAGCACTTATTTAGATAAATTTAATACTTCTTGCCAAAAATGAGAGAATCAGGTGTGTTTGTGCCTCTACTAAATTTCTGCAACCCAAAACAGAGTTTGAACCATTTTGTTTGGTGAGTTACACTATTATACAATATCATATACTGACAATATAAAAAACCTGTTTTCACATCCACGTTTGTTTTCCAACATACTGCCATCATATTCTAGGTGACCACAGTGGCAACATCACCGCACATCACAGCATGTAAGATTTGCTGCTGGTCCGTCAATGCATTCAAAGTACCACAAACAGTCACTGGCCACTCGGCCACCATGTCCATAGCACTACCAGTGTACCACACCACTTCACTGCACACATCCATGTTACACCACTATGCTCTATTCACATGCACCACACCACACTCATCCATTACGCTAACATTGATAATATCCACAACTTACGCCACACCACACTCACACACTCATACACTTACATAATCCCACACTGATCTAGTACATTCACACTCCACACCATACCCACAATATATACCATATGATATTCACACTAACATAATTAATTCATCACACACCATGACAACATACCATTTTAAACCGCAAATATCCCCATTTACCACCATCGTTCATTTATCGCCCCAACACGCATTGTCACATCATAACAATCTTCGTGAACTACAGAAATGAATCTGACCCACATCCCGCTATACATAAATACAAGTTCGGCACTACACTCAGCACCACTAAAGTGAGGCCTCAAATGCTCCATCACAACACCACGCCACACAATACTACACCACACAGCACCACACCACTCACATCCTCACCTCTCCGGCACCACCGTCATCCCGGCCAATTGCCCAGATATAATTAACTGCACTTCACGAACACTAATTCAGCCAGGCCAACCAGCCTCTGGGGGGACTCATATATTAATACTGAAGGGAGGCAGAGCAGGCAGTGAGGCAGGTGACTGAGCTGAGTGAGGCAAGTGGGAGGCAGATGGTTGAAGACGGTGGAAGTGCAAATGTGTGAGAAAGCTATGAAAGAAGGCAGACAAGTACGATAAATGTGCAAGGAAGGTGTGTGAGACAACTTCAGGAAATGTGTATGACAAAAGGTGCAAAGTATTATTGACACTGGAAAGGACTTACTGCCATTCCGTTTCAGTCGCTTTCCCATCCGGATTCTCTTATAACACACACACACACACACACACACACACACACATATCTTTAATTTTATTCATATATGTCACACTTGTGGAAAGACTTAATTGTGTTTCAACTGTCACAGCATTATTTCCCGGCTCAGCATCCCGTCTCGGATCTACGAATATTACAGCCGAAAATACATAGAGGAATAAATACATAGAAAGATAGATAGACAGATGGATTGTTTGATATATGGACAGATACAGACAGACAGATCTGCAATATGATCTATGAAAACATTTGAACTCACCTCTGCACCCGTTTTTACTTTGAAGACAAATCACCATCATCATCATCAACACCATCATCATCATCATCATTCAAATCTCATTTCCCATCAACTAATGACTGGTTTATTATTATGGTCTATAAACTGATGTATCAGAAATGACAGCATGCACTTACATCAAGAGAAAATGGATGGAACTGTTGCAGTACCTCATCAGAGTCTCATATTTATTGATGTTCATTGTCATTTTATTATATAACAGCGACAACTGTGCTTAGTTTAGGCTCCAAGTAAGCCCAAGTTAGGTCTGTAGGATGCCAAGGTTAGGCTTTCATTTTAATGTTGGCCCTCTTTTTTTTTTTTTTTTTTTCCTTTTTTTTTTTTTTTTACCCCACTTGATGGATATTATGCATGATTCTTTTCTTTTCACTTTTTTCCTGCTTTTCAAAGCCCCCGAAATTTTGTAGAGTCTTATGGATAAGGGGGTTCATTCTCTCTGCGTATTTTTCAGTCTTTGTGGTCGCGATGACTTACACTTACTGGTGTACCAATTGCAAAATATCGGGATGTGAGAATCCGTAAGGAAGCATCACAAGATGCTATGTTAAGTTAAACTGTAGACAAACACAAAAGCACGGTTCGAAATTTGACCATGCCCCGTGCCCTTGGCCTTTGAGTGTCCTCAAAACTGAGTCAATTCATTCTTGCTTTTCCCTCAACCCTTCCCATTTCTACAATGAATGTCAAGTCTAACAGTTTCCAGTACCCAGGAAGCCATTTACAATGTTGGGTGATAACCAGATCACGGAGTGATAAGGAAGCCTCTGATAACTGAGAAGAGAGACGCAAATGCCCCATCCAGCCAAGAACCAAACCTCCACACTTTTCCCTGCGCCTCACCATGACGAGGCACTGGTCCTGCAGGGGCGATTGCTTACTTGAGATTGATGGATCTGCTTGACCAAACAGACGTGATTGATCAACTACAACATATTAGTGCCGTAACGTTTTGTGAACTGTATGAACAGGGAAATTATTCACTCTCTCCTCTTTGTGGATCGTATTCATGAAAAAAAAAAAAAAAAAAAAAAAGTGGTACTGCGACTAAGACGGTTCGAGAGTGTGCAAGCGTGGGACGGAGACATGTTGACCAAAAACATGCTGCAGGAACAAGGTGTAAAAGCACAGTATATAAGGATAAGTTGCTCTTAGTGGGAAGAGGGTCGTTACTTAGTAGAGCAAAAATTTATAAGGTTCTTTTGTCGATGCCCCTCTTAACCTCCCCTTCATTATATAAAAAAAAAAAAACATCTAACAACAAAGACAAGTTATCTTTACTACATTGTTTCTTCCCCTTTCGTTCATTTTTTCCAACAGATTTCACCAACACTGAAAAAAAAAAAAAAGTAGAATTAGCAAAGATGGTAGCCAACTTGTTTTATGATGTCCACCTCGACCATTTATCATTCTGTCTGTTACCCATTATTATTATTATTATTATTTCGTCTCAATCTCGCAGCTGACACTCTACAACTTGGCGCTTCTTTTATTGATATTTTCCTTTTAATCTTTTTTCCCCTCTCTTTCATTCATCGTTCTTTTCTCCTGCAGTTTTGTGTGTTTTGAGATTATTGTATTTATGGACAATACGAAAATAGTATACGGTAAGTTGTAGCTGCTATCTGGCGGAATAATACTATTGACGAATTATAATCAGTCACTCTCCTCTGGTGCTCATTTTCAGAGATGTGTGAGTTATCAGAGGCTGTCTTATCTCACTTGATGTATACTAACTTGAGGAGTGTATGTACCTGCCCTGCCCTTGTACTTTTCTCACCTACCCTAGTCTTGTCCAACACTGCATTGCCCTTCCACTCCAAAGTAGCCTATCCTGCATTTATTACGTATCTTAACCCTTTGGCTGCGATAATCTATTTTTGAATCTTATTTCTGGTAATGAGAGAATTTTACAATTCTCAAGAGAAACCAAAGGCACCAAAAAATAAGAACTACCATCATGAACGCTTTGGCTGAGATAGAGAAGTTTGCGTTTATCCCTACATACGATGGAGGATTTGATTCAACCCCCAGAAACGCAATGCAGTCGAAAGATCTTACCGTATACCTTGCTTTGCCTCGTCTAATCATGCTCATTCAAAACCTAATATTTTGTCCTGCCTCACTTTTCTTTACCAAAAACACCATACTTTATTCTGCTTTAATAAGTCGTGTCTTAGTTTGCCTTGTTCTTTTTTGCTGCTTTGCTCTTCTCAATCTTCCTCTGTCCTTCCCTATCCTATCCTGCCCAGTCTTGCCTCATCCTTCCTACTGTCACCTGCCCGGTCCTGCATGACCCACTTCTTCTCCACCCTCATAATGTTGTGTTTCGCCCCCCTCCCCTCCACATAGTTATGCTGAAGAGTTTAGCATTGCATAATTGAAATATTTGTTTCTCTTCCTCTACCGTGCCGTAACTCTTCCTACCCTTTCCATACTTGTCCTCATCTCTCATATCCCTTCCACAATATGTTCTCGCCTCTCATGCCCCTTCCATAAATTTTTTCTAGCCCCTCACGCCCCTTCCATAATATGTTTTCGTTTCTCACGCCCCTTCCATAACTTGTACTCACCTCTCACGTCCATTATCACCGTACCTGCCTCACCCTGCAAATGAGCCCTGTCAGATACCACGCCTCCTACAAGCCGTTCTTCACCAACAAAATCGATGACGTAAACTGTGTTAACGCCCCGACTCTATGAATATCAAGCTGGTTTTTGGCTCCTCCGTCACCACCTACCCCAATCAACCAGAGCCACCCATCACCCTCCCGCTAACCACCTCAGCCACAACTGCCACCACCGCCACCCTTTTCACCTTCCCTCTGCCTCCTTTGCACACTTCTAGTCATGCTTTATAATTTGTACACCTACGTTTGCCATAAATGGTCTCACCTCGCTCACTTTTTTCCTTCCCTCTGGCTGCGTTTCCCTTTGAAAAACATTTTCTCTCCATAAACTGCCTCTTCCTTCCTCCATCAAGTTTTAAAACTCACTTTTCTCGCTCCCTCCCAGTTGGCAGTTCTTTTACAGCACATTCTCTCTCTCTCTCTCTCTCTCTCTCTGTCCTGAACTCTTGAAATTCTTACGTACGTATTCTTGGTCAGTTTCGTCAGGTTAATACCCATTGTCTTTCATCCAGTCCTCTCTTCTAATATTGTTTTTCTTTCTCTTTTTTTTTCCTTCCCTCTTTAGTCTTTCAAATGTTAATGCTTACGTTTTCGTTAACCTTTTCCTTCTCACTATCTGTAATTTATGTGTGACGTTTTCGTTTGTTTTAATTTTCCCTCTACATTTTTGTTCTCGTCTTGTGTTTTTTCCTTTGTTTCCATTCATCCATGACCATCTCCTTCTTCAATCGTTTTACATTTTCTGTCCTTTTCTTTTCTCGTTCACTTTGCCTCCCTCTCCTCCATCTTTTCCCACACTTTGCTACTGCTCTCGTTTCCCCGCATTTCGACCCCTCTCATCTTCTTTCCTTCTTTTCTTTTCCACGTGACTCCCCTTTTCCTTTCATCCTTCTTTTCCTTCCCCTTCTCCCTTTCTTCACATAACTTCATTCTCTTGCCTCCCACACCCCTGCTGTCTGTGTTTCTTTGTTCCTTTCTTGCTTTACATTACCTTCCTCGCTTTTTCTCCTAACTTCATTTAATTGTAGCCATGCAACCTCTCTCTCTCTCTCTCTCTCTCTCTCTCTCTCTCTCTCTCTCTCTCTCTCTCAGTGCTTTCTTCAGTAGATAAAAACTGTGCGTTTGTGTTTCAGGAGGCTTGTATTCAAAAACATAAATGTCTTCGTGACACTGCCAAAGGACAGATGGAGTAGTAATCAGCAAGGGGTGTCATAACTTATCTTTGCAGCAAGCCCCTGCCTCCGTAACTGTCTGTGCACACCACTCACGTCTGGTACATATTCACATCCAGTATTGATGAAATGAGATTTTTTTATTAATGGTTTGTCTTGTTAATATTAAATATGAGAACTTAAACAAGTATACGTTACCTGCGCTGTGATAAAATACTGTAAACTATGATGTCGATAGTTTGCACTGTTTTCATCGAAAAATGTGTCTTCTTCAGCAGTGAATACTTGGTTCGTCAATGGAAACAAAACCCCTATTGATAGAAAAAGTGAATTCAATCTCATGTCTTTGGAATAATTTTTCGACGGTCAAAGACTTATTAAATAAGACTGTCACGGGATTATTAAAGGAGTATGCGGACCTACAGGATCTTTTTATAATTAAACATGATGCTCATTATACTCGAATGAGCTTGTTTTCATCAGCTCTGTGAAAGCCATATTGCTTTTGATGTTGTGGACTGACACAATACGTACCACTAACGGGGCGTGCTTTGCTGGTCAGCGGTAGCGGGGTCCGGAGAATTGGGCAGGATTCGTCAGAAAAAGATAAGATGCTTCTCCGTGTGGAACTGGAGGAACAAGGCACAGTGCAGCGTGATAAGGTTTGCACATAGTTCCAGCAACAAGATACAGTGTAGTGTGATAAGGTCTGTACATGGTTCCAGCAACAAGGCACAATGTAGCGTGATAAGGTCTGCATATGGTTACATCAACAAGATACAGTGTAGTGTGATAAGGTCTGTACATAGTTCTAGGAATTAATATGTGCAGTAAGGTACCGTACCCCCTTGATACCAGGTACGTGTTGATACCGCTTTAAGAAATTCGTGATTGCTATTTGCACACTCCAACATGTCTTAGCAACGTTCATCCGATAGAAGAGATCATGATGAATACGACGAAGCACCCACAGAAGATACCGAAAACCGACTTTAAAAATGATTCAGGCAGTGGAATAAATGCCGGGTTATGTGTGTCAAGTCAGAAGGAGCCTACTTTGAGGGGGATTAATGTCCTAGCTCAACAGGTTAGCTGTTAATGTTTTTATAGTCTAAGGTCGGATACTTTTTTAACAGACCACGTATTACCTTTTCCATAGTCTAATTGCAACCCATGCCACTCTGTCAGATACACTGCTGAAGTGAACAGTGTTCTCTGCAAAATTTCTGTTAATTAGAAATACTACACCACTTACTCTACCATTCTGCCTTCCACTGTAGTAAAATATGAAGTCGCTGTCATGGAGCTAAAGTAAATTTTCTTCTCGTCTGTGAATCTCGCTAAGACCTACTGTATAACATCCCAGCTGATGTTTTCTAGTTAGGTCATTATGGCATCAAGTTTGTGATATTTTGCGGAACTTCTTAAAATGTACTTGTAGTTTTTCATGAATTTTAGTTTGCTAACGTTATATATATATATATATATATATATATCATTGTTGCCTTCAGACTAGTATATCAGTCTTACGATAAGAGGAAACAATATCCAGCACCTCATTGGCTTCGGAAAGTCCTTGACAAGATGGGAAAAGTATCTAGCGGTAGTAAGGGTGGAATAAAAAGACGCCAATCATCGTCGTATGAAGATGATAACTTTTCATTTTGTTGTAGTGTCAGTTAGACCACGAATTCCTTCTCCCCACCTCATCTTTCTTTCACCAGTTGCGCACACACCCACACACTACACAGTCCAGGTAAGGGGGTGCTTTTTTCTGCAATGGGACTGACGGCAAGGGGGCTTTGTGGACTTCAAAGTGAAGGGGAAATCTCACCTGACTTTGACGGCGATGTGTGGAGGCGTTTTCAAGGAAGTTAAAAGATAGAAAGAATATAGCAAATGCATTCATTGTAATTACATTTACAGTTCTAGATTTCTTACACAGTATATTTAAAAAATAGTTGAAGCTCAGTATAGTTTCTTTAATTATAAGGCTGGACATTGGCCTCATACTAAAAGAAAAAAATAATGATTTTGTTTCGTTGCATAGTCAATAATGTCAACCTTTTTCTCAGACTTTCGTCTCCAGTTTTCCTCTCTCTCTCTCTCTCTCTCTCTCTCTCTCGTGTTGAATTAACTTTTAATATGATACAGCTCACAGGATAGTTTATTTATTAAACAGCATTATTTTCGTTTACATAATCTAAAACACCATTCTTTTTTTTTTTTCTCTCGTACATCTGTCTTCGCAGAGCCACCCTATTCTTTCCTGTCTTTACTCTTTCTTTGGCGTTTATCTCATCTTTCCTCTTCCTCTTCTCTCTGTTCCTTGTCAAATCATATTTCTCATACACTTACCCTTCATATCCCTCCTGTCCCTCTGTCTTGTACTGAACTGCCTCTTATTTACATTGAGCGAACTGGACCTTTGGCGTAGGTTGGGACTAATATGGCTTTGGCTCTGGCAGTTTACACTCACTGAAACCACGTACATTCGTTGTGATAAATTTCTTTGAGCTGATTCAGTTCTTGTAATGTTAGCTGGGAAAAAATAATAACGCTTTCATCTTGCGACTGGTGGCTCCCAGCTGAAGAAAATAGTCCTTTGTCAGACAGAAGAAGTAATTTTCGTGCATAACAATCAGTGTTAGATAATATACTTATCCACCTTCCCGTCTGTTGCCTCCTTTCTCCCTGTTTCTCTGGCAATTTCTCTTATGGCAAATCTATTTTTCCTCTATATGTCCCAACCTCGATATATTTCTTCCTTTTTTTTCTAGTTAATTCTAGGGCCAATTACGGTACATCAGACGGGATCAATCATGTTTACGACGCGCTATACCTTCGGTTTCTGTTTCATTACCAAATTTCTCCACCAGACTTCCCCACGAGTTGTCTTTTCCTCCATCCCTTTGCAGCATTGTTGGTGCGTACTGATCATTGTCATGGCCCCTGTGTAAGCCTGCCAGCACAGTATGGTAAAGGCAGAGACTAGGACTGATGCAGGCCAAAACCCCGGCACTGGCCAGGGAATCTGAACTATCGTAAAAGATCTAGCACTTGAGTGCCACATCAAAGGGATTGCATCACTCTCCAGGCTCAGAGAGAGAGAGAGAGAGAGAGATTGTCCTGAAATATTCTGAGAGCCTGGCACCCAGTGCTGCACCAGAGCTGTCTTATAACCACGTTGTTTTGTGCTCGTCACGTCAGTACATTACTGAAGTAGAAAACATAAAGGCAAAGTGAGAGAGAAGAGGATCTGCTCGCGCGCGCGCACACGTGTGTGTGTGTGTGTGTGTGTGTGTGTGTGTGTGTGTGTGTGTGTGTGTGTGTGTGTGTGTGCGCGTGTGTGTGTGTGTGTAGGGGAGGTGGCGGTGTACTCGTGCACTAAACTTGTTACCGTTTCTATTCAGTGTTAAAACAAGCATACTTCCATGACCAGTCTTATATATAAAATCTGCATTTCACCAAGGAAAGCATCGTAATAAGGACAACCAGTAATTTGCTTTATCATCTACAAAACGTCCGTACGTGCATAACAACTGGATCGAACAATTATCAATGCAGTAATTGCTGGTGTCATTAACTGAGAGTGAACAAAGAGTCTACTTTAAGGTAACCTAATATACAAGCCGATCTCCAGCTTTACCCCCTATGTGCCAATCTCCACCCACCTGTTTACTACACAGGTACCTATTCCCAGTTTATCAGATTTTCCCCCACGAAGCTCTTTCCCGTCATTGACCTCTTCTCCCCTTGACCCTATTTACCCCATAAACCTATTTTCCCCAAGAACCAATTTTCCTCATGGCCATATTAGCATGGGAGTATTTTCCACCTTGAACCCATTTTTCCTCCAGTGACCTACTTTCCCTTCATGGACCTATTTCCCCTCCATCAGCCTATTTTCCCTTTGGAGTTACTTTCTCCATGGACCTACTTCCCCATGGTCCTATTTTTCCTCATGGACCATTGCGTTTACCACTGGGAACCACCATATCTGTACATGGCCCTATGTTTTCCTGTTGGTTAATAATCCCACAAGAGCCTGATTTTACCCACTGGATCTATAGTTGTCTTTGGGCCTGTTTCTCCAGGGATGTATTTCCCATAGACCTGTTTTCCCATATGGATCTCTACCTACCAAGAAACTATTTACCCCATAGACCTAATCCCTATAGAATATTTTCCCTTCTACCTACCTACACTCCCCACCCAGTCATTCTACCCAATCACTGACCCACTCATTCATACTGACCCTACTCACCTACCCACTCACCAATGCTTCCCCACACTGCTCACCCACTCGCTCGTGCTGTCCCAACCTACTCACTTATGCTGCCCTAACCTACCCACTAACCCACTACCACTGCTCAACTTGCCCACCCACTCACTCATGCTGCCCCAAATTGCCCACCCACCCACCCACCGAACTCGCTCGTCCTCCCTACTCCACCCACCTGCGCTCCCAACCTACTTACCCATCACCCTACCCACCCAGTCACAAAGCACCACATTGATATTTGGAAGCGGAGAGAGAGAGAGAGAGAGAGAGAGAGAGAGAGAAAGAGCACAGCTGTGTTTATAGTATAGATTATCCCATTACTGAACACGAACAGACTCTCTCTCTCTCTCTCTCTCTGAGGCAGAAATACCTGAGCGTCTAGGCTGGACAGAGGTGCGTATGGAACAGAACCAGCTTGGAATCGACTCTTCTATGTATGGTGTACAACTTGCCGTCAGTGATCTGCTACAAGTTACACACAAAGCGAAGCAGCTGTGGAGTACGAAGTATGACGTGTGTGTATTTATGAAGGACTATCACTATACCCCCGTTAAATCAGTTCAACCACACAACAATCAGCCTCTCTGTCTGAATTACAATCTAGCTGCAGGACAGAGTCATAGTAAATGGCTCATGTTTCCGGCCTACCAGTGAGCTCCCTATCCCACCCCAGTCATTCCCTCCCCCTCTCGCACACCAGCCACCCCACCCTCACCATCCCTTAACATAAATATGGAAGCGGGTGAGTTTTTTGGCCCCGCTAACGAGGACGATGAGTCACTGGATCTCTCGTTTCGGTGGGCTCTGAATTTGGTACAAGAAATTAAAAAGAAAAACTTGTATGTGGCTCTAATGATGGGTTGGAGGGGTGTGTTAAGGGTGTAGGAGGGTGTGATATGGTGGTTTAAGGGTGAGGCCGTGGTGTAGCAGGGTGTGGTATGATGGTGAAAGGGTGAGACAGTGGTGTGGCAGGGTGTGGTATGATGGTGGAAGGGTGAGGCAGTGGTGTGTCATGGTGTGGTATGATGGTGGAAGGGTGAGGCAGTGATGTGGCAGGGTCTGGTATGGTGGTGGAAGGATGAGGCAGTGGTAGGGCAAGGTGTGGTATGTTGGTGGAAGGGTGAGGCAGTGATATGGCAAGATGTGGTATGGTGGTGGAGGATGAGGCAGAGGTGTGGCAGGGTGTGGTGTTGTGGTGGAAGGATGAGGCAGTGGTATGGCAGGGTGTGGTATGGTGGTGGAAGGGTGAGGCAGTGGTATGGCAGGGTGTGGTATGGTGGTGGAAGGGTGAAGCAGTGGTGTGGCAGGATGTGGTATGGTGGTGTAAGGGTGAGGCAGTGGTGTAGCAGTGGTGTGGCAGTGTGTGGTATGGTGGTGGACGGGTTAGGTAGTGGTGTGGCAGGGTGTGGTATGGTGGTGGAAGGGTGAGGTGGTGGTGTGGCAGGGCGTGGTATGGTGGTGGGATGGTGAGGCAGTGATGTGGCAGGGTTTAGAAGGTAATGACTTTTTTTTTAAATGCAAGGAAGAAGGTACCCACTTAACATTTATTCATTTAACGAACTTCATATCTTCAGATTGTGTCTGTAGAAGGAATTTAATTGTTTAGTGTCGTTATTTCATAACAGATGGTGCCTGTCTCACTACCTTACAGAACAGTTGTAATGCAGTAATTACAGGGAACGAACCATTGGTAATAATAGTCGGTAATGATACTCTATACCTCCATAGCGTAAGGCTGAGGGTAGATGTGGTAGGGAGAATAAAGGCGCGGATGGTGGTGGTATTTAGTTATAATGCTGGTGATGGTAGTGGCAGAGTGACAGTCTGTTTAATATATATATATATATATATATATATATATATATATATATATATATATATATATATATATATTATTACGGAACAGAAAGAGATAATGAACAGTTCAAATGAGAATACTAAAAATCACTACTGTCCCGCAAAGTTCCAGGTTCAAAACAGAGTTAGGTAAAATTACAAGTTAAAGTTTAATGCTCAAACTAACAACAGAACATTCAGGACTCATAAGGATAATGTAATGGCAAAAAACAGGTTAAATATATGGTTAACTGCAATAGCCTCTATTAACACGAAATTAGCAAGAGTACATTTATCTAAGTCAGCCCTGATAAAATGAGAATACCGGATAATACTCAGTGAATGCAAGATATATTATTACAGACACTAAATATCAAAAATGACTGACAAAAACACATGAATCACAAAAACCTCACTAGGCCTACGAATCAACACGTCATGCTATACAGTACAAGGAAAAAATGTAACAACACTTACACTCAAATTACACAGCTGCTAGATGGTTGGAGACTTCCTGAGCACTCATAATAATAATAACTGTACAGGGGAGGACAGAGATGTGAACAAAATGAGGAGTAGATCTAAGTGACCATTAATGCAGAGACTGAGTTCATTATATAGGGGCCGGCAGAGCTTGATACAACTTGTAAGAAGGACGCGCAAATGAAGCCAGAGGGGACAAAGAGTTGACACTCCTGCTCTAAACAACAGAAAGAACGACTTACTCTATGATAAGGGTAGAAGGGGGGAGTGAGGTAGAACACGCTCGTGATCAAACATGCAGCATACTGTACGTTAGAATTACGCAAAGGATGATGAAATCATAGGCTATGTAACACCTCCCCACAAAGAAAAAGAAATTTACAAAGGAAAATTCTTATTACTCCAAAACAATCTGTTTAAAGTCTAGATAAGCAGTCTGCAATAACATTTTCTTTCCCCTTGACATGTTGTATGTCTAATGAATACTCCCGAAGAAGCAGACTCCATCTTGTCAATCTCTGATTCCTATCTTTAAACTTACTAAGGAACTTCATTGGGTTATGATCGGTATAAATGACTATGGGGTCAAAACCAGAACACAAATAAAATGAAAAATGCTGTAAACCCAAAATCAAGGCCAAAAGCTCTTTCTCAATAGTTGAGTAGTTCTTTTGAGGTGGAGTGAACTTCTTACTGTAATAAGATACAGGGTGTTCAATACCATGATCATCCTCTTGCAGCAAAACAGCCCCAGCTCCTGTATCACTTGCCTCAACAGCCATCTTAAAAGGCTTAGCAAAATTTGGAGTAGCGAGCACTGGCTGACTTAATAGGATAGCTTTAAGTTTGCTGAAAGAGGATTCACAGTCATCGGTCCAGACAAATTTAACTACCATTTTCAGTACGTCTGTAAGTGGTGATACAAGAACTGAAAAGTTAAGAACAAATCTCCTGTAATAACCTACCATTCCCAAAAATCTTTGTAGCTCTTTCCTACTTTTAGGTCTGGGAAGATCACTTATAACCTGAACCTTAGCTGCTAGTGGTGCAACATGTCCATCACCAATTACGTACCCAAGGTACTGAACTTTAGCTTGACCAAACTCACACTTTGATAAATTAGCTACAAGATTAGCCTGAACCAAACGTTCAAGAAATTTACTGACATGGCATAGGTGATCTTTCCAGTTGTCACTGAAGATTAATACATCATCAATATAAACAACACACCCTGCCAAACCCTCTGTTACAACATTCATGAGCTTCTGAAATGTGGCTGGTGCATTCTTCATACCATATGGCGTTACAGAACATGCAAAAGTCTTTCCTAGTGTTACAAAACATGAGATCTCCCTAGCACGTTCAGTCATAGGTACTTGCCAGTATCCCTTTAACAAATCAAACTTACTTATGTACCTAACCTTTCCGATCTTGTCTATGCAATCTTCCACGCGAGGGAGAGGGTAAGTGTCTGTTTTGGTTATCTGATTAACACGTCTGTAGTCGATGCAAAGCCGCTGTGACCCACCTGGCTTAGGGACTAGAGTGACAGGAGAACTCCACTCGCTCTGACAGGGCTCAATCATCTTGTGGTCCAACAGGTAGCCAACCTCCTTCTGGATAAGAGGAACTTTCACTGGGTTCACACGGTAAAGAGGCAATTTAATTGGCTTTGCGTCTCCAACATCGACATCATGCATCAACACAGTGGTTCTTCCTGGAGTGGCACGGAACACTTGCGGGTACTCCTGCAGTAATGCCGAAAACTCCTACCTTTCCTCAGGAGGTAGATGAGAAAGCTTAGTCTGGAGATCATTCATGATATCAGGATTCTTCCCCAAACTATCACTCAGGCTCATGCTGCATGGGAGAACTTCTCTTGCAGACTCGGGTGGAACAGCTACAGTGCAGACTGGGTTATGTTCGTCCCGCCTGCGATATAACTTTAGCATGTTGATGTGACAAAGTTGCTTGTTCTTTCTACGATCTGGTGTGGCGATGACATAGTTGACATCACTGAGTTTCTTCTCCACGAAATAAGGACTACTAAACTTGGCTTGAAGAGGATGCCCATGCACCGGTAGCAAAATCAAAACCTGATCTCCTGGCTGAAAGTGGCGTAACATGGACTTCTTATCATACCAAGTCTTCATCTTCTGAGCAGCTCCTAAATTCTCTCTCGCCAGCTGTAAAGCAGTGGACAGCCGTTCTTTGAACTTCATCACATACTCCATCAGGTTGACGTCATCTTCCTCTGACAGCCAGCATTCCATGAGTAACTTAAGGGGTCCTCTTACTTCATGGCCTAACAGTAGTTCAAAAGGTGAGAAGCCCAATGATTCATTTGGAGATTCTCTTGTGGCAAATACAACGAATGGAAAACCTTTGTCCCAGTCTTTCTGATGTTCCAAACAGTATTTCTTGAGCATCAATTTGAGTGTTTGATGATATCTCTCCAACGCTCCTTGAGTCTGGGGATGGTAAGCTGAAGACGTGATCTGGGTGATGCCCAACTCTTTCAGAGACTGCTTGAAAACATTTGACATGAAATTACTTCCCCGGTCTGACTGTACCTCCTTGGGCAGACCAAACTTTGTGAAGAACCCCAGCATTTCCTTAACCACGTTCTTTGCTGAGATATTTCTAAGTGGAATGGCTTCAGGATAAGGAGTAGCCATATCAGTCAGGGTCAACACATAAGAAAATCCTGAAGAAGTCTTAAGAAGAGGGCCCACAATATCCACCAACACACGGGTGAATGGCGCCTCAAAAGGAGGAATGGGAACTAGAGGTGCAACCTTTTCGGTCTGATTACACTTCCCCACAACTTGACAGGTGTAACAAGACTTACAATACCAGGAAACATCCCTGAAGATACCTGGCCAATAGAAGTGTTTCAAAATGCGTGCCACAGTCTTCCTCACTCCAAGGTGTCCTGCCAAACTGGAATCATGAGCCACTCTGATGATATCCTGCCTACAAACACGAGGGATGACAACTTGATGTACAACCTCCCATTCACAGTCGGCTGATGCTGTTGGGGGTCTCCACTTCCTCATAAGTACTCCTGACTTTATATAATAACAAGTAGCAGCACCGGCTGACTCTTCCTCACTGCAAGCAGAGTTAGCTAGACCTTTCAACTCAGGGTCAGCAACCTGCAACTCAACCAACTCTTGACGAGACAAATTATCAACACTACGGGGTACTGCCTCATCTGGTGAGTGGTCCAAATTAGCAAGAAAAGTGTCAGCTAGGATAACATCATCATCATCATCATTATCCTCTAAGTCACCAGTAATTTTAGACTTAGCCCTAGTGACAGCACATGCAGAGAACACATCAGGGACACCACAATCCCGGGTCGCAGCCACTGGCTCACTAGACAACTGAGGAGCTGGACACACTTGACTTCCACCAATATCATTTCCAAGTAAGAAAGTTACACCTGACATTGGGAGTGTCTCAACCAACCTAACCATAACGGAACCATTAACAAAACCAGACTCTAAATTCACTCTGCACAGAGGGACAGAGAAGTAATTATTCCCTACACCTTGTAAGATTACCGTTTCATCAGAGGAATTAACATTAGAGCCTAGAACACTGGTCAGCATAAGGGATTGGCAAGCACCTGTATCACGATATATTTTAATTGATTTCCTGTCATTACTGTCCAGAGGACTGACAAAAACATCAGACAGGAAATTAGCACATGAACTCTTGAGAGTGTCACCCACGTTACTGCTCAAAAGAGGAGCTCCATCATGAGAATTTAATTTACCCCTCAAAGCAGGTTCAGTTAACTCAGTTAAAGAATTCTGGGAACTCTCAAGAGTGGACACTAGACCAATTGACTGAATATTTAAAGACTCCTTTTTGTTCACATCACGCTGTCTCCTGAAACATTTCTCCATAGTATGACCAAGCTTACTACAATAAGTACATTTACTTTTCTGAAATCTAGCGGTGAAGCTGGTATTTACTTCCTGAGAAACATCATCTTTATTCTCTTTCCTGTTACCTGTACTCTGAGTAGAGGCAATGTACTTACTCTCAGCTTTCCCTTTTTCTCTAGAATATCTCTTGTGAGTGAGAACATATTCATCAGCTAAAACTGCAGCATCAGACAAATTATCTATTCTTTTCTCATCAAGATATAGGCTTACATCTTTATAAATACACCTTTTGAAGTCCTCCAGCAAAATCATCTGCTTAAATTTGTCAAAATCAGAATCCACATTCTTAGAATTTATCCACTGCTCAAACAGATCTTCTTTGATTTTTGCATACTCAACATGGGATTGCTTATCTTGCTTATAAGTTGTCCTAAATTTTACTTTATAGGCTTCAGGAACAAGCTCATAGGCCTTAAGAATCAAGCTCTTAACTACATCATAATTATCAGATTGATCCTGAGGCAAAGATACATAAGTTCCTTGAGCTTTACCGGTGAGAACAGTTTGAAGGAGTACTGGCCAATGCTTTTTGGGCCAATTAAAACCTGTAGCTACCCTCTCAAACAACTGAAAATACTTTGTTAAATCAGATTCATTAAAAGGAGGGACAAGTTTAACATTTTTAGCCACATCAAAATCATCAGAGCTAGATGATCCAGTTCCACCTTGTTTCATGCGATACTCATGGTCTGCCTGAATCGTAGCAAGTTCAATTTGTGGCTGAGCCTGTACCTGTGCCTCCTGAATACCAGCATATGCCTGAAATTCAGCCTCCTTAGCACGAGCCTGAGACTCTGCCTCCTTAGCATTTGCCTGAAATTCAGCCTCCTTAGCACGAGCCTCCTGCAGAGCTAGCTGTAACTTAGCTATTTCAATCTGCGTTTGCTCATTTGGAGGAGTTACATTAAACAAGCTTTTATTAATCATGCCAACAATTTGATCTTTAGAATGATGAGAGTGAACTGCAATTCATAATTGTTGAGCAACAAGCTTAAGTTCATTCTTTGTTCTGTTAGCTTAAGTTCATTCTTTGTTCTGTTTTCTACATCACACACTGTTTGCACATTTGACAAAAAATCTTTGGCCTCATCAAGTGTAGTAATAGTAGACATCATGAATAAATCAGTCACAAAATATCAAGCAATATCCTTATGATAATATCCTGAATATCCTGATAAGAGGTCGCCAAATTTATGTTACGGAACAGAAAGAGATAATGAACAGTTCAAATGAGAATACTAAAAATCACTACTGTCCCGCAATGTTCCAGGTTCAAAACAAAAGAGTTAGGTAAAATTACAAGTTAAAGTTTAATGCTCAAACTAACAACAAAACATTCAGGACTCATAAGGATAATGTAATGGCAAAAAACAGGTTAAATATATGGTTAACTGCAATAGCCTCTATTAACACGAAAGTAGCATGAGTAAATTTATCTAAGTCAGCCCTGATAAAATGAGAATACCGGATAATACTCAGTGAATGCAAGATATATTATTACAGATACTAAATATTATCAAAAATGACTGACATAAAAACACATGAATCACAAAAACCTCACTAGGCCTACGAATCAAGACGTCATGCTATACAGTACAAGGAAAAAATGTAACAACACTTATACTCAAATTACACAGCTGCTAGATGGTTGGAGACTTCCTGAGCACTCACAATAATAATAACTGTACAGGGGAGGACAGAGATGTGAACAAAATGAGGAGTAGATCTAAGTGGCCATTAATACAGAGACTGAGCTCATTATATAGGGGCCGGCAGAGCTTGATACAAGTTGTAAGAAGGACGCGCAAATGAAGCCAGAGGGGACAAAGAGTTGACACTCCTGCTCTAAACAACAGAACGAACGACTTACTCTACGATAAGGGTAGAAGGGGGGTGTGAGGTATAACACGCTCGTGATCAAACATGCAGCATACTGTACGTTAGAATTACGCAAAGGATGATGAAATCATAGGCTATGTAACAATATATATATATATATATATATATATATTGGACAGACACATTACACGTGTGTGTACAAATAAATATATTTGCGTGCTCCTGACTGGGAGTTTAACCCTGGACCTCTTAAACAGAAGTAAGGCACTGATACCACTCGGCCACTGCGTGATAAAAGCTGTGACAACCTGATTTTTTTTTGACGAACCAAGTTAATCCATTATGGAAGGATATATTTCAGTCACAATACATTAGGATTATATCACAGCCCCACGCAACTCGGCAAGTGACAGA
This sequence comes from Coenobita brevimanus, assembly GCF_032717465.1. Lineage (NCBI taxonomy): Eukaryota > Metazoa > Arthropoda > Malacostraca > Decapoda > Coenobitidae > Coenobita > Coenobita brevimanus. The sequence goes on along the minus strand of NC_136959.1, from coordinate 28,242,485 downwards.
GCAGTTTTAATCTACCCCAGACACAACACGAGCGTCTTTACATGTTGGAGAGACACACGGTATACCCGTGTACACGCGTGTGATGTGTGTCTCTCCAACATGTAAAGATGCTCCATCCAGCAGCAGTGTGAGGAAGACTAAGCCACAGAGAGCCAAACCACACATGCACAGCAATCTAGCAGTGGTATGAGGAGGGCACAACCACATTTGGCTACACTAAACCTGCACACCATCCCCCACAGGGTTGTTTAGAAGGGCTAAGAAAGTTGGCTACACCATACCTGTGCTCAACCCTGGGTGTGGTTGGCCAAACTGCACCTGTACTCACCCCAGTGGTGATATGAAAAGGGTATAGCCACATATGGCCACACCACTCCTACACTTCACTCAAGCAGCGGGGTGAGGTGAGCAGAACCACAGTTGGACAAACCAGACCTATACTCCACCCTAACAACCTTTGAAGGAGGGCAGAGCCACAGGTGACTACACAAAACCTGCACTCCTCACTCCTTCCCATTAGTGGTGAGAGGAGGTAAGCACCTCAGTTGGTCACACTGAAACAGCACTTCACCCCATCTGTGGTGTAAAGAGGTAAAGAGGGCAGAGCCAGAGTTGGCCCTACCAGACTAGCACTCCACCCAAATAGCTATGTGAGGAGGGTAAAACCACAGTTGGCCACAACTCACTGTCACTCCACCTCAGCAGTGGTGCAACAGTGATGTGAGAAGGGCAGAGCCAGAGTTGGGCGCATCAAACCTGACCTCCCCAGAAGCTGTGTGACGAGGGCAAAGCCACAGTTTGCCACAGCACATCTGCACAGCACACCAGAAGTGGAGTGAGGAGACCAGAGCCGCAATTGGCCATAGCACAGGCGTACACCAGCTCAGCAGCAAAGTGACAAGGTCAGTGACACTGCTGACCATGCCAGGCTTGCACCCCTCTTCAGCACCTGTGTGAGGAGGGCACAACCATAGATGGCCATACCACACCTTCACTCCACCCAAGCAACGGTGTGAGGAGGGCAAAGTTATAGCTGTCCACACCACACATGCATGCCATGGGAGCACTGGTGTGAGGAAGGCAGAAGCACAGTTGCTCACATTTCACCTGCACTCCACGGAGACAGCAGTGTTAGGAGAGCAGATCCACAGTGGATCACACCACACACGCACTACAATCTAACAACCGTATGAGGACTGAGCCACATCTGGCTCACAGGGTTGTGATGAGGGCAGAGAAGTAGTTGGCCACTCGATACCTGCACTCTCCCACGGACGCGGTGTAAGGAGGGTAGAACCATGGTTGGCCAAACCGCACCTGCACACCCCCCAGCACGATATGAAAAAAGCAGAGCCACATTTAGCCATACAACACCTGCACTCCACTCAAGCCACGGGGTGAGGAGAGCAGAACCGAAGTTGGACACACCAGGCCTGCGCTCCACCCTAGCAGTGGTGTAAGCAGGGCAGAGCCACAGTCGACTATACAAAACATGCACTCTTCCCCCAGTAATGGTGTGAGGAGGTTAAAGCTTCAGTTGGACAAATTAAAACTGCAGATTAACCTGAACTGTCGTGTGAGAAGGGCACAGCCAGAGCTGGCCTGACCAGACCATCACTCCACCCAAACCGGGACGTGAAGAGTGTAAAGCAACACCACACTGGCATTCCACCCCACGAGTGGTGTTAGTAGGGCAGAGCCAAAGATAGTCACCTCACACCTGACCTCCACCTCAGATGTTGTGTGAGGAGGGCAAAGCCACAGTTTGCCTTGGCACAGATGCACTGCCTACATACCAGAAGTGGGGTGAGGAGGTGCACAGGTGCACACCAGCTCAGCAGCAGTGTGAGGAGGGCAGTGCCAAAGTTTGCCACACCAAACCTGCACTCCTCCTCAGCACCAGCGTGAGGAGGGCAGAACCACAGTTGGCCAAACCACAGCTACACTCCATCCAAGCAGCAATGTGAAGAGGGCAGAATCAGAGTTGTACACATCACGTCTGTACTTCACCCTAGCGGGGATGTGAGGAATAAAGAATTACAGTTGGCTGTATCACATACCTCCTGGGCTGGAGTGCAGGTGTACTTGGCCATCTTTGGTTCTGCCATCTTCACAAGGCAGCTGGGGTGGCGTGCAGATCTGGTATGGACAGTTGTTGTTCTACCCTCCTCACTTTAGTGATGGGATGGAGTCCAGGTGTCTACCTGCTTTTTTTTGTCCTACCACTGGAGTGGAGTGCAGGTGTCTTGTATCCAGTTTTGGTTGTGACCTCCTCAAACCACTGTTGGGTGGAGTGCAGATATGGTTTGTACAATTGTTGCTCTACCCTCCTCACTCCACTGCACACCAGTGCAGTCCACCTCACAAGTGGTGAGAGAAGGCTGGAGCCATAATTAGCCACATCACATCTGCATTCCATCCTAGCTGCTGTGTGAGTAAGGTAGAACCATAGATAGCCATCCAACACTTCATGCAAGCCTAGCTGCAGTGTGAAGAGGGCAGAGCCATGGATGACTAAGGAACACTAGCACTCCAACACAATACCAGTGCGAGGAGGGCAAAGCGATAGTTGGCGACACCACACCTGCGCTCCAACCCATGCAAGGGAGTGAGAAAGGCGGACACATAGTTGGCCACACCACACTTTCATTCAGTCCCAGAAGCAGTGTGAGTAAGGCAGAGCTACAGTTGGCTACACTACACCTGCACTCCAGTGCGTCGGATATGATGTTGAACACAACATACCTGCACTGAACTCCAACAGTGATGTGAGGAAGGCAAAGACACAGCTGGGAAAAGCAGACCTGCAGTTACCCTAGAATGGGAGAGAGGAGGGTAGTGCAAGAAGTGGCCAAACCAACACTCAACCCCAGAAGAGGTGTCACGAGATTACAGCCACAGAGGGATGCACCACATCTGCACTGCACCCCAACACTCAACCTCAGAAGAGGTGTCAGGAGATTACAGCCACAGAGGGATGCACCACACTTGCACCCCACCCCAGAGGTGGGATGAAAAGCAGAGGCACATTATTTTGGCCACACCACATCTGCACTCCACCCCACCAGCGGTGTAAGGAGATCTTGAGGTGGGCACACCACACATGCCCCCCTCCCTAGCAGAGGTGTGAGGAGGACAAAACTACAGCTGACCACACCACACCTGCATTCTTCCCCCAGCAGTGGTGTGAGGAGGACCGAACCAGATTGGACACAACATACCTTCACCCTATCACACCAGCGATGTGAGGAGGGCAGAGCCAAGGTTGGCCACCCCACAACTGCAATCCACCCCAGCAGTGGTGTATGGAGGTCAGAGCCACAGTTGGCCACATCACACCTGCACTTCAGTCCACCTATGGTGTGAAGAGGGAAGAGTCATAGTTGGCCACACCACATTTGCACCCCACATCAGCAGTGGCGTGAGGAGGGAAGAGCTACAGTTGGCCACATTCCACCTCTGCACATCTAACACCACTGCTTGGACGGGGTGCAGGTGTGGCGCGACCAGCTGTGGCTCCACCTTCCACACACAGCTTGTGGGACGGAGTACGGTTTTGGTGTGGCCAACTGTGGCTCTGGCCTTCTTACTCAACAGCTGGGGAAGGAGTGGAGATTTCATGTGGCCAACTGTTGCTCTGCCCTCCTCATGCCACAGCTAAGATGGAATGCCGGGTGGTGTGGGCAAATGTGGCTCTGCCTTTTTCATACTGCTATTTGGGTGGAGTGCAGGAGAGGTTTGGAAAACTGTGTCACTGACCTGACCACTGCTGGAATGGTTTGTAGATTTGATTTGGCCAGTTTTGGCACTACCCTTCTCACTTCGTTTCTGGGTTGAATGCAAGTGAGCTGTACCTAAATCTAGCTCTGCCATCCTCACACAGCTGCTGGTGGGAATTTTAGGTTTAGTGTGACCAACAAAAGCTCTGCTTTTCTCATACGGCTGCAGGGGTGAAGTTCAGGTGTGATGTGGCCAATTTTGGCTCTGTCCTCCTCACACCCCTGTGGGGATGAAGTGCAGGTATGGTGTAATCAATCGTGGCTCTGTCCTCCTAACATCACCGAACTCCACCCCAGCCCCACAAGGGGGTTTATATCATGCACACTAAATATTGCATTATTACATCCGTTACATTTAATAGAGTAATGATTACCACTTATGGTGAAGACACTGTCTTCCAGGCTAACATCAAATCCATCATCACATCCTCGGTTGACACATTCACCGGGCTTTGTGACTCAGTAGGACTTATCATTTTCCCAGAGAAATCTAAGGTTTTATACATAGGGGAGGGAAGGATAGAGGAACCATCAGGATTCAAGTTGGGGTCACTGAGGAAGTTACAATTTACAAGCATATTGAAGTCAAAATTATCTTGCCCGGGACAGAGTCCGGCGAGGTATTGTTTTTAGTCGTGTCTCTTTATTTGTTTGTTTCTCTGTGTCTTTGTTTATTTGTTTGTTAGCAACATTATGGAAAAGCAGCTGAATGAAACTACATGAAATTTTCCGGTTATGTGGGCACTGTTCCCAAAAGGAAGTGATTATATTTTGGAGGTAATTAAGTGATCATGAAAGGTCAAAATCAGGGTCACCGTTTGAAGATAAAGATATTTACTATTAACAACATATTTGCTATTAACTCACATATGGACTTATATTTGGCACCAAGACCTTTAACCTTGAGGGACCTTGAAAGGTCAAACTCAAGGCCACGGATATTCAGGGGGCTATAGCCTTACTCAAAACTGGTTGCACAGAGATATTTACTATTACCAACATTTAGGAAGTCCCATAAGGACTTTTAATTGATATCATGACATCAGACCTTAAGTGACACTGAAAGATCAATCTCAGGGTCACAGAAATTCAAGGGGCTATAACTCGAAACTCATTGAAGATAGTTACTATTATGAACGAGGTGGAAGTCTCATATGGGTTTTTAATTGGTACATGACCTTTGACTTTAAGTGGCCCTGAAAAGTGAAACTCAAGGTCACGCATATTCAGGAGGCTATTGCTCCAAACTGGCTGAAGATAGAGATATTTATTATTACTAAATGGCAGTACCGATTCGGTATTTAACAGCAATAAAATTACTGCTGCCAGGCGAGGTTTGTTGTGACTGGCACCACTTCTTGGTAAGAGTAATCAGAGGAATGATGAGCTTGGAAAACTTAAAAAGGCCTGTCAACCTAGAGTTGCACTTCTTAGGAAGTTAGCATTGGGAAGTGTAGAGACCTCGGTTCTAACATTCCGGAAGTTATATATTTAACTTATTCAATAGTGACTACAGTGCAAGCACCACAGTTGATCTTAACAAAAGAAAACAGTAGGGCTATAAATATAGTTCAAAACAAAACGATTAGAATTATCTTGGGTGTCTATTTACAACTGAACAGGAAATTGACTAAAGGCAGGATTCGCTAGTATTATAAAAAGGCTTAGTGAGACAGCAGCCCTGCCGGTTGTGTCATCTCTTAATTTATGTGATGACAGGAAATTCTACAGTGTAGTATTTCATCCTAATAGATGAGAAAGGGATTCAAATGCTACAATCTGTTAGGGATCTAAGAAATAATATTGAGATTCGTAGGTATATTGATGATCCAAGGTATCAAATCAGTTTCACCATGGGATAGCCCATATTTTAATGGCTCTTATTCTATCTCAGTTTCTAGGAAACATAATACTCACCATGAATAATTGTCGGGAGAGGAGTTTTATCAAAATCGGGCTGACCTACAACAGGATACCACGTGAAATCCAGCAGCAAGGGTGAGAATGTAGCCCCTGACCGTTTCAGTGCATTGCAGTTTATTGTATCGCGATCACCAGTTAACTTTAAATTGGGCTGCAGAATACAGCATCTGCTCCATGTTTTTGTCTGGAGTGGAAGAACGGTTGTTCTTGTGTCCCTTCTCACTGTAATATTGCTGGTAATGAAAGGGCTGATCAGCCTGTTTGTGAAGGTGCTAAAAAGAATAGAGTTGACTATATTCTGCCGTGTTCTGCCGTTGCCGACATCAAGGTTAAGGACTGTCATTGGCAATCAGGTTGAACTGCTCATTAATGTACTCTTATGAGGGAAATGTATGCATCTACGAGTATTGACAAACATATCTGTGTAACTGGAGATAACTCTTCATTCAATATTATTCTGGGTCTCCTTACGAGACGCCGACAAACTAGTTACAGTAGAATAAAACTTTGTTTATTATTTGAATAAAAAATCGGTTGTGAGAAATGTCAGTATGAGAAACTGTAGACTTTTTGGAAAAACAGATTGTCATATTTGTATCATTACACCGTACAATACAAAGACTATAGGAATATGTGTTATGATGTGTCATTTACCAATTTGTTATCCTTCTTTATCAGAAATTATACTCTAAGAAAAGTAAGGAAAGAGAGAACAAACTTTCCAAATGAATATTAGCGATGCACAATTTATAGTGTTCTCATGCCATACTATATTGGCATAATTTTACTCTCGATTCAATGTATAATATATTATTTAATACCAGTCAGTTATCATGGCAGTCCTCCTGAAGTAACCTACTAAGGGGTGCGCCCTTTGTGTTACATTTGTACGTCTTTGTATAATACTAGACGACAAAATTTGTAAATCCAATCCACCCCAGCAGCGGTGTGATGAGTGATGAGCTACATTTGGCAACACCACACAGGCACTCCACCCCAGTAGAAGTGTGATGAGGGCAATCTGAACTTATGTAGTAACGTAGTTCGTTCATTACTACATGCTCGATGGGTACAGGCGTCACTACCCTCCTCTCAGTGCCACACCATTGCCTCACCCTTCCAACACTATACCACACCCTCCTACACCCTATCCACACCCCTCCAACCCATCATTAGAGCCACACACAAGTTTTTCTGTTTAATTAATTGTAACAATATCAGAGCCTAATAGAGCAAGAGATCCCGTGTCTCACCGTACTCGTTAGCGGGGCCAAAAAAAAAAAAAAAAAAAAAAAAACCACACCTGTTTCTACATTTATATTCAGGGATGGTGTGGGTGGGGTGGCCTGTGTGGGCGAGGGGGAGAAAACGACTGGGAGGGGGTAGGCAGCTTTCTGGTAGGCTGGAAATATGAGCCACTTACTATGGCTTTGTCCTGCTGCTAGTACATGCAAACAGAGAGGCTTATTGTTGTGTGGTTGAACTGATGTAACGGGGAATGTAGTGATAGTGCTTCATAAATACACATGTCTTACATCGTACTCCACAGCTGCCTCGCTTTGCGTGTAACTGTAGCAGATCACTGACAGCAGGTTGTACCGTACGCCGTACATAAAAGACTCGATTGCAGACTGGTTCTGTTCCATACCCACTTCTGTCCAGCCTGGACGCTTAGGTACCTCTATCTGAGAAAGAGAGTGAGGGGGGGGGGGCGAAGGGAAAAGAGAGAGGGAGAAGGAGGGGGGAGAGAGGGACAGGGAGGGAGAGACAGGGAGGGAGGAAGAGAGGGTGTGAGGGAGAGAGGGAGGGAGGGAAAAGGGCAAAGGGAGGGAGGGAGGAAAAAGGGAGAGAGGGAGAGAGGAATACAGAGAGGGAGAGGGAAGGAGGGTGGGAAGGAGTGACACGGAAGATGGGCAGAAGGGCGGGAAAGGGAAGGAGGGAGGCAGAAAGAGAGACAGGGGAAAGATGGATGAATGGGTGGATGGATGGAGGCAGCAAGGAAGGAAGGAAGGAATTGAGGGAGGGAGGGAGAGACATAAGAGGGATGAATGGATGGATGGATGGATGGATGGAGGAAGGGAGGGGGGGAGGGAGGGAGGGCTGAGGGGAGACAGAGGGGAGAAAGAGCGGGAGACCTGGATGGAGAGAGGGAGAGGAAAAAAAAAAGTGTAGGGATAGGGAGAGTGAGGAGAAGAAAGAGGGACGTGGAGGAAGGGAGGGAGTAGAAAGGAGGGTTCGAGGGAGGGAGAGGGAGGAAGGGAGGGAGGAGTGTGCAAGGGAGGCCTGGAGAGAGGAAGATCTGGGAGGAGGGAGGGAGGGAGGGAGGGAAGAAAAGAAGGAGAGGAAGTGAGGGAAAGATGGAAGGGAGGAGGGAGGAAAGGAAGGAAGGAAGGAAGGAAGGAAGGAGAGAGAGAGAGAGAGAGAGAGAGAGAGAGAGAGAGACAGACAGACAGACAGACAGAGGGAGAGGGAAGGAAAGAGGGAGGGAGAGAGGGAGGGGATGAGAGGAAGGGAGGAGCAATATGAAGGAAGGGAAGGAGAGGGAGGGAGGAGGAAAGGAGGGGAGGGGAGGGAAAGGGAGGGATAGGGAAGATGGGAGAGAGGTATAAGGACGGAGGGAGGGAGAGGGAGGAAGGAAGAGAGAAGGAGGGAGGGCAAAGGAAAGTGGAAGAAGGAGGGAGAAGGACGAGAGGAAGGAAAGTGAGGGAGGGAAAGAGGGAGGGATGGACGGTTGGATGGGGCAGGGAGTGAAAGAGGGAGGGAGGGACAGGGAGGGAGGGAAGGTGGGGGGAAGGAGGGAGAGAGGATTAAGGAAAAAAGGAAGGAGGGAGGCAGGGAGGGAGGAAGGGAGAGATGGAGAGTTAGGGAGGGAGGGAGGGATAGAGGGAGAAAAGGAGAGGGCGGGAGGGAAGGAGAGAGGGAGACGGAGAGGGAAAGGGAGGAAGGGAGGGAGAGGGATGAAGGGAGGGGGTGAGGGAATGAGGGAGGGATGCAGAGAGGAAGAGAGAGGGAGAGACATGAAGGATAGGAGGAGAGAGAGGGAGGGAGGGAGGGAGGGAGAGGGAAGGAGGGAGGCAGAGAGGGAGGGAAGGAGGGAAGAAGTGAGAGGGAAGGAGGAAGGCAGAGAAGGAGGATGGGGGGGAGGGAGGAAGGGAGGGAGGGAGAGGGAGTGAGGGAAAGATAGATGGATGTAGGGAGAGAGGAAGCTAGTGAGAAGAAAGAAATGCAAAGGAAAGCAAACTTGAACAACTTGTTAGCCCTCTCGTGGCTGTTTAGTATAAGGATGGTTATAACTAACAAAACTATTCTATCAGTTAAAGATAATGATACAAAGGAGGAAGTCTCTCCCCTCCCCCCCAATTTTGTAATTTTTTAGCCAGAGCCGGCAGGAAATAGTGCGAAGGACCACCATGCAGCGTATAAAAGCTGTCCTGGAAATTTTATTGGAAAGAGGGAAAGGAAATCTTATTCTTCAATGTCTACCTGAAAAGGAAAGTAACATTAAGTGAACAATATTTATTAGTATTGCTCTGCGGTTGTATCCTCAAAGCTCTGGAGAGAGAGAGAGAGAGAGAGAGAGAGAGAGAGAGAGAGAGAGAGAGAAAGAGAGAGAGAGAGAGAGAGAGAGAGAGAGAGGTTATGTATTCTACAGAACTCTTTTTCTGGAGTGAACATACTTAGTTGAGGGTTAAAAGATACTTATCCAAGCGATTTTTAAAGGTCAGTTCTGTACCACAGTTTACTCGACTGGAATGCAGTTTGTTCCATAAACTTACAGTACAATTCCATTAAAGACGAAATGTTTGGCATCATGTATAATTGTTTGCCGAAAACTTTGTGGTCATTACTTCTAGTATAATTTGAGTGATCTACTGTGAAATATTTATCGATAGTCATATATCAGTGTCCTTTGAGTATTCTGAATACTTGAATCAAACCTCGCAACCTGCGTTAAGTTAAGGTAAAAAGATTAAGGGCTTCTATACACTCCTCATATGAATTATTTTTCAATTTAGATATCATCTATGTCATCCTTCGTTGCATCCTCTCAAGTTTCTCCACATTTTTTTTTTTTTGTAATAAGGTGACCAAAACTTTACACAATACTGTAAGTGTGGGAGTACTACAGAATTATACACGGTGAGAATGATATTTTCTTATTGTTTTCAGTTGCTCTGTCAGCAACTCTCATTAATTTGTTATTCTCTCTTAACATCCTCTGTACACTGTTTGCTTGGTTTAAGATAAATTGTTACTAGAATTCCTGTGTCTTTTTCATGACTAACATTATCTAGTCGAACATTGTTCATAGTGTAACTGGCCTTATCATTTATACATCCAGAGTTTAGCACTTTGCGTTTACTTACATTTAAATCCATCATCCATATTTGGGTCCAATTATACAGTCAACCAAGTTCATGCTGAATTGCTTGCCTCTGTAAAGATATGTCTGCTTTGTTTCCAGCTTTACAATCATTAACAAAGCACGATATTTTTCAGAATAAGCCATCATCTATATTATTAATATATATTAACCCGCCCCGTGCCAGTGCCATTTTAAAACGGCCGTACGCAACTGCGCGCTCAGTGCCAGTGCTGTTTTAAAACGTCATTTTTTTTTTTAAATTATGGAGAGCGCAGTTTTCAAACTAGGCACACAAAAATTGGTGAGGATGTACGGCAACTCTTCCACCACCTTGCTCCAGGTGCTCAGGCCTATACACTCATGTGCTGAGTCATTGCCCTCACTCAGCCTCACTCTGCTTGTACCACTCATACTGTTCAGTCATGTCTCGCTGCGGTCTATCAGACGAGATTCAGGAGCTCCTGAAGGTGCCCTACACTGGCGAAAGTGACGTTGACGACGACGTGCAAGATAAGGATTATGTGCAACCAGAAGAGGAAAGTACTAGTGAGGAGGAAATACCCACACCAAGGAAATCCAGGTACTGTATGTGGGGTATGCTAGTACCCGAGGGATGAGGCCATCAGCACATCGTCACCTAGCCCTACGTGATGATGATGAGGATTCAGATGAGGAAGGTGAGGCTTCTAGTATTCCTGGGTGGCTGGGGAAGCCGAGGATTTCCTCACATGGGGTTGGAAGTGTTAGGAGGAAGAGAGGGAGATTGGGAATATTCCACTGGCTGGGGATGCGGGTGAGTCATCTCGCCTGTGCTAGCCCTCGCACCCAGGTGACCCTAGCACCTCAGGACAAACTGTTCCCCCATTCACCGCGCCCAGCACATCCACAGAAAGTGTTCCCCAATTCCCCACACCCAGCACATCTCGTGAAAGTGTTCCTCCTTTTGCTACATTTCCCAGCACATCAAGGAAAAGTGTTCCCCTATCCCCCACACTTCCCAGCACCTCCAGTGAGACTTTCCCCTCTTTCCCCACACTTCCTCACGCTTCCCCACGGCCCTTGGATGAGGAAGGTGATGATGGTGATGAGGAGGAACTGACGTGGGAATGGGAGGATGGGAGTGACTTTGTTCCAGAAATACACCTGTTCACATACGAGCATGTTGCTGGGTGTACTGTACCTGAACTAACCCCAGCTTCAAGTAGGCTGGATTTCTTTAGAAAATTCTTTACTGTGGACTTTGTATTGAGAATTGTAGCCCTTACAAATGCCTTTGCTGCCTTTGAGTGTGCAGGGGCAACACAGGCGCCACATAGCCGGTTGTTTGAGGTGGACGTGAGCCTAAATGAGATGTATGTGTTCCTAGGCCTTGTACTTTTGATGGGGATTTTGAAAAAGAACCAGCTCCCCTCCTACTGGACTGTAGATCCACTAATGGAAACACCTACCTTTGGGAAAGTAATGGGGAGGAATCGGTTCCAATACATCCTGAGCCAACTGCATTTCTTTGACCAACTTGACCCTGCAAACGCAAACAACACAGACAGGATGAGGGGATGCGTGTGGTTTTTGATCACCTACGTGAGAAATTTCGTACCTCCTTCTCTCCCTACAGAGACCTCGCCATAGACGAGAGCCTTATGTTATGGAGAGGTAATATTGCCTTCAGGCAACATATCCCCAGCAAAAGGCACAGGTCTGGTTTCAAAATCTTCATGATGTGTGACTGTAAGACTGGGTATGTGCAGGACATGGTCCTGTACACAGGTGTTCAGATGGACATCGTCAAAGATCGAACCTTGGGACTGTCTGGGGCGTGGTGAAGATGATGATCGATGAGTACCTTCATCATGGGCACATCCTGTACCTGGACAACTGGTACACAAGCCCCCTTCTGGCCAGGTACCGTCACCTTCAGGAGACAGGTCTGTGTGGCAATGTGAAAAAGAGCCACAAGCACATGGTGAAGGTGGGAAGGAAGCTGCAAAGAAACGAAATTGTATTTTACAAAGCCAACAACATCCTTGCAACAGCCTGGCATCACAACAGAGAAGTCTTCCTCCTCTCGTCTGTACACAGGCCACTTGTACACTGCACTGACAGCATCGATTACAGGACAGAAGGGCGGCGCCAAGTCTGGAAACCAAAACCAGTCCTGGCCTATGATGTGAATATGCGGCAGGTAGATCAGTCGGACTCAATGATTTCCAGCGTGGATTGTGCCAGGCCTACGATGAAGTGGTACAAGAAACTATTCTTCCACCTCCTCAACATCACAGTCCTAAATGCATACCTGCTTCACGCTCAGGTAACCAGCGTAAAGGAGACCTTTGAGGGCTATATTCGTGAGCTGGTTATGTAAATACTGGGGGAGTACTCAGAGGAAAGGACTGCCGCTCGCCACCGCCACACCGCTGCAAAACCTATTCGCCTCTCCAGTCGCCACTTCCCCAAGATCATCTCTTCCACTGAGACTCGTCAGAATCCGCAGCTAAGGTGTCATGTGTGCGCAAATAGCACCGCAAGACCGCGTACTCAGAGAAAGGACTCTAGGTATATATGTGCACAATGCGACCTTGGTCTGTGCATCTATCCTTGCTTTGAGGAGTACCACACTCTTCAAAACTATTGAGTAAGACAGTGAAAGACTCTTGTAAAGATTTTCTCATGTAGTGATGTAATGTTGGTATCGTAAGTGTAAGATGATATATTCACAGTGAGACACTCAGAAATACTCTTACAGTGTCTGTGTATACTGAAGGCATGTTATAAATAATTTACCATAAGTGTGAGTGCATTACATAGTGAAGTAAAGTTGTACGTAAGTTACCGTAAATGTAAGATGAAGGATGCACAGTGAGAGAGATAAGTGACAGGTGACAGGCGTTGCAGAATTAAGTGATTTATATGGGAAAAAAAGATGTTTTCTGTATGAAATCAAGTGAAAAATAAATTTTATGCATATAAAGTGAACTGAAAAGTGTAAAAAACATTCATAGACCTTCCCAGAGTAACGTTGGCCAGACTACCTGAGTTTACCTTCTCAGAAAACGAGGTTTTCTCTCACCTTCGCTGCAGGCCTTCGGGGAAACCACACCTGAGGGGCAACTTCCAGAAAATGCACTTGTAGCCTCCAATGATTCTTTTAATGGTCATATTCATTTTTTTCACATCAGAATCTATCATTTTAGCCCCCCCCAAAAAAAAAAAAAATCGAAAATTGACCCGCACTGACGTGCCATTTTATGTCTGGGGTGTCCGGCACACTGCAGGTTAAAAACAAAATGCTGATTAGACCCAATACTGAGCCCTGTGGCGTTCCACTTATAACATCTATCTAGCCCGACTAAGTTCCATTTGTTAAGACTCTGTTTACATCCTGTAAGCCAATTATCGATCCATCCAAGCACATTGCCTCTGAACCCATACGCCTTCAATTTTTGAAGTAGTCTTTTCTGGGAAACTTTATCAAATACTTTTTGAGAATCGAGATAGACGATATCAACAGATCTGGTCTCATCATAAATACTGAATATGTCAAAGAAGAAATCCAAGAGATTTGTAAGGCAACAGTTATTATTCCGAAAACTATGTTGTGAATCTTTGATGAGATTATATTTTTGTGTTTGACAAACTTGTCGCTGATGATAGTTTCTAATAATTTCCACTTACTGAAGTTATTCTTATTGGTCGATAAATTTCTGGTTGCGATTTGTTGCCCTTTTTAAATATTGGAGTTACATTTGCTAGTTTCCACTCATCCATCACCTTACTATTTCTTGGAGATATATTGAATAGCTCAAATAATGGCTTAGATTTATCATTCACTGCTTCCTTCAGAATTTTATCTTGCCTGGTGTCTAATTCACTTTAAGTTTACCAATAAGTTGTGCATTGTTCTCATTAAAGGTAGTGTTGCCCATTGTTACCATCTTCTAAGACAAATGGGAAAAGCTAGAGGAATGGATTCGCTATTTTCAGCTGTAGGCTATACGTGAATGCAGAGAAAGTGATGATAATGTTAGCCATCTCCATTTTCATCATCTATATGCTCTTGAGTATCTGTGACTAGTGGACCAGTTGTTGGTGCTACTCCTTGTTTCTGATATAGCTGAAAAATTCCTTAGGGTCTGATCCACTGATACGAGCAGCATAAGGTTCAAAGGTTTTTATGCTTCGCAATATATATATATATATATATATATATATATATATATATATATATATATATATATATATATATATATATATATATATATATATATATATTGCTTTATGATGAAAGCTGTCATTTTTTTCTTTTTTATCAATTTGATTCTCTGTGGCAATATAATTTTTGTGTGCAACTTTTTTTTTTTTTTACCCGATAGGTGGCAATGTGTTATATCTGTGTTCCACCATTTGGGTTTAATATTTCTAGCAAACCATCTGTTCTGCAATGAAATACACAGCTTGACTGCTTTGCTGATATTATCTGTAAATAACTTCCATGCTTTAGTAACCCCCGTCGTGCTCATTGCCTCATATGTGGCGATATGCAGGCCACCCCTAGGCGTACTGATCGCCTCATATGAGGTGATGGGTCTCCACGCCAAAATTTCAAGTACGAGGAAACATCAATGGTTTCCAGGGGAAAGTTGATTCTCCCTCCACGCCATCAGAGCTGTTGCCAAACCTGCCATACCGTAGTTACCACATACCGCATATTTAGTAATTCAGATATGCAGGCCACCCCTGGCCGCGCTGATCACCTCATATGAGGCGATGGGTCTCTGCACCATAGTTTCAAGCATGAGATAGTGTCAGTGGTTTTCATGGGAATGTTGAGTCTCCCTCTATGCCACCAGGAGCTGTTGTCAAGCCCTGCCACATTGCAGTTGCCAAATATCGCATACTGTATTTAGTAATTCAGTTCTCGTTTGAACCACAGCAATGGAGGTTTCACTCCCGTCTATCTACCATGGTGCTGGCGACTTATCGCCACCCTCACACGCCCAAGAGGTTTAAATTACAAAAAGACGAGGATGGTGAAGAGTTCGAGCTCAGGAACTCTTGATCTGATGACAAAAAATCAACTTAATATTAAAACAAAAATCCTAAAACAATGATTCAGGGAAGGTAATCAGGTTGATACGAATTAGCGCAGTGGGGTTGATATTCACTGTTTGAACAATGGGATTCTAGTCACTAGAGCCAACAATTTCCTTTTGTTTTTGAAAATCTGCTCTATCGTGTTTGGATATTCTCACAAATAGCCCTGACAGTGGCTTCGCTGAATTTGAAGTTGGATGTGACCATACGATGGTCACTAATATTAAACTCTTCTCCTACCATGACATTCCTAAGTTTTCGGATGTGGCCAAAACCAGATCTAATATGCTATCTCCTCATGTAGGACAGTCTGTGAGCTGATGAAATGAACTTTCCTGCATGTTGCTGTACAGGCCCAACCCCCTGAGTGAAGATAAGGCCTTCCCCCATTTTGCAATCGAAAATTAAAATCACCAAAGGTTACAATATTTTGGGGGCTACATCTTTCTGCAGTTTGGTTGTAAATTCCGCTGTCAGTGTTACTGGACTGTGCTGGCAGATGGTTAATTAATCCAAGTACTATTATGTTATGGGATTTATTTTCAAGCTGGAGGTAAATGCTTCCACTGTTATCAGTAGTGGGCTTAGGAAATACAACTGGATGAAATTCCCCTTTAATGTATGACAGTACACCGCCCCCTGCTCTATTATTCTCCCACTTCTGAAAATGTTGTAACCTGGTATGTTGTACTCTGCCAAGAAAATCCAACTGTTCTGTATTGAGCCACATTCTGTTATGCCTATTACTTCGTAGTCTTCAGCAAGAGAGAGAGAGAGGAAGGGAAGGAGGAAGAGGTTGAGAGAGGAAGGAGAGACAGAGGGAGGAAGGAGAGAGAGGGTGGGTAAGAGGGAGGGGGGAATGAGGGAGAGAGAGGGAGAGGGAGGGAAAGAGGGAAACCTAGGGACAGAGACTGAGGGAGAGAGGTGAGGTGTCGTGCTCCTCACAGATCTCATTAAAACACCAGGGAAAGGAGCCTAATGCGGCTATTTATATGGCGTGGAAGATCTGTGTAGCGATGAGAATGGGAGAGAGGAGGGAGAAAGAGCAGGAATGCGAAGGAAAGTGCGAGAAGCAGAAAAATGGATGGTAATCGAGAGAGAGCAGCGGCAGACTGGAGAGAGAGAGAGAGAGAGAGAGAGAGAGAGAGACTGTTAGTGACAGGTGTGACGGGTTTGACGGAGATCGTGAAAAGGAATAAAGGTAAACATGGGGCAGACGCCATTACACGGTTATTCGTGGTGTTCATCATCTTATCTTAAACCTTTGAGCCTGTGATGGGTTTTTCACCCATTATCCTGGCCTATAAGACAACTGTATCATCCAGGTTACAATAGTTACCTTATCCAGGTGTTCATTTTGTTGCCAAAACAAGAGGGATGGAGGGACATCTGAGTCACGAGGCATCATTTCACGGTGGTTGGTAATGATACCAATGAAAATGGAGACAAAAGGAAGTCAGGGAAGGGCAGTGCTAGTGCTAGTAGTGGAAACTGAGATTATATACATATAGATAGATAGATAGATAGATAGATAGATAGAATGATAGATAGATAGATATAGACAGACAGATAGATAAAATCAACGCCGGGAAAATTATAAAACCTCTTTTTTTTTTTCTTTTTTTTTTTTTTTTTAAGGATACATTACATAGCCTAACATAAAAAGGG